>NC_067475.1:43822435-44165768 GCF_947179515.1 Apodemus sylvaticus | reverse complement strand
TTCCATGGGTATGTGGGTTTTCTGGTTTATTTTATTTTATTATTATTATTTTTTCTTTTTGTTATTGAAGTCTAGCCTTAGAACATGGGGATTTGAAAGGATGCGTGGGATTATTTCAATCTTCTTGTCTCTGGTGAGATTTGCTTTGTGACATATTATATTGTTAACTTTGGATAAGGTAGGAAAGAGTCAAACTCAGGGCAGAAATCAACCAAATAGAAACAAATAGAGGGATACAAAGAATCAACAAAACCAAAAGCTGGTTCTTTGAGGAATTCAACAATATAGATAAACCCTTAGCCAAACTAAGTGAAGGTCCAGAGGCAGTATCCAAAGTAACAAAATCACGAAGAAAAGGGAGACATAACAACAGAAAGAGAAATTTTTTAAAAACATCAGATCCTACTACAAAAAAATATTCAACAAAACTAGAAAATCTGGATGAAATGGATGATTTTCTAGCCAGATATCGTGTACAAAATAAAACCAAGAGCAGGTAAAGTATCTAAACTAGCCCATATCCCCTAAGGGCATAGAAAAAAATCATTAAAAAAAAAGTATTCCAGTTTTCTAGGTTAATAACCACTTATTAGTGAGTGCATACCATGATTCACCTTTTGAGTCTGGGTTACCTCACTTAGTATGATGTTCTCTAGCTCCATCCATTTGCCTAAGAATTTCATGAATTCATTGTTTCTAATGGCTGAATAGTACTCCATTGTGTAGATATACCACATTTTTTGCATCCACTCTTCTGTTGAGGGATACCTGGGTTCTTTCCAGCATCTGGCAATTATAAATAGGGCTGCTATGAACAGAGTAGAGCATGTATCCTTATTACATGGTGGGGAATCCTCTGGATATATGCCCAGGAGTGGTATAGCAGGATCTTCTGGAAGTGAGGTGCCTAGTTTTCGGAGGAACCGCCAGACTGATTTCCAGAGTGGTTGTACCAATTTGCAACCCCACCAGCAGTGGAGGAGTGTTCCTCTTTCTCCACACCCTCTCCAACACCTGCTGTCTCCTGAATTTTTAATCTTAGCCATTCTGACTGGTGTAAGATGAAATCTCAGGGTTGTTTTGATTTGCATTTCCCTAATGACTAATGAAGTTGAGCATTTTTTAAGATGCTTCTCTGCCATCCAAAGTTCTTCAGGTGAGAATTCTTTGTTTAACTCTGTAGCCCATTTTTTAATAGGGTTGTTCGGTTTTCTGGAGTCTAACTTCTTGAGTTCTTTATATATATTGGATATTAGCCCTCTATCTGATGTAGGATTGGTGAAGATCTTTTCCCAATTTGTTGGTTGCCGATCTGTCCTCTTGATGGTGTCCTTTGCCTTACAGAAACTCTGTAACCTTATAAGGTCCCATTTGTCAATTCTTGCTCTTAGAGCATACGCTATTGGTGTTCTGTTCAGAAACTTTCTCCCTGTACCGCACACATCAAATGAGATACAAGAAGAAAGGAGGAGTGGCCCCTGGTTCTGGAAAGACTCAGTGAAACAGTATTCAGCAAAACCAGAACGGGGAAGTGGTAAGGGGTGGGAGGGAGGACAGGGGAAGAGAAAAGGGCTTACGGGACTTTTGGGGAGTGGGGGGCTAGAAAAGGGGAAATCATTTGAAATGTAAATAAATTATATCGAATAAAAAAAATTAAAAAAAAAACTCCCACCAAAAAAGGCTTAGGGCAAGATTGCTTTAGTGAAGAATTCTACCAGTCCTTAACAGAAGGAATCCATAACAACATTCCTCAAACTATTCTACAAAATAGAAACAGAAGGAAGACTACCTAATTCATTCCATTCCATGAAGCCACAGTTACTCAAACAACTAAACCACACAGAGGTACAACAAAGAAGGAGAACTTCAGAATGATTTTGCTTATGAATATCCATGCAAAAGTACTCAATATAATTCTAGCAAACCTAATCCAAGAACACATCAAAATGATCATTCACTGTGATCAAGTATGCTTCATTCCAAGGATTCAAGATTGGTTCAATGTACAGAAATACATTGACATAATCCACTATATAAACAAACTCAAAAAAAAAATCACATGATCATCTCAGATGATCAAAAATCACAGATGATGAAAAAGCATTTGACAAAATACAACACTCTTCCATGTTAAAAGTGTTGTAAAGATCAGTAATTAAAGGCCCCTACCTAAATATAATAAAAGCAATATACAGCAAAGTAACAGCCAATATCAAATTACTTGGGGAGATACTGAACTACATTCTACAGATTCAATGCCACCAAAATCAAGGAAGAGACCAAGGATGCCTACTTTCCTCATATCTATTCTATATAGTACTCAAAGTTCTAGCCCAAGCAATAAGACAACAAAAGGAGATCAAGGGTACACAAATTGGCAAAGAAGTCAAGGTATTACTATTTATAGATAATATGATAGTATACATAAACAACACCACATTCTACCAGAGAACTTCTACAGCTGATAAACAACTTCAGCAAAGTGGCCAGATATAAAATCAACTCAAACAAATTAGTAGCCTTCCTTAATACAAATGATAAATGGGCTAAGAAAGAAAATAGGGAAATAATTCCTTTCACAATAGTGGCAAATAATATACAATATCTTGGGGTAACTCTAACCAAACAAATGAAAAGTTTGTATGACAAGAACTTCACATCTCTCAAGAAAGAAATTGAAACAGACCTCAGAAAATGAAGAGATCTCCCATGCTCATAGATTGCAATAATTAGCATAGTAAAAAATGTATCCTACCAAAAGCAATCTACAGATTCAATGTAATCCCCCATCAAAATTCAAACACAAAATAGAAAGAGCAAATCTCAACTTTATGTGAAAAAACAAAAACAGCAGCAACAACAAAACCCAGAAAAGTGAGAACAATTCTTAACAGTAAAAGAACTTCTAGGGGAATCATCATCACTGACATTAAGCTATACTACAGAGCAACTGTGATAAAATTGAATGGTATTGGTACAGAGACAGTCGGATTGAGCAGTGTAACATAATTGAAGACCCAGAAATAAAACCACAGCTTCAATAAATGGTGGTGGTCTAACTGGCAGTTTGCATATAGAAAAATAAAAATAGATCCATATTTTTCACCTTACACAAAGCTAAAGTCCAAGTGAATAAAGGACCTCAACACAAAACCAAGATACACAGAACTTCAAACTCGCTGGCATGGGGGGAGGGAAGATTTCTTAAGCAGAACTTTAGTGGCTCAAGCTCGAAGATCAACAATTGATAAATGGGACGTCATGAAACCGAAAAGCTTCTGTAAGAGGAGGAACATGGTCAATAGGACGAATTTTTCTTCTTTTTTTATCCAAATGTAAAACTGTAACCACACTGCCATCCTACTAATTAAAAAAACAGCAAAAGAAATAATCACACGCTATCTTTATTATTATTTAATACAAGCACTTATTGAAACATTACTTCTTCAAAAATTTCCAGAATTATTCTGTGGTGTCATGGAATTAAACATTTGCTAAACATAAAGCCTTCTGGGAAGCTTGTGGAATGCAAATCACATTTATAGTTCATCTTTCAGCCATTTTGTTCTGAAATTTCTTTTTTTTATTTATTTTTATTTACATTGCAAATGATTTCCCCTTTTCTGGGTCCCCACTCCCCGCAAGTCCCATAAACCCTCTTCTGTCCCCCTATTCTTCCATCTACCCCTTCCCACTTCCCTGTTCTGGAATTCCCCTATACTCTTGCACTGAGTCTTTCCAGAACCAGGGCCCACTCCTCCATTCTTTTTGGACATCATTTAATTTGTGGATTATGTCCTGGGAATTCAAAGTTTATAGGCTAATATCCACTTATCAGTGAGAGCATACCATGATTGATCTTTTGAGACTGGGTTACCTCACTTAGTATGATGTTCTCCAGCTCCATCCATTTGTCTCAGAATTTCATGAATTCATTGTTTCTAATGGCTGAATAGTACTCCATTGTATAAATATACCACATTTTTTGTATCCATTCCTCCGTTGAAGGACATCTAGGTTCTTTCCAGCTTCTGGCTATTACAAATAGGGCTGCTATGAACATAGTGGAGCATGTGTCCTTATTGCATGCTGAAGAATCCTCTGGATATATGCCCAGTAGTGGTATAACAGGGTCCTCAGGAAGTGACATGCCCAGTTTTCTGAGGAACCGTCAGACTGATTTCCAAAGTGGTTGCACCATCTTGCAACCCCACCAGCAGTGGAGGAGTGTTCCTCTTTCTCCACATCCTCGCCAACACCTGTTGTCTCCTGAATTTTTGACCTTAGCCATTCTGACTGGTGTGAGGTGAAATCTCAGGGTTGTTTTGATTTGCAGTTCCCTAATAATTAATGTTGTTGAACATTTCTTAAGGTGTTTCTCAGCTCTCCGAAGTTCTTCATGTGAAAATTCTTTGTTTAGCTCCGTACCCCACTTTTTAATGGGGTTATTTGGATCTCTGGGTTCTACTTTCTTGAGTTCTTTGTATATATTAGATATTAGCCCTCTGTCAGATTTAGGGTTGGAGAAGATTCTTTCCCAGTCTGTTGGTTGACGTTTTGTCCTTTTGACGGTGTCCTTTGCCTTACAGAATCTTTGTAGTTTTATGAGGTTCCATTTGTCAATTCTTGATCTTAGAGCATACGCTATTGGTGTTCTATTCAGGAACTTTTCCTCTGTGCCCATGTCCTCCAGGGTCTTCCCCAGTTTTTTTTCAATTAGTTTCAGGGTGTCAGGTTTTATGTGGAGGTCCTTGATCCATTTGGAGTTGAGCTTGGTACAAGGAGATAAGAATGGATCGATGCGCATTCTTCTGCATGCTGACCTCCAATTGAACCAGCACCATTTGTTGAAAAGACTATCTTTTTTCCACTGGATGCTTTCAGCTCCTTTGTCGAAGATCAAGTGACCATAGGAGTGTTGGTTCATTTCTGGGTCTTCAATCCTATTCCATTGATCTGCTTGCCTGATATTGTACCAATACCATACAGTTTTTATCACTATTGCTCTGTAGTAGAGTTTAAAGTCTGGGATATTGAATCCCCTGAAGTTCTTTTACTGTTGAGAATAGTTTTAGCTATCCTGGGTTTTTTGTTATTCCAGATGAATTTGAGAATTGCTCTTTCTAGCTCTATGAAGAACTGGGTTGGGATTTTTATGGGAATAGCATTGAATCTGTAGATTGCCTTTGGCAAGATGGCCATTTTAACTATATTAATCCTGCCAATCCACGAGCATGGAAGGTTTTTCCATTTCCTGAGATCTTCTTCGATTTCCTTCTTCAGAGATCTGAAGTTATTGTCATATAGGTCTTTCACTTGTTTGGTTAGAGTCACCCCAAGATACTTTATGTTGTTTGTAGCTATTGTGAAGGGGGTCATTTCCCTAATTTCTTTCTCAGTCTGCTTATCCTTTGAATATATAAAGGCTACTGATTTGCTTGCATTAATTTTGTAGCCAGCCACTTTGCTGAAGTTGTTTATCAGCTGTAGGAGTTCTCTAGTAGAGTTTTTAGGGTCACTTAAGTATACGATCATATCATCTGCAAATAGTGACAATTTGACTTCTTGCTTTCCAATTTGTATCCCTTTGACTTCCTTCTGTTGTCTAATTGCTCTAGCTAGGACTTCAAGAACTATATTGAAAAGATATGGAGAGAGGGGGCAGCCTTGTCTAGTCCCTGATTTTAGTGGGATTGCTTCAAGTTTCTATTTAGTTTGATGTTGGCTACCGGTTTGCTGTATATTGCTTTTACTATGTTTAGATATGGGCCTTGAATTCCTGTCCTTTCCAAGACTTTTAGCATGAAAGGATGCTGAATTTTGTCAAATACTTTTTCAGCATCTAATGAAATGATCATGTGTTTTTTTTCTTTGAGTTTGTTTATATAGTGGATAGCATTTATGGATTTCCATATATTGAACCATCCCTGCATCCCTGGAATGAAGCCTACTTGATCATGGTGGATGATCGTTTTGATGTGTTCTTGGATTCGGTGGGCAAGAATTTTATTTAGTATTTTTGCATCGATATTCATAAGGGAAATTGGCCTGAAATTCTCTTTCTTAGTTGGGTCTTTGTGTGGTTTTGGTATCAGCATAATAGTGCCTTCGAAGAAGGAGTTGGGTAGTGTTCCTTCTGTTTCTATTTGGTGGAAGAGTTTGAAGAGTATTGGTGTTAAGTCTTCTTTTTAGGTCTGATAGAATTCTGCACTGAAACCATCTGGTCCTATGTTTTTTTTGGTTGGAAGCCTATCTATGACTCCTTCTATTTCTTTAGGGGTTATGGGTCTGTTTAGATGGTCTATTTGATCCTGGTTTAATTTTTGGTAATTGGTATCTGTCTAAGAAAATGTCCATTTCCTCCAGATTCTCCAGCTGTGTTCAGTACAGGTTTTTGTAATAGGATCTGATGATTTTTTGAATTTCCTCGGTTTCTGTTGTGATATCTCTGTTTCCATTCCTAATTTTGTTAATTTGGATACTTTCTCTGTGCCCTTTGGTTAGTCTGGCTAAGGGTTTATCTATCTTGTTGATTTTTTCAAAGAACCAGCTTTTGGTCTTGTTGATCCTTTGTATGGTTCTCTTGGTTTCTACTTGATTGATTTCAGCCCTGAGTTTGATGATTTCCTGTCTTCTCCTCCTCCTGGGTGAATTAGCTTCTTCTTGTTCCAGGGTTTTCAGTTGTTCCTTTAATCTTCTAGTGTAAGCTCTCTCGAATTTCTTTTTGAAGGCACTCAAAGCTATGTGTTTTCCTCTTAGCACTGCTTTCAATGTGTCCCATAGATTTGTGTATGTTGTGCCTTCATTTTCATTAAATTCTAAGAAATCTTTGATTTCTTTCTTTATTTCTTCCTTGACCAAGGTATCATTGAGTAGAGTATTATTCAGTTTCCATGTGTATGGGGCTTTCTGTTGTTTATACTGTTACTAAAGACCACTTTTACTCCATAGTGATCTGATAGGAGGCATGGGATTATTTCAATCTTCTTATATTTGTTGAGGTCTGTCTTGTGACCAACTATATGATCTATTTTGGAGAAGGTACCATGAGGTGCTGAGAAAAGGGTATATTCTTTTGCTTTGGGATAAAAAGTTCTATATATATCTGCTAACTCCAATTGGTTCAAAGCTTCAATTAGTTTCATTGTCTCCCTGTTTAGTTTCTGCTTTCCTGATCGGTCCATTGGTGAAAGTGGAGTGTTGAAGTCACCCACAATTATTGTGTTAGGTGTGATGTGTACTTTGAGCTTTAGTAAAGTTTCTTTTATGAATGAGGGCGCCCTTGTATTTGGGGCATAGATGTTCAGGATTGAGAGTTCTTGTTGGATTTTTCCTTTGACCAGCAAGTAGTGACCTTCCATGTCTCTTTTGATGACTTTAGGTTGAAAGTCAATTTTATCTGAAATTAGAATGGCAACTCCGGCTTGTTTCCTGGGACCATTTGCTTGTAGAATTGTTTTCCAGCCTTTTACTCTAAGGTAGTTTTTGTCTTTGACATTGAGGTGTGTTTCCTGTAAGCAGCAAAATGTAGAGTCCTGTTTACATAACCAGTCTGTTAGTCTATGTCTTTTTATTGGGGAATTGAGTCCATTGATGTTAAGAGATATCAGTGAGTAGTGGTTATTGCTTCCTAACATTTTTGATTTTAATTTTATATGTGTATGGTTATCCTCTTTGGGTTTGATTAAAGAAGCTTAATATCCTGCTCTTGCCAGGGTATAGTTTCACTCATTGTACTGGTGCTTTCCCCCTATTAACTTTTGTAGGGCTGGGTTTGTAGAAAGATATTGTGTAAATTTGGTTTTGTCGTGGAATATCTTGGTTTCTCCATCTATAGTACTTGAGAGTTTCACTGGGTATAGTAGTCTCGGCTGGCATTTGTGTTCTCTTAGAGTCTGCATGAGCTCCGTCCAGGATCTTCTAGCTTTCATGGTCTCTGGTGAGAAATCTGGTGTAAAATGATAGGCTTCCTTTATATGTTACTTGGCCTTTTTCTCTTACTGCCCTAAGTATTCTTTCTTTGTTTAGTACATTTGGGGTTTTGATTATTATGTGACGGGAGGTATTTCTGTTCTGGTCCAGTCTGTTTGGAGTTCTGTAGGCTTCTTGTATATTCATGGGCATCTCTCTCTTTAGGTTAGGGAAGTTTTCTTCCATAATTTTGTTGAAGATATTTGCTGGCCCTTTAAGTTGTAAATCTTCACTCTCATCAATATCTGTGATCCTTAGATTTGGCTTTCTCATTGTGTCCTGGATTTCCTGGATATTTTGGGTAACAAGCTTTTTGCATTTTGCATTTTCTTTAACTGTTGAGTCATGGTTTCTATGGTATCTTCGGCATCTGAGATTCTTTCTTCTATCTCTTGCATTCTGTTGTTGATATTTGCATCTATGGTCCCTGATTTCTTCCCAAGGTTTTCTATCTCCAAAGTTGTCTCCCTTTGTGCTTTCTTAGATGTTTCTACTTCTGTTTTTAGATGCTGAAAATTTTTGCTCAGTTCTGTCATTTGCTTGTTTGTGTTTTCCTCTAATTCTTTAAGTGATTTTTGTGTTTCCTCTTTCATGACTTCTGCCTGTTGATCAAGGTTCTCCTGTATTTCTTTAAGTGATTTTTGCGTTTCCTCCTTATTGGCTTTTGTATTCTCCTGAATTTCTTTCAATGATTTTTGTGTTTCCCTTGTAAGGGCTTCTAATTTTTGATCCATTTTCTCCTGAATTTCTTTAAGTATGTCCTTCATGTGTTCCTGTACTAGCATCATGACCAGTGATTTTAAATCCAAATCCTGTTTTTCTGGTGTGTTGGGGTGTCCAGGACTTGCTAATGTTGGAGAATTGGGTTCAGACGATGCCATAATGCCTTGGTTTCTGTTAGTAACGTTCCTACGTTTGCCTTTAGCCATCTGGTTCTCCCAGGAGTTAGATGGTCTTATTGTCACTGGCTGGAGCTTCAACCTACTGTGGATCTTTAAGGTTATTTCTGCAACACTGGGTGACTGGGTTTCTTCTGGCACAGATTATTGATATTCTGGCTTCCTCTTTTGTGCCTTTGGAGCCCTTCTCAATCATGCCTCAAGCAATGCTATACTTAGCTTGTCAAGGTCAATCAGGTGTCTCTGTCTGCTCTATTATGGAGGGAAGAAGTTGTGGTGGAAGTCACTCCCTCTGTTGATTCTCTCGTAGGATGCAGGTCCTACGATGGACTGGCTTGCAGATGAACCGCCTATGTGCTCAGTTCCTGAGTGCAGGCAGACCCCTGGCGGTTTGCACCACCAGAAATCTAAGACTCAGGGTGTTACAGTACCTAGTGATCCTTTTGTGTCCCTGCAGACAGCAAATATGGCTGCGGGGCTTCTCTCCTTCCACAGCTTCCCGAGCCCGGCTGGCTGGCAGACAAAAGGAGTCTAGGTGCTCAGTTCCTGAGTGCAGGCAGACCCCTGGCGGTTTGCACCACCAGAAATCTAAGGCTCAGGGTACCTAGTGATCCCTCTGTGTCCCTGCAGACAGCAAATATGGCTGCGGGGCTTCTCTCCTTTCACAGCTTCCCGAGCCTGGCGGGCTGGCAGACTTGTTCTGAAATTTCTAAGACTACTTTCCTTATTAGAATGTCCACGTGGTCTACTTCTGCTATTGTTTGGTTAATAAGAACAAATTAAATAGTTGAGGAACAAATAACATCTATTGAACATTCATGTGTGTTTTCATTATGTATTCGCTTAGAATGAACTGACCAAAGTGACTTACCTCAAATTAGAATTATTAAATATTTTGCTTTTTTTTTACTGGTTATTTTATTTATTTATATTTCAATTGTTATCTCTCTTCCTGCTATCTACTCCTCAAACCACCTATACCCTCGCCTTCCCTCTGCTTCTATCAGTGTTCTCCCCCCACTCCTTCCTCATTACCCTAGCATGTTCTTATGTTGGAGCATTGAGCCTTCACAGGACCAAGGGGCTCCCCTCCCATTGATGCCATATAAGGTCATCTTTTGATACACATGCAGCTGGAGCCATGGGTCCCTCCATGTGTAATCTTTGGTTGGTAGTTTAGTCCCTGGGAACTCTGGGGGTCTGGTTGGTTGATATTGTTAGAAATCAGTCTAGTGGTTGCTCAGAAAATTGGAAATAGTTTTACCTGAGGACCCAGCTATATTACTACTAGGCATATACCCAAAAGTTGTTCTAATATATAACAAGGACATATGCTCCACTATGTTCATAGCATCCTTATTTATAATAGCCAGAAGCTGGAAACAGCTCAGATGTCCCTCAACAGAGGAATGGATATAGAAAATGTGGTACATTTGTACAATGAAGTACTACTCAGCTATTAAAAACAATGTCTTTATGAAATTCATAGGCAAATGGATGGAACTAGAAAATATCCTGTGTGAGGTAACCCAGTGACAAAAGAACACACTTGGTATGGACTCACTGATAAGGGGATATTAGGAAAAAATCTTGGAATGCCTACTATACAACTCACAAGCCATATGAAGCTCAGACGGTGGAAGACCAAAGTGTGGATGCTTCAGTCCTACTTAGAAGGGTGAAAAAATAAACCTGACCAATACAGATGCAGATGCATGCAGCCAACCATCAGACCGAGCATGAGGACCACAACGCAGGAGTTAGGAGAAGGGCAGAAGGAGTTGGAGGGGTTTTCAAACCCATAGGAAAAACAACAATATCAACCAACTAGACCCTCCAGAGCTCCCAGGGACTTGTAAATACTTTTCATGTAAGGTAGTCTTTCTTTTCTTATTTACAAAGATTATATATATAATGAATCAAATTAAAATTTCTCTCCCAAATATAACCCCTGACTAGGCTACTTTGTTTGTCCTCAATAGCAAATTATGTCCTACCCTAGCAGAGACTTGATGTGCCACGGTTGTTGAATACCTTGCAGGGTTTCCACCATCTCAGGGAAGATAGGGAGAGGTACTATATATGTGGGAGAGGAAGAACAATCAGGATATGAAGTTAATAAATTAACTAATGGGGGAAAACCTTAATTGTCATTTTAAAGAAGGTTTAAATAAACTAAGAAAAACTTGTTGGATTTATTAAATGATTACAGTATGGCTAGAGAATATAAGGTTAAATATATGAAAGTCAACCTTACTTATTTGCCAGTGTAAAAGAGCACAGACTGAAATTTAAGATATACCTTCATTTATATTAACATATGTAGGTCTAAATCTGACCTTAATAATAAAAGATCTATATGAAGAAAACTAAAATTTGGTGGTGGAAATAAGGAAGTAAATTAGTACTGACAAGGTCCCACCTCATGCTCAGAGGATACACTGTTATCCGCAGGCCAGGTCTTCTCAGTTGGAGCTATAGTGTAACCCCAGGTGTAATATCACCTTGTTGATAAGAAAAAAAATTAATTCTAATATCCAGCTCAAAATGGAAAAGACTCATGTTAGCTGATTCAAAATTGAAGACCAAATTCTGATCCTTCTATTCATCTGATCTTTCTGTCTCCAATAATGGAAGAGTATATTATTAAAAAAAAAAGAGACAATCTGACATTTGGAACAGAATAAAAAGGCCAGACAACAACTCACATGAATATATTGATACCATCTTTGACTAAAAGTTTAAAACAATGTAGTGAGAAGAAATGGGTCCTCCAATCCCAGTACATGCAGGCTTAAACCAAACAAAGCTGTCTAGACATGGGTATACTCTTCACAAACCTTAATTCAACATGCATTTTGGGCCTACATGTGAAATAGGAAACTCATAATTTTGGACTATCCGAAGGTAAAAAGTTCAGATAACCTTGCTGTCGTCAATGACTCTTAGTACATCAAAGACAGAATCTAAGAAAGAAATTATTGAGAACTTGAATTTTGTCAGCATCAAAATATTTGCTTGACAAGAACATGAAAATATAAAGGCATACTTCAGCACAGTGGACATGTCTAATAAAGAGCCGTTAATCCAAAATATAGATAGTGAGATTCCTTAATACTCACAATACAAATGTACATTTGCCCAAAGTCTTGCCACAGATCTCCTTAAGAGATACAGTGTTGGAAGAGTATGAAGAAGAGTGCAATCTAATGCATATTTATTGATCCGGTACCTCAGTGTATTCAGTACCTTCAACTAGTTAGGTTGCAAAAAAACAAATTCTCTAGTGTTAGGTCACAGAAAGTCCTAGATCAAGGTGCTCATTTGATTTCTGGTGAGAGCCTGTTTTTCTGATTCTTAGATGACGCTTTTCCAATGTGTTTTCCCATATGGAAGGTGTTATTTATTTATTTATTTATTTATTTATTTAAATGAAGACTTGTCCAGTTCATAAAAGTACCAATAACCTGCTCCTTATAGAGTCCTTATTACCTCACTATATTCCCCAAACTCTACTTACTGACGTTGTAAATAAGATTCCAACATGATATTTTTTAATGCACATTTAGATAACATAGTATGAAAAGACAAATACAGAATACTTGTACTACCACATGCTGAGTGGACTTAGAGCAACAGCCACATCCCTTCATTTCTGAGGTAAGGTAACTTGGCAGTTTCTTACAGGCTTATGCAAAACCTATTGTTTCAATATACTCTATCTCATAATGTGACCATTTGTTGTGTGACCAGTTACCTTTTGAGACTGTTATGTGCACTAGACTAATTCATTTAATACACTAATTTATTCATAGTACTTTAATACATGGTAATTTAATTCATTTGTAATACTCTTATGTGATTGTATTATCCCCATTTGAAGTGAAATAGATAGAGAATGAAATGTTAAAGGATTTCTTCAATACCATGCACCATAAGAATGCTACAAGGAGGTTTGACCCAAGCAGTCTTATAGTTCCAGACAACTATACCACTTTTTATCCTAAGGGTGAAAAGCTACTGTAATGTTACAAAGAATAAAAAGAAAAAACAGAACAAAGCAGACAAGGGTGTTAGTCTGAAATTAATATACTGAGCAGGGTTGTGTGTTGAGTGTCAAGTGAATACTGTATTACCAGGTTTTTGGTTGCACAAATTGGAGACTGACCATTTATATTTTCATACAAATACTCTTATTTTCCTTCTGCCCTGCTGAAGCCTCCAGCCCTGTGATCAGCTCTAACACGGATCCCCAAAACACATTTTGATTCAATATTTATGCTCCATAGTTTTTAAAAGGATATTCAAAGTTTCACTCTTAAATATTAAAGTATCCTTGGGTCAAAATTTATGCATATTAAATACTATTAAGTGACTGTTTCTCTATTTGCATACACGGACCAGAAACCATAGAGGAAATGCTTAGTGTCTTAGAGTTAAACTGTTTTTTTATTCTTCTAAATGATCGCAACATGGAAGACATTGCATGAGCCAGGTTCTATGTGCTTTCCACTTATTTGCTTCATGTATAATAATTTTGGACAGAAAATACCTTTAAATAATCAACCATACTATACTCCTGTCAACAAAGTTGGTAGTATCCAACTATGTTTAAAATAATTTGTATTTTATTTAAGTCTGCTAAAATGCAATGTTACTCTCTAAAGGTCACATTTTAACATGGCAAAGTAAATTGTGTAATTATTAATTCATAAGTGTAAAAGTACCCAACTGAATGTGAAACACATGTGCATTTATATAATTCCTAAATGAAATCAACTGTATCTCTCCACTATTAATTTTAAATGTATATTTTAAAAATTTATTTTTGGAAATTACATGAAAATATTAATTTGGCAAGATATAATGAATTTCAACTACATTTTCATTAATGTTTCACAAAATAATCAATCACCAAGACTGGTATGAAATCAAATGAAAAGATAAATATATCAAACAATAAGAGAGGGTCTGGAGAGACTGCTCAGAGGTTCAGAAGACTTACTGCTCTTTCCGAAGACCCAGGTTCTGTTCCTAGCACCCTTGTAGCAACTCAAAATCATATGTAACTCCAGCTCCTTGGAAAGTTTTCCTCTTCTCATCTCTGTGGGTTCCTGAATGCATATGGTAACTACAAACCCATTTCATGTACACACATACAGAAGCATATGTATGTACACATGCATATACACATACAGATAAAAATTATGTGTTCAAACCAAGTGACAACCTCCTTAGGAGAGTTAGATATCTCAGGAGACACATGTTCTTGTTATGGATAATGATGACCTGCTGTGGATTCCTGGAGTTTCCATGGTTATAGGAGAGAGCCAAATGTAAATACATGAAGAAGGAAATCTGTGCTCTTTAGACAGTTCACCAAAGCACTAGAAAATAGATTCATAGTTTGTAAAACTGGCAGTTTATAGCAAAGCATAAGAAATAATTTTACAACAATTTAAAAATTCATTAGTAAAAAGAGTGACTCAGGATTGTGGTTCGTTAGATGCAATTAAAGCGCTTGTGGCAATCCTGACAACCTGAGTTTGATTGCCAAATCCAGTATCCTGGTAACAGATTATTGAATCTCAAACGTTTTGGGGTCTTCACGTGTTGTGCTCCATTGTACACACATGTCCCACCCTGAACTACACAGTCTATAAAAATATAAATAAAAATACAATTTATTTGTAGGAATCATGGAAATGAAAATACGGAATGAAAGTTGTTCTTAGCAGTTTTGTATTCTAAGAAAGAAAACAAGCATTATTGGTAAACTATAGTAAAGGATTTGAATTCAAATACCAAAATGCTATGAGAAACATTTGTTTCAGACTGAGAAAGAGGGTTTCCCAGTCCCTGTTGCTAAGGCTCCTTCATTTTCATGCTGAGGCGTCTGAGAGTGACTCATAAATTTTGAGTGGCAGAATTTCTCAGTGGTGGGTACAGTAGTAAGGTATGCCTATAACGAGGTCAGACACTAGAAAATCCTCTTTATATTGATCATTGCTGGGTTTCCTCATTTTGTTTGTTTCTTGCTTTCTTTGTTTGTTTGTTCTGTATTAAACATAGAGAGCCCTGTTAAACAGTATGACTTACCTATGACAAGATTATATTCCAATTTCACTTCTACTTCTATTAGTAGCCAAATTTTGGAGATAAAATGGTGAGAAGATGCATGATAAATCACAAGCTTGCTGCTCTCTCTCTGTCGCTCTCATTCTCTCTCTCTCTCTCTCTCACACACACACACACTAACACATACACAGACACTAACACACACACACTAACACATACACAGACACTAACACACACACACACACGCACACACACACATACACACTAACACATACACAGACACTAACACACACACACTAACACATACACAGACACTAACACACACACACTAACACATACACAGACACTAACACACACACACACATACACACTAACACATACACAGACACTAACACACACACTAACACATACACATACACTAACACACACACTAACACATACACAGACACTAACACACACACACTAACACATACACAGACACTAACACACACACACACACACATACACACTAACACATACACAGACACTAACACACACACTAACACATACACATACACTAACACACACACTAACACATACACAGACACTAACACACACACACTAACACATACACAGACACTAACACACACACACTAACACATACACAGACACTAACACACACACACACACATGCACACACACACACACACACACACACAGAATGAGTGTTCTAACACTGAGATACCCCCTGAGCTCATTTAGTCTTTCTCTTAAGGTAATTTTATATACTATAAAATGTGATTGAATGCCACAGATTGTGAATGGCCAAATTGTGTTACTATAAAATATTATTTAACATTAATGCATCGTTATTTAGCTTCTAAGAAGTGTGTACAGGTCTATTCTGATTTCCAGCTGCTCTCATACACCATTCAGTCACTTATATTTAATATGTGGATCTTTGTAAGCTTAAATGTTTACATTGTAATGGGCTACAATATGTAGCCCATTAATGTGATAATTACTTCATTTTATTTACACTTTCATATACCTATTGTTTATACAACTGTTAAAACAAATTTTGACTACTATTATTGCTGACAAAGTCTCTTAGAAAATAGGTACAGTTCGCTTTCATATACAAAGTACATTTTCTTCTGCAGAAATTCTCAATTGAGGAAACTTGAATGGCTCCAAAGCACCTAAAGAAATGTTCAGCATCCTTAGTTATTAGGGAAATGCAAATCAAAACACTGAGATTCCATCTTACACTGTTTAGAATGGCTAAGATGAAAAACTCAGGGGACAGCAGATACTGGAGAGGATGTGGGGAAAAGGGAATACTTCTCCATTGTTGGTGGGATTGCAAGCTGGACCCTGTTATACAACTCCTGGGCCTATACCCAGAGGATTTCCCAGCATGTAATAAGGACACATGCTCCACTATGTTCACAGCAGTCCTATTTATAATAGGCAGAAGCTGGAAAGAACCCAGATGTCCCTCAACAGAGGAACGGATACAGAAAATGGGGTATATTTCCACTATGAAATACTACTCAGCTATTGAAAACAATGAATTCATGGAATTCTTAGGCCAGTGGGTGGAACTGGAGAATGTCATCCTGAGTGAGGTAACCCAATCACAAAAGAACACACATGGTATGCACTCACTGTTAAGTGGATATTAGGCCAGAATCTCGGAATAACCAAGAAACAATTCACATATCAAATGATGCCCAAGAAGAAGGTGGGAGATGCTCCTGGTCTTAGAAATGCTCAGTGCAGCAGTGTAGGGGAATACCAGGACAGGGAAGGATGGTTTGAGGAACAGGGGAAGGGAAGAGGGCTTATGGGACTTTCTGGGAGTGGGATTCCAGAAAAGGGGAAATCATTTGGAATGTAAATAAATTATCTAATAAAAAAACAGAATTTTTCATTGGAAAAAAATATTTTATTCTCACCTGACTGCTTCTGTCATTCCATTCATTACAAGGCTGCATACCTTGCTATTGGCATTTTTCTTTATTGTTTTTTGTTGTATTGCTTTGCTTTGCTTTCCCACACATTGATTTGTATCATGTCTCACCTTTAATATGAAGTTATAATTGTTTTAAATATCAAACCTCCCCAATAGCTGCCTACATATTCTTTAGCTATGGCTTAGTAAGCTACTCCATAGGTAGAAAATGAACTCACCCCAATTCCATAATTAATACATTTACCACATAGGCAGTGGTTGGATCTGTTGAATGACAACTAAATAGTTTGTTTGGCTGTGTTACACAGTTTAATTCGTACATTACTTAAAATCCCACAGGACAGACTTCATTACTTTCTGAAACAGAGTTTAACTTGTATTCACCCACACATTTAAATTTCAATGTAATACTAATTTCCCTTGGAGTGTATTATATTGTTGGCTTAGCAATAATTTCATATATGAGACCAATGTATTTTCAACCTATCTATGTCTAACCCCTCCTTGTCCTGACTTAAATTTATGTTCTTTTCTTTGATAATTTTTAAGGTTGTGTGTGTGTGTGTGTGTGTGTGTGTATGAGAGAGAGAGAGAGAGAGAGAGAGAGAGGTTATGAGTTGAATACATGTGTCTGTAGTCTCTTATGTTCACAATTATAGTGCTCACCATTTCGGCATGGCAACATTATTGGGGTCTTATTCCTGAAGAAAACTAATTCTTTCTCCTGAAAATTTTAAAGGCAATTTTGGATTACTTATTATTTTTTTTCTTTATTATTTGGTCATTTTAAGTCTTATTTTTTATTATTATTTTGCTTTCCAACATTTTGATGCTAAGAAGCAGACTTTTGTTGGCATTATTTTTGTGAGGTGGGTTAGATTTCTGCATGTACTCTTTTATTCTGGGAAATTCACAGCTTGTTATTCGGCTATTACTTTTTCTCTTATTCTGTTATCTTTGCTTTTATGAATCCAATTATGTCCTGCTTGCATCTCTTTATCTTTGTTGTTTGTCTCTTATGTCTTTTTTATATTTATCTCTCTATTTCTTTTCCATCCATTACTCAGAACAGGATTTGGGGGTTTTGTTTGTTTGGTTTTTGTTGTTATTCCATTTATTTATTTATTTATTTATTTATTTATTCATTCATTCATTTATTTGGTTATTTTGTATAGTCTGCTATTAGATGAGTGAAATTTAAAATTATGCATTTTCTTTTATAAAATTTTGTTCATGTTTTGACAAATTTCTATTTCCTGGGAGTTCATATCATTGCTTATAGATTTGGTGATGCAGTAATCATAGTTATCTACTGATTTGCGTATACTATGGACTGTGTAAGAATAGCTTCCAATATTTGTATTTTTTATATGATGTCTAGATGGACTGATCAAAAACAAGGCATTATATATGAAAATTTGTCACTCTAAGGTTGAGAAACAAAAGTATAAGGGCTGTTTATACACATTTCATTATATGCTTCAGTTGGCTCAGGAAGCATTTTCTTTCTTTGATTTGCTTCTTAGAGTGGTAATAGTCAGGACTCAGCTGCACGCTGCCAAGGTCCGCCACCCTTAAAGGCTCCCTTAGCATTGCAAACATTCTGCTTGCACCCTTGTTTTTCTCTAGGTACTACTTAGGAGTTAAGCTCATTCTCTGTGCCTTTTCTGCTCTAGGTCATTTGGGGTCCTATATCCCCAATATTATTGTTCTTGTTCTACCAGATTGCCCCCAGATCCTTTTGCTGGGTTTCCTGAGGTATGGCCCTCTCAAAGTTTCTCAGGCCCTCCTCCTTTCACTAAGACACCTTAGAGAATGGGTGGTTAGATCCCGCTCTACTTTCCTTCCCTCTGGACCTTGGCGCCCTGACCCCTGGCTGTTTGCTTCCATGGGTCTTCCTTGCTTCCAGAGCTAATCTGTCATAGAATATAAAGAAATAATATTCTATATAAAGTGAATATAAAGAAATTTGATTTATGAATAATTTGACTGCTGTGTGCTGGCTACTGGAAACTCTGTGGTAATTTGCTTCTTTACCCATGAACTGCTTTCTAACTCCAGGATAAGGCAATCAATTAATTGGCATGAAAAACCAACACAGGAGTAACTACATTGGAAAGCAGTTATATTAGACATGTGCAGACTATACTTTGAGGGCTCAGATGAGGAGCATCCAGCAGGTCTGAGAGGTGGGAGTAGGGATGGTGACTCAGAAATGCTTCCTAGACGTTCTCCCCATATTCTAAGCAGGTCTTTCAGAGGCTCATAATAGTCCGTCACAGTTATATTCTATTTAACGAACTACAACTCTTGTCATATTTATGTGGAACATTCAATTCTCATTGCTAATTAAAGTGCTAATTATGAGTGGAAACATTAAAAATGTGTATGAGGATGTGAAATTTAATTTAAAAATTTAATCATCACAATTGATTTCTCCATAGGTGTTCAAAGCAATGAACATCCCACAGATCAGAAGCCCATTGCTGCCTCCTCCGGAACACATGTCAGAGGCCTACTCGGCAAAAATTGCACTTTTTGGTGCCGGGCCTGCAAGTATAAGCTGTGCCACCTTTTTGGCTCGGTTGGGCTATTCCAACGTCACCATATTTGAAAAACAAGAATATGTTGGTGGTTTAAGGTAATTCCTAGATTTCTTTTTGTGTTTTAAAGTGTCAAAAATACTGAGGTAAAACTGACCCTGGTATGGGCATTTTATACTTACAGAGACACTTCAAGCTTACAGATGGTATCTATCTTTTATGTTTTCCAAAAGGCTAAAATGTTGATGATGTCATTCACTTGAAAACTTGAAGTTGCATTTATGGAAGATTTATGTATGAATTTCTCTCTTTTTCTGAAGTTAGACATCTCTGGAAAAGTTTGTGGTGGTAGAAACAAAACAGAGGAATTGTTTCATCACTGAAAATCTTTTGTATGATGAAAATATATCTAACAGTCATAGACATGATACAGGAAGAATGTGCAGCTCCATCAACTACTGATTGGAGCATTCAAGTTTTCTCTATATAAACCATATCGTGATGCTCATGTAGTTTTGGTTTTCAATAATTTTAATTTATATTTACTACCACTTTTGCCATAAATGTTCACTTTCAGATTACAATTTATAATGTTTTTTTACAATCAGTACATTTTCAACATTTGGTATAAGTCTGTTATTATTGAGAACAAGGATTCAATCACATAATTATTGAATCCCTTGAAGACTTATACATGAATACAGAAACTGATCACTGTGTATCAATAACTTTCAGAAACTGAGGCAAATGTAAAACATGAAGCTTACTTAGACAAATTAAACAAGTATTATATTTAGGCTAATAAAATTTATTTGAAATAAGAAATGGACATAGCTTAAAACATCTGGTATGAAATAAAATTATTGCATGTTAAGTTTATTATATCTTTATTGTATCAATCAAATTGTTATTATTGTTCCCAAGTGACTTGTATTAAATTGAACACATTTTAAGTTATAAACATTTGAATTACGTTTCTATAACTAGCACTACTTATAGCTTTTTGTAGGTACTTAACTCTTCATTAAACAATGACTTCATATTTGATACTGAGAAAATAAGTTTAACTTTGACAGGTTTATGATACATGTTAGGTTTTTTGGTTTCTATACAATGTAGAATAAAGACATAAATTTAAAACTGATCAGATGATTTTTCTTTTTTATTATTAATCATTCCATTTATTTACATCTCAACTGATAATTCCACTTACCATTTACCCATCCATGAACCCCCAATCCCACATCTATCCTCTCCCCCCTTCCCTTTGCCTCTATGAGGGTGCTGCCCCACCCACCCACCTCCACTGCTCCAGCATGCCCCTATGCTGAGGCATCAAACCTCCCTGTGACCAGGGACCTCCCCTCCGATTGATGTCAGGCTAGGCCATCCTCTGCTACATATGTATCTGGAGCCATGGATACTCCCTGTACACTCCTTAGCTGGTGGTCTAGTGCCCGGGAGCACTGGGTTGTCCCGCCAGCTGACAGTGTTCTTCCTATGGGTTTCCAATCCCCTCTGCTCCTCCATTCCTTCCACCAGCTCTCCCACAAATTTTCAATATCTCCAGATAATAGGAAATTTTCAACGTACTCTTTCTTTGATATAAACTTCAGTGTATGAATCATATATAACTGTTGATCAGGTACTTTGCCATACTATTTGATTCATTAAACAAAACTATGTGATCTTACAGACAAAAACCTCACAAAATAGGACGACCGCATAAGGAGCATCAAAACCTTAAATCATGTTGATTGTTAAGAAATAATTATTTTATGTGTTGACTACTATCAATATTGAGGAATCCTCATTTTTAAAGTTTAACTGAGGAAGTAAATTTCTCTATATTTTATTTTGCTCTGAAGATGCTGCATCTTCTTAGTGGCATTTTACCCCAGCTTTATTAATTAGTAAGAGCTTTACATATAACAACATATGTATAAACATTGTAGGGTCTTTTTTTCAATTATACACATAAATGAATATGTGAGTTAATTTTAAAAGTATGAACGTAATTGTTGTGTACCCTGGTAGATGAGGGAAAATCTTTTTTGCCCCTTAATTGCATTTTCACAAGAAGCTGAAAATGGAAGCAGCGTTGTCTGTGAATTATTATGGTTTGCCAATTTTAGTACATGATTATGGTTCTTAGCATCTCTGTATTTAGTTTCCATTCGAATGTGGAGTAGTTTATATAAATTGCCACTAAATGTTTGTTTTTATATATTTGAACATTTTTACTGGGAAAGACTTCTTGAAATTCATGATTAAATGTGTTTCTTTTCCTCCTGTTGTTTTGAAATTTGGTTTTCTTCTCTTCTCTATGTGTCTTTCTGATTCCTAAGCACAATGCCCGGTTTAGAGCTCAACCTTATGAACTACCTGTGGTAGAGGAACTCTCTATTACTGTGAGAACACTAGCAAAAGCAACACAGAGCTACAAAGAATGACAGCCCCAAAACGTCTATGTGAATTTATTTTCTCCCTTACAGATGCCTCTCAGTCTCTTTCAATATCAATGTAAATATTCTAATCTGAAAGGCATTAGCTTCATTTTGTACATAATTCTGTATTTTTGCTTCTCTTGCATTTACATAGATTCTTTTAGATCTTAAGAGTTGGTACAAAATTACTTTTAAATAAATCACAAAAGGCAGTAAAATATAACTAGGATTGGATCCCTGTTGGACTCAAAATAATTAGTTGTTTTAATTAAATTACTAGATGTTTTGCATTTGATTTTCATAAAATCTTTTTTAATAAAACTTTAATCCAAAGATTTTAAACTAGGTCAAAGTTTTAAAAGAAAATGTGGCCGGACATGATAGTACACTCCTGTGACCCTGTCAATTGTGAGCTAGAATGCAGGAATCTCAAAAATTCAAGGTCATTTTCATCTGCATAATTAGTTCAAGGCCATTCTAGCACATATAAGACCATATCTAAACTTATAAAATTAATGATATAACATTTTACTAAGTATACACACATACTTCTTGATTTCTAAATTTTATTTAAAATATTAACTATGTATATGTTGTCTTGTTAGGTAGCATACTCAGTGAAACATTGGTCTTACTTTTAGTGTTTAAAAAGGTTCTTTCAAACCCGTTCTGTTACATATATACATGTGTGTATTATTTCATGTTGATAAGCAATGTAACTGTTTCTAGATGAAATGCATGCAGGAGTAAAAACTATTTTACAGTGTGTCATACAATGCAAACATAAGGACCAATACTTATCATCATGAACTGAAGCAATGTTTTGACATGAAATGCGTACATAAAATGAATTGAAAATAGTTTATATCAATGCATTCTGTTATGTTTAAGGAGCATAAACATATAAGAAAGGCAGTTTCCTCGTGTTTCTGTCACCCATCTGACTATAGTAAAAATTTATGGTCACCACAAACAAAAATATATTTTTTGAAAGTTCAAATTGTTAAAAGACAACAAAAGGAAAACTGAAAATGTTTTTCTAAGTACAAGAAATTTGGGAAATAACCATTTTATCCAATTTCTCTTCTATCCTTCTAAGTCTCTCTACAGTCCCCAGGGTTTATACCATTTATTCCCTTTATTCCAAATGGATCTGTGTAATTATTTAAAATTCTATATCTTCTATATCTTCTAAGGATTTCTTTCTTTCCTGAGCATTCACACCCTGTTCATTCTTTTTTTCTTTCTTTCTTTCTTTCTTTCTTTCTTTCTTCTTCTTTCTTTCTTTCTTTCTTTCTTTCTTTCTTTCTTTCTTTCTTTCTCTTTCTTTCTTTCTTTCTTTTTCTTTCTTTCTTTCTTTCTTTCTTTTCTTTCTTTCTTTCTTTCTTTCTTTTCTCTCTCTCTCTCTCTCTCTCTCTCTCTCTCTCTCTCTCTCTCTCTCTCTCTCTCTCTCTCTCTCCTTCTCTCCTACCCCCTCTCTCTTTCCTTTTACTTATTCACTTTCCATCCCTCTCACTGTCCCATTCCTGGTCACCCCTCCTATAGTTCTTCTCCCCATCCCACTTCCCCTTCTCTGAACAGGGGTCTCCTGGGTCTCCTCCCACACTGGTACATCGTACACAAGTCTCTGCAAGGCTAGGTGCATCCTCTCCCACTGAGGATAGGCGAAGCAGCCCAGCTAGAAGAACATGTACACACAAGAGATTTTGGGATAGCCCCCTACTCCAGTTGTTCAGGACCCACATGAAGACCACATCTAATACATATGTGTGGGGAGGCCTAGGTCCAGCCTGTGTATGTTCTTTGATTGGTGGTTCAGCCTCTGAGAGTCCCAGGGGGACGGGTTAGTTGACTGCTGGTCTTCCTGTGGAGTTACTATGCCCTTTGGAGTCTGCAATTCTTCCTCCTATTCCTACACAAGAGTTCCCAAACTCCATCCACTCCTTAGTTGTGGGAGTCTTCATTTGTCTGAATCAGCTTCTGGGTAGAGCCTTTCAGTGGACAGCCAATCTAGGCTCATATGTGTAAGTATAACAAAATTTTGTTAATAGGGTAAAGGACTGGTGCTTGCCAATGGGATGGAACTCAATTTAGATATGTTATTGGTTGGCCATTCCCTAAGTTTCTGTTCTATCTTCCATCTCTGCATTTCTTGAAGACAAGATAAATTTTGGGTTGAAAGTTTTGTGGGTGGGTTGATATGCCTGTCATCCCATTTGGGGTTCCTGCCTGCTACAGGAGTTAGCTTCTTCAGGTTACATATCCGTAATGCTGTTGATTCCGGGGTGCCTAGCTTTTCCAAGGTTTCTGTCTTGTCCTGGAGATGCCCACTGTCTCACCACTCCGGTTAGTTGCAGATTTCCATTCATTCTCATGGCCATCTAGCCCTTTCACTGTCCCTCCACACACCTGATCCCAAGCCCCTATACCCATTCTACTACCTGTCTCCTTTCTCACCTCGTTACCTCCCTCCATTTGTCTCTTATGACTATCTTATTCCCCCTTCTAAGTGGGATTCAAGCATCTTCCGTTGGGTGCTATTATTTAGCTTCTTTGGGTCTCTGAAGTATAGTGTGGTCATCCAGTACTTTATGGCTAATTCCACTTATAAGTGAGAACAATTTGCACAAATTAAACATTCATGTTCAATATACACTTATATGTAAATACAAATAGGTATACATATATGAATATTCCATATGACATTGGTGTCCACAGAACTGAAAATGAATAATGTAAAAGAAAATTTTCATTCTAGAATTAACATAGGGACAGAAAGAATAAACATATAATGAAAATCAAAACTGAAATGAACTACAGATTAAAACAACAATAAAAACTCCACAGAGTTGTTTTCTTGAAAAGATAAACAATAAAACATTTTGGCCAGTTCAGAATAATGGAGCTAGGACTCAAAAACACAAAAACATTGATTGTGACAGATATGACATCTAGCACCAATGTTAGAGGAACAGGGGGATTTATAATAATGAATTCTATATAAAAGTTAAATAATCTAGAGTAAATCATTAAATTCTTTAAAATATATAGTTTACAAAGAATGGAATGATGAAGAACCAGAAAAATAGGGCAGAAATAGGAGCATTAAATTAAAGGTTTGTTATTAAAAATCCCTAGACCTGATGTCTTCCTTGCCTATTTTTTCTCAATATTAATCCTTTTCACCTCAAACTTTGTAAAAATCTTTTCTTACCACCAATATAGAATATTTAAATAGATTGTATGGGTTGTAAATTTTAACTTACCATCAAAACCACTGAGATATGATAAAATGTCTCTAATAACTGGATATAAAAATTGTCCATAAATTCCTGAGTCCTCTTGGACTTAGGAAGACCCTTCTTGCCTTGTTCCCTTCCTATCCCTTCATTCCCACTCACAACCTTATCTTGAGCCATTGGTGTCTCTTAAGTATAATCATATCATCTGCAAGCAGGTATACTGCGACTTCTTTTCTTAAGTGTATCCTTGTATTCTTGTATTTTCATTCTTTTCTCATGTCTTATTGTTCTATGAGACCTAACAAATTCAGTGAAGTTTAAGAGAACAAGATAAACATAAAAATGCAGTCAATTTTCTCTAGATTATCAAGAAAATAATCAAAAAGTTATATAAAATTATAAAAGCTACAGGAATACATATGAATCATAGAAATGTATATAAATAACTCTACAAGTAAAATTATAGAATATTGATTCAAGATACTGAAAAGAATGGGATAAAATTAATACATTATGCATTCATGGATAATGAATCTATACTATCATAAAGATATTCATGCTACTAAAAGAATACAATATCATTCCTATGAAATTCTAGTAGACTTCAAAAATAGAAAGCTATTCTAAAATTTATATTGAAACACAAAGGAACCTAAATACACCAAACAACCCTGAGCTAAAAGATTAAACTTGACCCATTAAACATAACGCAAAACAGCCAAACTCAAAATCTCATGGGCTCATAAAAACACTCAGGATTTTGTAACTCTGAAATAAATTCACAAAATTTTAGGCAGCTAGTATTTAAAAAGGACATCCAGAAAGCAATATAATCATGCCAGAATATAGAAAGGGGAGTCTTTTCTATACACAGTACTGAAAAAATTAGGTATATTCATGCAAGAGATAAAAATACATTTCTAGTCCTTAAAAAACAATTTTAAAATGGATTGGGATTACATATAAATGCAGAAACTGCTAAACTTTTGAAACATTAAAACAATTTAAAGACATTTGCCTGGTCATTGTTTGTTGACTAGGACTTGAAATCAGAGATACAGGAACCAAAGTTCAGAAAATGCAGTTAAAATGTTTGTGCACAGCAAATTAAGACAATCAGCTATTTTAACAGTTAGCCTACAAAGATGGAGAAAATATTTACAATATATGCCCGGTAAGGAGATAGTGGTTTTTTTAAACTTTTTTTTTCACAGTCCAGTTGTTACTCTCCTCTCCCACAGTTCCTCATCTCATTCCATCTCCCCCTGTCTCCAAGAGGATGCTCCCACCTTCCTGCCTCCACCAGACCCCCCCCACTCCCTAGAGCCTCAAGTCTCTCAGGGTTAGGTGCATCTTGTCCCACTGAGGCCAGGCAGCAGCACTGTGTCAGGGGCCACAGACCAGCTCAGTGTCCAATCAGCTGCCTGATTGGAGGCTCAGTGTCAGAGTTGGTGTTTAGAGAATACAATGAACCCAATAACAAGAAGCCATATTGTGTTACATCTCACATGAAAATTGTGAATGTCTATCAGCTGAATGAAGTGAACCATCAGAGAAATTAATATCAAAACCTCAGTGAGATGGCTCCTCATGTTGGTTTGGATGAGCATTAACAAAATTAAAAAAAGTGCTGAAAATTATACATTTACATGTGAGTCTAGATACATAAAATTTAGCTTTCTGTATACTGTGAGTTGATATTTACGCTAATATTTTAATATCTTAAAAGCATATAGGATTATTAAGAAAATCAATTACATAATTTGACGTGTTTGAAGTTTGAATTGCTTGTTTTCTATTTCCTATATTTTTTATTAGCTTCTATATTATTTTTACTACATGGGACATCTTACCGTGGCAAGAAAAATATGTTTCTGTCTTCCTAAGTGGTTGCACGTGATGTAAATAATCACAGGGCCTTATTTGTCCCTTTAATGCTGATCAGTAAGAACATGTGCCTTTTTTTTTAGGTTGATAAATTTCACTCTTATTTTCTCTTTCTGTTTTTCTTTTTTGGTTCAGCACTTCTGAAATTCCTCAGTTTCGGCTCCCATATGATGTCGTGAATTTTGAGATTGAGCTCATGAAGGACCTTGGTGTAAAGGTGAGGAGGAGATATAACATCTCTATATATTGCAGAGGAAGAATGGGGAAGTCTTCATGTTGGAGATTAACAGCCAATACTGTGCATTTTAGGGATGAACATTAAAACTATCTTAGGCCTAGCAGAAAGATACTTCCCCTTGCTCAGGGCATTTGTCTGTCTGCTGTCTGAATGCCACTAGCCTGGAAAAGGGCAATCAATAGTTCTCATCTGGCACACCTGCATGTGATTAATTGTCTGTAAGAAACAAATTCCTAAATAGCTTTAGGGGTTCAGTTCAGCCAAGGGAAGGGTTTAATCATGTTTTGTTCAAGCAAGTTGTGAGCACTCTGAAAGACTAGAATTTAGCATTTCAACAACTGGATTCTATTTTCTTCCAGAAATGTATTTTCCTTATTATGTGCATCATGATATTCTTGTATGTCTGGCTTTTCTCAACATATACAATAAATTCATGAAGAATGATATGATACTAATCTTTTATTTTTCCATTCAATAAATTTTGTGTTTTCCTTTTAAAGATAGACAAGATCTTGACAGGCTACACTTCCAGAATATAACCTTAGATACCGTAATTTTCCATTACTACTATTATTCTCTGACTTTCAATTGAACATATTCATATTTTGTTTAAAGATTTTCCATAAAACTCAATTGATAAATAATGTATCAGGATTTGCATAATTACTGTCTCCAAAAGATATTTTGAAAAGTGAGCAGCAAACTTTGCATGGATTTTGCTTTCACTATGAAAACCTAAAAGTTACTACTATTGGGGAAAAAAGAATATTTTGGACTGTTACACTTGTTTATATATATATATATATATATATATATATATATATATATATATATATATATTATATATAAATAACATATATATATATATATGATATTTAACATGGTTAAATGATGAACTTTAACACAAAATTACCAAATATTCTGATCAGAAAAAATGCAAAGCAGATATGAACAACATCATAACAATAAGTCTTAACAACTACAGTGTTCAAATAGATGATTTGTGAATCAGTAAGTACAAGGGCACATTCTGGAAAGTTCTTTAAATGTATTACACTTTGAATTGAAATTCTTACCTGATTCTCATTACATAAACAAAGTATTACATATTAAAATTTCAAATTAATATGTTTCATATTTTTACCAAAGATAAGTGAGGGGTTTTTTTTAAAAGTATTTCAAAAACAGTATGAGGCATTGGTGATCACACATGCCTATAATCCAGCATTCAGGAGGTGAAGCTATTGTGTTGATTTTTCAGAGGGTAGATTATTCTCATTATTCTAAAACGTATGGGGACATAGAATTAGACAAAGTATCATGTGAAGAAAACATACATTTTTATCTACAGCCATATGACTTTTTAATTTTATAATTATGTAGCCTAGACAATGTCTAGCAATATTATTATGCTTGGTCAGAAACTGTTCATAAAGTGTGTGGCTTTTGTTTAAGTGAAATTTATCTATATTTTCATAGAGTATTTCTGAGAGATTGTCTTTACAATGTTGCATGAAGAAATTATCACCATTTCAGATATTTGAATTTTTTTACTTTTTTCATTTATTCTTCTCTCATGTATTATATGCCGAACACAGCTTTCCCTCCCTACCCTTCCCCTAGTCCTTGCCCCAATAACTCCCTCTGCCACAGATCCATTCTTCCTCCCTTTCCTTTCAGAAAAGAGCAGGCCTCCTAGGGATATCAACCAAATATGGCATAACAAGTTGCAATACAATTAAGCATATACACATTATTTATTATAGATCAAAAGTTTTGTGGTATGGGTTGGTGTCCCAGTACCTCTCCTGGAAGATTTTCCTGGTTACAGAAGATGGCCTGTTCAGGCACCATAGCCCCATTCCCAGGAGTTTTCAGTTGTGTCACCATGAAGATTCCAGACTTCATGCCATTAGTTTTCTACCTCACTTCTGAAATAGTCCCAATTCCAGTCATCTGTCAAGTACTCTCTTTCCTTTACCTGCCCTACTTGATCCCTCCTGTTTCTATCTTCCTAGCCCAAGCACATCTGAAAAATCTTATCCCATTCCTAGGTTATCCCCCTTACGCTTCCTTATTACTTAGTTTCTCTGTGTCTGTGGATTCTAGCATTGTTATTCTGTACTTTATGACTAATATCCACTGATAAGTGAGTATATACCATGTTTGTATTTCAGTGTCTGGATTATCTCTTCAATCTATTTTTTCTGGTTCCATAACTTGTATGCAAATTTCATGATGCTATTCTTTTTGAAATAGCTAAAAATCAGTTGCATAAATGTACCGCATTCTTTTTATCCATTCTTTAGTCAAGGACCATTTAGGTTGTTTTCAGCATGTGACTATTAGGAATAAAGTTGCTATAAAGTTGCATAGTGGAGCAAGTGTCATGTGACAAAATGGAGCATCCCTTAGGTATGTGGCAATGGGTTTTTAGATATATCAATTGTCAATTTTCTCAGGAACTGCCATGTTGATTTTCATGGTGGCTATACAAGTGGCAAAGACTTTTTCTGAAAGACAATAATTCAACCAGTTTGCAAAGTGTTTCCAAAGTTATCAAGGTTTCTATGCCTGAATTCCAGTATAGATTTTTGACAGTATCTAGTTTACTACCCAAATTGTATTATTACTGTTGAATTTGTTAGCTTAAATTTAGATGTGGTCTCTCTGAGATTAACATAATTATCTCACTTGTAGTTATGATTTCAATTGCTTTCACATTTATAAACTTGTGTTTTCTAAACTTTCTTAAGAAACCATGCTTTGGCTTTCATAGTTATTTTATAAAGACACAAGTCTCAAAGTTATGCTTTTATTTTTCATTTGTTAGGAGCTGATTGGATCTTTTTATGTTTCCCCTGTTATTGTTTAAAACTTTTCATTAATCCACTGAAAACATAAAATTTAGGATATTCCAGTGATCTTAAATATCTTCATTATTAAACCTACAAAATGAAAAATAGATAATTATACAACTCAAACGTTAATAAAAACATTTCACGGGCATCTTGTAAAGAGTTAATGTATCCTCAATTGTACTACAAAGGAGAATGTCCTGCTCTTGAACATCTGTTCATGCCAGCTATAGTCATTACTCTTTAATTGATAAATATAGTTCTTATATGATTCATCATACAGACTTTATGTATCAAGAAAATAATGATATAAAAGGTCAAAGTGGCTTACACAGCGGTTTTTGTAATCTTTTTTTCTCTGTGAGGAGGGACAGAATATTGAGTTCTTTGTGTTTCTCTTTGTGTGTACATATACTGGATTATATGTAGCATCTGGGCTCCCTAAACTTTACTCACTGGCTAGTTCTTAGTCAGGTGCATAGCCTACCTTTTGCTTTGGAGGAATCTTGAACTCATCAGCAAACTGACCATTTCATGCTTATGGTGCCTAACCTGCATGGCATCATCCAACAGTGGATCACTGTCAGGCTCTACATGATATCAAAGTTCTTTGTATACACGTATAATTACTGATGTTTCCATATCAGAGAGGTGAACTATAACACTCCCAAATGTTAACTCTTTCTGACTCATTTTCAAAGTGGAGTAGAATCGATCTCCATTTACCAAATCAATGCACACATTTGGAGTCTTCATAGGCATATCAGCCTGCTTCAACAATTATACAACATCTGTCACAGAAAGTTCAGCCAGGACTACTCTATATGTAGCTCTTCAATAGTTAGCATTCATCCTGTGAGAACCATCTAATCTCAGTAAGGGACAGACTGCTGAATTCAATGGAGATTTGATGGGTACCACTAACATCTCTCCCCATCCTACCTACATACAGGTTATGATATGCTGACTCAGTTGGGCTTCTGATATTTGTATGCAGTCTTCCCAGCTGTAATAGTTATTTCAACTCTTACTTCACAGACCAGAGATACAGTTGGGGATTACTTAACTGACAAGTGTAACAATTTCAATTAGTTGTTTGGAGAACAGGAGAATGATCACCGACAGGGCCAGTGTCTCTGATGGTCCACAGGGACGTAGACTTTAGTCAGGCTCCACTTCGCCTTTCACATAGGTTCCTACTTTGTGTCTACAGGTATCAATGTCAGTAAAGATCATGTGCCTAATAGCCCTTGAAATGCCTGATTATCCCTATTTCCCTTGTGCACAGTTGCCTGGGTAAATGGCCCTCATTCCCTATGGAGAACCAGGGTAATTATTGCAGTATTTATTTGCCAGTATACTGCAGAGTTCTACCTAGGAACATGGTGTCTCTCTTGTTCAGCAGGTTTCCACTAGAAAAAATTGATTCATAGGTAAGAGAGATGGCTCGTTGGTCAATGGCACTCACCATTGAACCTGACAATCTGAGTTCTATACCCTGACCCCTAATGGTCATGGAGAGAACTGAATTCTGAAAGTAATCCTTCATACATGTGACACCCTCCTCCAGTTTCTCTCCAAATATTTGAAACCTGTTTGAGACCAACCAAAATACTGTGACATAGAGTGACTACTCTGTCCCATTGAATTCTTCATATTGCATGAATAATATTCTCTATAGAAACCTACATATCATAAAGATATTATTGACATATTACACTTTTGACTATGGCGAGAATGGGTCTTTCCTATCAGAACTGCATGCTAATTGCATTGTTTTGTAGTATAATCTGCCATGTAAATCTTCTCTCACTTGACATTTTGGATCTTTTTGACTTTTGTCTCCCTTATTATCCTGTTGTTTAAATTATCTCAGGTACTAAACTCAACATATACTAGGATAAAAGTTTTACAAACTTTAGTTTACCTTTTTGAATTTCAATTTTTAATTAGCATGCAAAGTAATAGTATTACTTAATACATTTTCATACCCACTTAGTTTGGGTGGATTCTTACCATCACTTTGCTGAGCCCCTCCAGTTTCTCATCACACGTTTTATTACACTTCCCACACTCTCCCCAGAAAAAAAGAAAGAAAGAAAGAAAGAAAGAAAGAAAGAAAGAAAGAAAGAAAGAAAGAAAGAAAGAAAGAAAGAAAGAAAGAAAGAAAGAAAGAAAGAAAGAAAGTTTGGTAGAAACGAAACAAACAAGCCTTTTTTACCTTTTCATGGTTATGAGATCATATCTTAGTTTCTACCCAAACTAACTCTCTCCACATATATACGCAGCTAGGATCCCAGGGTAAAAGCAAACATACTATATTTGTCTTTGGAGTCTGGGTTATCTTATTTAATATAGTAGTTTCAAGGTATATATGCTTTTCTATCATTTTCATATGCCTTCGCTTTTATTAATGGTGTAATAAAATTCCACTGTGTGCATGTATCACATTTTCATTATCCAGTTGTTTGTTGATGGACACCACGGCTTAGTCTATTTCCTTGCTGTTTCATTGCTATAGAAGCAATGCACAGGAGTGCAAAAATATCTCCATGGCAGAATACAGAATACTTTGAGCATAGGTCTAGGAGCTGAATACTGGGTCATGGTGTAGTTCTTTTTCTTACTAGCTTGATTTTAATTATACCGACTTTTCTACTTTTATCCCATAAATAAAATACTTTAATGTTCTAATTATTTCTAATTTCATTAAGCAAACTGGTTCACTAAAACTTTTATAGTCGTTCCTTTGATTTTTATGTTGTTTGGTTTTAATTAATCAATAGATATATAATATTACTCAAAATGCTGTCTCTTACAGATAATTTGTGGTAAAAGCCTTTCCACAGATGAAATGACTCTTAGCACTTTGAAAGAAAATGGCTACAAAGCTGCTTTTATTGGAATAGGTGAGTGTCTTATTTCCAAATATCTTTTAATTTAAATTTTAGTGTTTTTTTCTGATAATATCCATTAGAATAACCACCTATAGACATTTCCTTAATGGAAACCACATCTTCCACAGATGGGCATACAATAATGACCTGACACACATGTATCCTGTGATTGCATGACTGCTTACCCTCCTTCATGTGCATTGAGAACAGGGTTTGGTGAGATATATATGTCAGGGCCTTTCCTCACACTGGAAGCCCCATTCATTGGTGGGCTAAGATCTAGAATGACCTCTATGCTGTTATAGGTCAGAATGTAGCTGGATGCAGTAGATGTCTTTCAGTTGACTAATAACTTAAGGCAGACTTGGCATTATTCTATATTTATTTTATGAAGTACCTAAGTCTTTTGGGAAGTTTCTCAATGATTGTAAACATTGAATGTAAATGAAAGTAAAATATTGAATTTTCAAACAATTTCTCTTCTTTTTTTATTGAGAGACTAGGAGAAAAAAAAAAAAAACAAGCCCAAATAGATAATTTGATTTAGACCTTATGTCAAGATTTGCTGTTTTGTTTTCTATTGCATATTGTATTTTTAAAAATTCTGAGTTGTGAACTGAGCATATTAAACTGTTTTTCTTTTTAATCAGCTTCATCTTCCAGCCCATCTACTTTTCAGTCCACAATCTTTCACTATCTGCACATGAAGCCTGCACAGAGGCAAACTTCCTCACATCTTTCAGTGATTGTACATTAAGTAGTACTCATTTGATCAAAGATAGAGGACTATTAATGCTTCTTGTCTCAGCCGATTTTGCTAATTTGAATGATACTTACTACTTTACTAGAGCATTGGTACAGCATGCAAAGGAAACTCTGTCACTAACTGTATTTAGAATTTTAAAAAAAATCACAGAGAATCAGCCATTTTTTATAGTATTGAAGCTCCTTTCAGGAGGTGTGAGTGCCATTGTACTCAGTATTTGTCTATCATTTTCATTGACTGTAGTCAATATATATATTATATACTATTAATGGGAAAGGGAGAATTTCTGATATTCTTTCTAGGTTTTCCTTTCAAAGATATTTTGATTTAAACCTGTTTTGCAACTTCATAATTTTACTGAGAATTGAGACATGGCACATTTATCAATAAAGTATATTCTATGATCCCATATATATTAGATTTGTAAGAGTTTCTAATGCTCTCTGCCTCTTTATATTCACAAATTCTTCATCCATGATAAGTGGAAGATTTAGATATTTGTGTCTTTTGATAATATCAAATAACACTAAGTCTTTCCCTTGAGTTTCCTACAGAGGACATGAAAGATACATTTTCACTATTAGAGTACAACATTCTAGAACAAATAAACCTATCAGTAGCAGTATTGTGGTATACTGCATTGGCTTCTGGCAATTCACAAGTGTGTACCCACCCAGGCACAATCTAGATTCACATTTGAAGCACACACACACATGTACACACACACACACACACACACACACACACACACACACACACACACCAGTCAATTTTTGACAGGCCATGACTAGCTCAAAAGTTGGGCACTCCTGAACCTTACCCTGCGAGCAAAGCACTCTCCTCAGGTTCTCCTGAAAGTCCAGACCTTCCCTGGTACCCCAAGCCAGTGGCCACTTACCTGAATTCTTACATGGCTGGTTGGCTTTCACTCCTGCAGCTCTTAAGTCCCATCCTTCTCCACTGAGTTTTCCTTTTTCCCATTCCTAGCCAGTGCAAATCTAAAGGTTCTGTCCCTCTCTTTCTGTCTGCCTAGCCAATTGTCCATTGGCTCTTTATTACAAGGACCTTCAGCGTTTGGACACACAGATTCCCAATTAATTCAAAGCATTAGAACCAATTCCCAATACCGATCTCTTTGGGCAGTTCTATGAAGAATGTCTGTACACAGGAAATAGGACCAAACAATGTTTGTTGCAAGAGGTCCAAATTAAAAGCGTAAAAAGTCCAGGACTAGAATAATTTGAAATAATTAAGTGGGTAATTACATCTTGTGAGTTGAGCAGACAGAAATACTTTCTATGTGAAAGAATTGATGTCATTTCACGTTTTTCTTCGATTTCTTTCTCTTAAGTTTTTTTTACATTGTTAGTTTTTTGCGGAACCACATGTTTAAAACAGTTCTCTCTGGGAATGCAATGCATATGTTGTGCAGCCCAATTGTGTCTATGTTGTACATTTTCTTGCTGAAAAACAAATCCTTTCACATTTTGGGGTAGTGGTTTGAGAAATGAATGTTCAATTTCAGTATTTTGAAGGAAATATAAACAAGGACATTTTATTTAATTTGAATAAAGGCTTCTTTCTCTAGGAGACAAGCAGCCATATCCCCCAAGGAAAGGCTTCTATGACATGCCTTGTGTCTTAGGGACTTTATGACCTATCTATGACTATACAATTGTGTGTTACTTAGAAATCCTTGCGCCCTTACTGCCTTTGCTTCTATGACATAATTATCCTTCCCTCAATTGTTTTATCTTGTTCTTCTCACTAAGTTTGGAAAACAAATATAATAGGGTTTTTTTGTGTGTGTGTTATTTGGGATACATGTTTGGTTGATTTTGGCAAACTTAGTAGACACTGCAGTGATGTTCAGAATGCTGAACCTTTCCCAGAACAGGAGAAACCATGTTTGATACAGCACATCCATCTTTTCTCTGTGGATGATGATATGGCACCATCCCTTTTATGTGTGTGGTAAAGAAATTGTACGTACTACTTCTTTTATCTTGTTGACTATAACTTAATCATAAAACACACCTACAGTGAAGGGTGATTGGAAATGAAGTCATAGGAGCATATTGGAATTCTAGTATCCTAGTGACACAAAGGAAAGAGGTACACAAGCCTCTGCTACACTGTTTATTGTCCTTGGTGTTTTACATGTGAGACTCATCACTTGACTGGAAAGGAAATATTCCTTGTACTTTGGGCTTCATTCTTAGCTAAATTGAGAACTTAATTAAAAACTGGAAATAATCTCTCTTTTAGAGTTAGAAAATATCATCTAGTTATCCAGTATTTACAACTACTATCTTATTTTAATACTTTATTCAAAGAATAATATTTTAGTTGTATAACTTTATCAGTATACTTCAATTGAATTCACATTGAATTATTATAATGAATTATTCTCATTGCTCAAATTAAATACAGTATGTATTACTAGGGGAAGAATCACTTTTAGATTCTGCCCCCATTCTCAATGCTAATGGAATTCACTAATACAATCACCTCATTACATTTATTACTATGGATCCCAAAGAGTAACAGGGCTTATCCATGAGTGATTAAGCACCTTTAGCAAGTGGGATGAGACCTTCTGTTTATTCACATTAGACTGAGCTGTCACTGAGACAACATGAGATTGAAATCTCTAAAATTTTCATATTTTTACTCAAAAGAGTGTACTTACACACTGTGTTACTATCAGTGCTCAGAAGGGGAATTCAAATGCTCCCTCTCTATACCTTTTTCAAAGTATTGAATCACTCTCTTTGTTCTTTGAAATGAATATTAGGACATTTCTATTGTTCTTTTTTTGTTTCATCTTGTTTTTTAAATGCAGAAAAGAAAATTCCAAAGAAAAGTAATATTTTATAATAATAATGTTTGTTGTAAATATTTGGGGTGTTGTTTTGTGGAAAATATTATATATATTTATTTTAGTAGTGCATTTGCTCATATATACTATATATTAAATATCTTTTACTGTGTGTTAATAGTCCAAATTTGATACATATAGTTGCAGAGTATAATAATTCTAAGGTAACGATCCCCCATTTCCAACATAGCATTCCAACACCTACCCATAAGTGGTGTATGACCAAATGCTCATGATGTCTCAGGCCCAGTGCTAAGAATTAAAATGACAATGGGATGTAAATTTAATGGCATGTCTAGGTTTAAATGCGTTAGGAAAATGTGAAGTGATTTAAATAGAACTACCACATCACAGAATTTTAGGCATGGGTATATAGGATTGGACTGGGAATGAGGATCGTTTACATTTGGAAGGGGGCACTGTCGAGGTCCAGGTATAGGAAACCTGTTTCTAGATGGCTGAGGAGCTGGACAAATTATCATTGCATCATTCACCTTCATGGTTATCTGTCTTCTGATAGTTCATACTTACACCCTCACAAAATGTAGTGGTGCTAAATAAAAGCTTAGTGATAGATATGGGAGAAGGATCAATAGCTGAGTAACACTTATATAATCAATACTACTTTAAGTGTAACTGTTAAGTTACTTTGTTTTATGTTTTTAAATATAAGCAAAGAAAAAGTGTTACAAGACAACCATAGTAGTATCCTCCACGACGACCAAAGTGTTCATGAACAGGCAGATATTATAAGGACCATCTGTAATTTAGTATATTTATCCAGAAAACTTTTGTGAATCCCTTATTGCTAGCTGCACTCCCATTAATTAATACTACTGGATCTCTGAAGCAGTACCTTTCCTACCTTGTTCCTTTGGCCACATTATCAACTTAACTGAAATAATGGCCTTGCCAAAATCAAGGGGTCCAATTGTGCTGTCATTAAAGCTTTCTCATATCTTCTTATTTCCACACAGATAAAGGAGATTAGAGGACTGGGCATGTAGTTCAATGGCACAGTGTATGCTTAGCTTGAGGGCCTGGGTATGATTTCTATCACACACACACACACACACACACACACACACACACACACACAATTATCTAGGACATGTAGGCACTCTACAATTACTATTTATGGGTTGAGTTTTATTGAAACTATTTTTAACAATTTGCCAAAATAATAGACTAGAGTATTTAAAGCCCTTGTTGATTTTATGCATCTCAGCCCAAACGAAAGCTATGGTGGTCCGTTTCCACGTGTTATACAGTTGGTATTACAATTATAATTATATGAACGAGTAAGAAGAGAGGCATTCAGAGTGCTTGTATCACCTTCTCCCACTGCAGCATTAATGGAATTCTTGGCTCTATCTAAAATGCTATCCAGTCTTTTACCTCTTGATGTGGCCTTGGAGGTGGGTGTGATTAGCATTTATTGTGGAAAACAAAGTTTAAGAAAAGCCAAAAGGCAACAGCAAACTCTGAAAATTGCAACAGCAAGCAACAAGTTGCCACTAACCTTAGAAAATAAATTTTATACGCAGAGTAAGAATAAGCAAGCAAATGTCATACTTTAAATCATAAGGCTTTTCTTGGCCCATACTAGAAAGCCAGCATGTTCTATAGATGTTCGCCTGCATTGTGTTACTATACTTAAGGCTGTTGGACATGGTAACCTTACACTCCTGAATAATTAGATTGTATGTTTAATTTCACTTTCTCATTGTGACCACCAATTGGGCTATTTTTTATTCATTCAGTTACTAGAGAGAAGACTATTTTGTAATGTGAAGATTACCAAATATTATAACAGCCGAAGAAGAGATAATTACAATTAAGAAAATCCATTGAGAAACTGTGGTATTAAATTTGCTGTGCTGTGGCCTTTGCTTAACTCTCTTGTGCCTTCTTTCAGCCAGAAGTATTCTCTGCAAAAGTTATTCTTAATTAGTTTCTTAATCAGGAATTTCTAAATTGTAGATAATCACGTATGCTGTCTATTTATTTAGACAAAAATGCAATAAAGTTTTTAGACCACCCACTTTACTTCTGCCCCCCAGATAAAAACTGGTTATCTACTCAATATCCACAATTATGAATACATTATTTAAAATAATAAACCTGAGTTAATTGTAAGCAAAAAGGCATGAATATTTTGCTGTGAATATTACTTTTTTTAATTTGTAATATTGTTTAATCTAGTATCACTTGTAAGTACTCTCATATAATTGTAAGATGGCTCCTAAGAATTTGAAAATGAGGGAAAAGGAATTCCAGCTGAGAGTTCATTAAATCATCTGTTAATGAGTTCATGAAAAGCCCCAGAGGGGATAAAAAGAGATGTAGGGCAATTATTCTTTGATCATATTAACATATCTATAGAAAGCACATATTAATCTTCAAAAGCAGGTGGTAGGCTGGTCACCTTATGAAAATAGAGGAAAATAATAGAGACTCTGAGAACATCTTCATAGTGCTCCCTTAGAGACACTTACATTAGTAGACCTTTTGTGCTTTTTAGCCTATATCATGGGTTAGACAAGGAAGGTATATTTTTCAATTTTTCAGTTGCATTTTTATGTATTTTGTGGCCATGTCTACATGTGTTTGAACATATGCAAGTGCCGTGTTTTCTGAGGATCAATAGTTATTTTTCTGTCATGAGTACCAGAATCAAATGTATCTTACCAGGCCTTATGTCCTTAGCCTGTTGCTGGCCCCAGGTAAGTCTGTTTGAGGATAACTAAATCTTCTTGTTGGACTTGCAAGTTCACACAGTTGGTGTTAAGGCTGAAACAGTTTGATTGTCAACTACAAAGTTCCTGAGTAACCTCATTATGTTCTTTTCTATTTAAAGCCATCGTGATTTGTTTAGTAATTTTCTCACACACATTCTCACTAACTCTTCTTGATACCCAAGGTGAGCCAGAAGTACTGGCTCTATACCTTTATGAATATACCCATAAGTTACCATTTGTAGACCTCACTCATCACTCCATATCTATCATCTTTCCAAGGGAGTATTTTATAATATTTTATCTACATACTTTTCCTCACTGAGAAAATTCTTCAATCTCTCTCTTGATGCTAATATCAACATTTCGAGAACTTTCCTGTAATGGATCACATTCTTCATAAGACTCTCATGCAGATCTACGTAATCAAATTTTTTTCATGTTCATACATAATAAAATACTTTGATATATTCACAGAAAGGGATTTAGTAACCCTTTTATTACTTTTGGTTAGATGTACTTATCCATTATCTCCTTAGAACTTATGAATAATGTTATACTTCATACTATACATTTTCATCATATTCTTGTTCACTGCATCAAAACATATTTGAGGAGCTAAAGTTTTTGATGGAAAAACTTAGAAAAAGGGAAGGCATAAAAAGAATGTTATATTTTCTTAATACAATTTAAGATATTCATATTTAACCACTTAAAATCCATTCATTTCCTTCCCTCTCTGACTTTCTGTTTCTCTCTTTCCCTCTCCCCATCCTTCCTTCACCAATCCTGTATTTGTGCACCTTGCCCTTTGTTTTGTATCTAGCCATCTAGATTTGATTAATTCTTATGCAATTGATCTATTTATGACTTATGGAAACTAGAATTGTACTATTGTTTTATTTGCTTTGACAATTTGGAGTTAAATCTTAAAGTTGTATTTACTTACTTGTAGAATTTCTTTTGCACTAGTGAATTTGCTCTGTGGCTACAGGCAAGGGAATGTCCTGAGTGCCTTCCTTGGGTCCCACATTGTGAAAGAAAAGAACAAATTCCCAGAAAATTTTGCCCCAATACAATAATTTACTTAAAAATTTGAAGTTAAAAAGTAAAACATTTTTAAGATAACATCTTTATTTATGGGTAGAAATGGTTAAATAATGTCCATGGTTAAACTTAATCCTTAAATTTAAGGACCTTACAACTCTATGTTCTAGAGTAAGACACTCTCTTAAGAGTTGTCCTGAGTGGAGCAGCAGGGACAGGAGCCCTCCAGTTTCCATGATAAATGGTTATTAGCCTAGAAGCGTGGAATACCCAAGATATAATTCACAGATTCTTATTTCTAAAATCAGGCTATACTGTCTTTAATTAACAAGCTGAAGTTTGCTAATAACTTTTATAATATAAAGGAATCCTTAAGTTTAAGGACCTTTCAACTCTATGTTCTAGAGTAAGACACTCTCTTAAGAGTTGTCCTGAGTGGAGCAGCAGGGACAGGAGCCCTCGGTTTCCATGATAAGTGGGTATTAGCCCAGAAGCTTGGAATACCCAAAATATACTTCACAGACCACATGAAGCTTAAGAAGGAAGTCCAAAGTGTGGATACTTTGGTCCTCCTTAGGTAGGGTACAAAATACCCATGGGAGGGAAAGAGAGATCCTTAAGAGCATATTTATTTGATCATTAATTAAATATATGTTTCCTCTATAACATTCTATAAATTGCATAACTTTTATTTAATGAAATTTATAGAAAAGTAAAAAATGATATTTAATTTTCTAATATTTTTATCATCATTAGATCTCTTTGACTAGAGATTGAGATGGATTTCTGATATACCTCTCCATGTATGTTTTATGAAATAAAGATATATTTCTGTTACCCTTCCTAACAAGGGAAAAATCATGTTTTCATTATTTAAGAATTAATTTTCTCTTAGGTTTCCCCAGTGTCTTAAAGAATTATTACCATAAAGCAGTTGATAACAGGATTAGAAAATCATTGAAGTAAGCAAAGTGCTTGTTTTCCCACTTATTAGGTTACTGGTTACCTTTTGAAGAGAATATGACAATTTGAATCTTGGAATGGGACTTCCTGAGCATATGCTATGAACACAGTCATTTTTGCTGGGGCTGCATTGGCCAAAGGCCTCAGACTAGATGGTGCAGACAGCACACATAAATGTTCTTACAGTCTAGAAACTGGAAATCTGAGATCATGAGACAAATCGCTTAGATTTGGGGGGAGGCCCCTTCCTAGCTTTCAAGTGGTTTGTTAGCTTGCAAAGTCTTTTCTTGCTTCATCTAATGGCTCTCTTTTTAAAAAGCTGTTTTGTGTTAAACAAATGGCAGTCTCAAAACAGAAGACCCTAAAGTGAATGTAAATCCAAATGCCCTCTTTCTCAACATAAACTTGAATGTTACAGCTTGAGTATATAAATTATAAAGCGACACAAGCAATGACTATGTGAAATGGTCTGTGATTGTTTTTATACATGTAGTAACTGTTTTGTAAATGTAGTCAGCCTGAGGTGTCCTCCACAAGTCAGATGCTGATGTTAGAGGGTAACAAAGATAATAAGGGAAAGCAAAAGTCACTGAAGTAGTGTGTGCTATCACTGGAACATTAAGGGTGCTGCAGTGCACCTTCTTCAATTCAGTACAGTTGCTGGCGAAGAAGTCCAGACCTCACTGAATGCATGTGACTAAACAGTGATCTTCAGATTGACGTTATAAAATGGGCAGTTACAGTGCTCTATCATCAATAAAATTCACATTGTCATGCTGATTTTAGGGTTTTTTTTTTTTTACCAATTATTACTATGTAAAATTGGGGAAAATGAAGAACAACATTGTAAATAAAAGGAAGAATGAGAGGCAGAAAAACTACAGAATTGTCAAGACATTGATGTGAATTGAGGAAAGTATTTTTTGTTTCAGTATGAATTTTGTTTCTTTGTGTCATGTTTTTGTAATATAGGAAGATAGAACTTCAGGATAATTTATGTTATTTATTAATTCTTATTTCTAAAATCAGGCTATACTGTCTTTAATTAACAAGCTGAAGTTTGCTAATAACTTTTATAATATAAAGGAATCCTTAAGTTTAAGGACTTTCAACTCTATGTTCTAGAGTAAGACACTCTCTTAAGAGTTGTCCTGAGTGGAGCAGCAGGGACAGGAGCCCTCTGGTTTCCATGATGCGTGGGTATTAGCCCAGAAGCTTGAAATACCCAAAATATAATTCACAGAGCACATGAAGTTAAGAAGGAAGTCCAAAGTGTGGATACTTTGGTCCTTCGTAGGTAGGGTAAAAAATACCCATGGGAGGGAATGCAGAGAAAAAGTGTGGAGCAGTAACTAAAGGTAAGACTATCCAAACTGCCCCATCTGGAGGTCCATCCCATATACAGTTTCTAAATCCAGACACTATTCTGTATGCCAACAAGTGCTTGCTGACAGGAGTCTGATGTAGCTGTCTCCAGAGAGGGTCTGCCAGTGCCTGACATATACAAAGGGGGATGTTCTCAGCCAACCGCTGAACTGAGAATAGGGTCCCCAACAGAGAAGCTAGAGAAAGGACCCAAGGAGTTGAAGAGGTTTACAGCTCAATAGGAGGAACAACAATATGTACCAACCAGTACCACCCAAGCTCCCAAGTTTTAACCACCAACCAAAGAGTATACAATGGAGGGACCCCTGGCTCCAGCCACATGGGTAGCAGAGGATGGTGTGGTCATGAAAGCTCATTGTCTCAGGTTAGGGGAATGGCAGGTCAGGGAAGCAGGAGTAGGTACCTTAGTGAGCAGGGGGAGGCAGGGATAGGATAGGGGGTTTTCAGAGGGGAAATGAAAGGGGATAGATAGCATTTGAAATGTAAATAAAGAAAATATCTAATAAAAATTCAGTATCTAATAAAAATCTAATTAAAAAAATCAATTCAACTGACTGTCTTAGTCAGGGTTTCTATTCCTGCACAAACATCATCACCAAGAAACAAGTTGGGGAGGAAAGTGTTTATTCAGCTTACAGTTCTGCATTGCTGTTCATCACAAAAGGAAGTCAGGACTGGAACTCAAGCAGGTCAGGAAGCAGGAGCTGATGCAGAGGCCATGGAGGGATGTTCCTTACTGGCTTGCTTCCCCTGGCTTGCTCAGCCTGCTCTCTTATAGAACCCAAGAACACCAGCCCAAAGGTGGTACCACCCACAAGGGGCCCTCCCCCCTTGATCACTAATTGAGAAAATGCCTCACAGCTGAATCTCATGGAGGCACTTCCCCAACTGAAGCTCCTTTCTCTGTGATAACTCCAGCCTGTGTCAAGTTGACACACAAAACTAGCCAGCACACTGACAAAACCCAGTTTACTTCTCTTACTCATTTTCTTTTCTCTCCTTTGCTTTCTTTTCCTTTTTCTTCTCTTCTCTTCTCTTCTCTTCTCTTCTCTTCTCTTCTCTTCTTTTCTCGTCTCTTCTCTTGTTCTCCTTTTGTATTTATTTGTTTGTTTAAATTAATTATGTTTCAAGTGTTAACCCATTAACTAGTTTCCCCCTCTTCCAAAACCCCCTATCCCATCCTCCCTCCCCCTGCTTCTATGAGGGTGTTCCTCCACCCAGCCATCCACTCCCACCTTCCTGCATCTATTGAACCTTCATAGGACCAAGGACCTCTCCTCCCATTGATGCCTGACAAGGCCATCTTCTGCTACATATGCAGCTGAAGCCATGGGTACTCCTTGGCTTTTACTCATTTTCAATTAGTTAAATTCACCTTAGTTACTGATACGGCAACTTATAGCATGAATTTGTATATAGAAACCCAGTACTGCAAGACCAGTTAACATAAATCTTGTATATCATAATTCCCTAAATATATTTTTAAGGAATTTTTTTTTTACTGTGAGCACTTAAGAAAAAAGAAGTTTTTAGACAAAGTTTGAGTGTATTTACTTTTTTATCTCCAAATATGTGAGGAATGCTGATGTGTCTTATCATTCTCTGATTACCCATGCAATGCCACCTGCTGTGCAGATGGAACCTACACTACACATCAGCAGCCCTGTTCACACCCTGCCCACCGCAGCCACACTCCCTGACAGGGAGTTAGCAGATGTTCATTTTGCTTGTGTGAAAGAGATAAATTGTGGATCCAACTTTCAATTCATGGAGTTAAGTTTGAAGAAGAAAATGTTGATATTTGAGTAATGGTTCAAAATTATGCAAGTGTCTCAACAATTTACAGAAAGAAAGCCATGTCAAATGGGGATTTGCTTTATTGGGTCTTCAAGTTCTACTGTGCATATAGATTTTCTTTTCTTTTATTCAAAACTTTACACAATAGTTTCATTTAATTCTTAATAACTGCATTTCATGGATGAATCAATCATTGCTCAATTTTAACATTTCAAATGAATAATATGCAATTACTTTTACCTTGGACTTGTTTTTTTTTCCTCTTATTATATTAGAAGTTTGTCCCACTTGCATAGCAGTAAAAAGGTATATTTAAAAAACAGAGTGAATGTGTTTTAGAAAAATGATAAAAAATGACTATGGTCAAATAAGGAAGGGTTTTGTATGGGTAAATATAAAATATACAATAGCTGCATTTTTTTTGACTAAGTTCTGGACATAGGTTCTATTTAAACTCTCACAGTGTAATTGATGTTTGATGTTTGACATATCTTTATTCTCTCCCACCCTCTCTCTCTTGCTCTCCCTTCTCTGTGTGTATGTGTGTGTATGGAGGGGTGATCTTAAAAAAATCTTTAAAAAATCCAGAATATATTTTTCAATAATTGGAATATGTATTTCAATAAATCCCCCCTGAATCCCTGTCAACACAACTGAAAAACAATACACTGAATTTATGTAGCTGATTTAACTGTTAAAAGGTTCAACTGTATTTTCTCTTTAACAAGAAACTTTGAAGTAATCCATTAAAATTTGGAACACTCTGAAATATTCTCCAATGCCTATAGTCCCTGCATTTGGGAGGGGAAGGCAGGTATATGTAGAGCTGACATGGGCCATGAAGAGAGTTCCAAGTAACAAAGATGCACACAAAAAAGATGTTCTCTCAGCATAGACAACAAAAGTTTAAATGAACTAAACTTAACATGAAACCTTCTGGGCATGATAAGGCCAGTACATTCACAGAAGTTCATGCTATTCACCTTTCAAGTAGGGATGGGTAGGGGCTAATGGGACCCAACCCTAACTGAAGAACTATTGGGCATTGATGGCTACTAGGGGAGGAAATGTCAGTTTTACTCAGAGGTTTTGCCATTGGTAGATACTCTGTGACCCTTCCATCATGCACAGAGGGTCTAAACTAAGTGAATTTGGTGGTGTATTATAAAAAAAAATCTTTCCTAGGGAAATTCTAGGAAAGAGGTCACATATTACAGATGTAAGTATCACCAACAAATATAAAAGACAGAAGAGAGAAACTCAGGTATAGAAGATACTGTAGATGAGATTGACACAACTGACAAAAACTCAAAACATAAAAAAAAAAATCCTAACACACTGTGTCCAGGAAATTCAAGACACAATGAAAAGACAAAATCTGAGATTAATCAAAATAGAGAAGAATGAAGATTCCCAGCTCAAAGAGCCTGAAAATGTCCTCAAAAAAATCATAGAAGAAAACTTTCCTAACCTAAAGAAAGAGATGGCCATAAAGGTACAAGAAACCTATAGAACACCAAATAAGTGGGACCAGAAAAGAAAATCCTCTCATCACATAATAATCAAAACACTAAACGTACAGAGTAAAAAAAGAATATTAAAAGCTGCAATGGAAAAGGGCCAAGTAACATACAAAGGTAGACCTAAGTGAATTACACTAGACATCTCAACAGAGACTAGGAAAGCCAGAAGAGCCTGGCCAGAGGTCAGGCTGACTCTAAGAGAACACAAATGCCAGTCCAGACTACTATACCCAGCAAAACTCTCAATCAACATAGATAGAGAAAACAAAATATTACAGGACAAAACCAAATTCAAATAGTATCTGTCTGCCAATCTAGCCCTACAGAGAATCCTAGACAGAAAATTCCAATAGAAGGAAGACACTACATCAAAGAAAAGAAAAGATATTAAGCATCTCACAACAAACAAAAAGGATAGACCCACAAACACAAAAAGCCACCCACAAAAACAAACATATCAGGAGCCAACAGTCATCTGTCTTTAATATCTCTCAATATTAATGGACTCAACTCACCTATAAAAAGACATAAGCTAACAGACTTGATACACAAACAAGATCCAGCAAGAAACTCACCTCAGTAACAAAGACAGACAGTATCTCAGAGTAAAAGGATGGTCTTCCAAGCAAATGTTCCCAGGAAACAAGCTGGAATTGCCATCCTAATATCCAATAAAATAGCCTTTCAAACAAAAATTATCAAGTGTGATGAGGAAGGACACTTCATGTTCATCAAAGGGAAAATCCACCAAGAGAAAGTCTCAATTCTGAATAAATATGCCCCAAATGCAAGTGTGTCCACATTCATAAAAGAAACTTTACAAACATTGAAAGCTCAAAACACACATTGAACCCCACACAATAATAGTGGAACACTTCAACACTCCACTCTCACCAATGGACAGATCTTTGAAACAGAAACTAAACAGAGACACCGTGAAACAAATAAAGATTATGACCCAAATGGATTTAACAGATATCAATAGAACATTTCAGCCTAAAACAAAAGAATACAGCTTCTTAGCACCTCATTGTACCTTCTCCAAAATCCACCATATAATTGGTCACAAAACAACACTCAACCAATCAATAAAAGAAGATTGAAATAATCCCATGCATCCTATCCATGGACTAAGGATGTCTTCAATAACAGCAAGAACTACTGAAATCCCACATACACATGGAAACTGAACAAATCTCTACTCAGTAATAACTTGGCCAGGGAAGAAATAAAGAAAAAAATTAAAGATTTCCTGGAATTTAATGAAAATGCTGACACATCCTGTCAAAACTTATGGGACACAATGAAAGAAACGCTAAGAGGAATATTCATAGCACTTAGTGCCGTGGTAAAGAAACTAGAGAGATCTTACACTAACCACTTAACAGCACATCTGAGAGCTCTATAACAAAAAGACGCAAACTCACCCAAGAGAAGTAGATGGCAGGAAATAGTCAAACTCAGGGCTGAAGTCAACCAAATAAAATAAAAAAGAACAATACAAAGAATCAACAAAACCAAAAGCTGCTTCTTTGAGAGAATCAACATGATAGATAAACCCTGAGCAAAACTAACTAAAAAGTCAAGAGGCAGTATACAAATTAAGAAAATCAGAAATTAAAAGGGAGACATAACAACAGATATGGAGGAAATTAAAAAAATTCATCAGATCCTACTTCAAAAACCTATACTCAACAAAACTGGAAAATCTAGATGAAATGGATGGTTTTCTACACAGATACCATATACCAAAGTTGAATCAAGAGCAGATAATCTATCTGAACAGGCCCATATCCCCTACAGGAATAAAATCCAATAAAAACTTCGCAACCAAAAAAGCCCAGAGGCAGATGGATTTAGTGTATTATTCTCCCATACCTTCTCCCATACCAAAGAAGACCTGATGCCAATATTCCTAAAACTATTCCATAAAATAGAAATAGAAGGAACACCACCTAACTCATTCTATGAAGGCACAGTTATTCTTATACCTAAATTACACAAGGACCCAACCAAAAAGGAGAACTTCAGACCAATTTCATTTATGAATATCAATGCAAAAATCATAAAATTCTTGCAAACCTAATCGAAGAACACATCAAAACCATCGTATACTATGACCAAGTAGGGTTCACTCACAGATGTAAGCTTGGTTCAATATATGAAAATCCATTAACATAATCCACTATATAAACAGACTCAAAGAAAAAAAACACATGATCATCTCCTTAGATGCAGAAAAAGCATTTGACAAAATACAACATCCCTCATATTAAAAGTATTGGAGAGATCAGGACTGCAAGACCCATACCTAAACATAGTAAAAGCAATTTACTGCAAACCAACAGCCAATATCAAACTAAATGGAGACATACTTGAAGTAATCCCACTAAAATCAGGGACTAGACAAGGATGCCTACTCTCCCCATATAAGTGCTAGCTAGAACAATAAAACAACAAAAATAGATCAAGTGGATACAAATTGGCAAAGAAGAAATAAAGGTATCACTATTTGCAGATGATAATGCTAGTATACATAAGCTACCGCAGAAGTTCTGCTGAAGAACTCTCCAGCTGATAAACAACTTCTGCAAAGTGGCTGTGTATAAAATCAACTCAAATAAATCAGTAGTCTTCCTTTATACAAGTGATAAACAGGCTGAGAAAGAGATTAGAGGAATAACTGCCTTCACAATAGCCACAAATAATATAAAATATCGTGGGGTAGCTCTAACCAAATGAGTGAAAGACCTGTATGATAATAACTGCAAGTCTCCCAAAAAATTAATCAAAGAAGATAAAAGAAAATGGAGATTTCTCCCATGCCCATGGAGTGGCAGAATTAACATAGTAAAAATGTTCACCATACCAAAGGCAATCTACAGATTGAATGCAATCCCCGTCAAAATCCCAACGCAATTCTTCAAAGGCATGGAAAGAGCAATTCTTAAATTCATCTGGAAAGGAAAAAAAACCCAGAATAGCAAAAACAATTCTTAACAATAAAAGAACTTCAGGGGGAATCACCATTCCTGATCTCAAGCTTTAATACAGAGCAATAGTGATAAAAACTGCATGGTATTGGTACAGAGACAGACATATTGGTCAATTGAATAGAATTGAAGAACCACAAATAAAACCACACACTTATAGACACTTATGCTTTGACAATGAAGCCAAAAGGAAAAATGAAAGCATCTTTAATAAGTGCTGGTCAACCTGGCTGTCTGTATGTAGAAAAATGAAAATAGAACCATATTTGTCATCTTGCACAATGCTCAAGTGTACATGGATCAAGGAGCTCAACATAAAACTGGATACACTGGATCTAATAGAAGAGAAAGTGGGAAAGAAACTTGAACTCCTTGGCACAGGGGCAAATGTCATAAACAGAAGTCCAATGGCTCATGCTCTAAGATCAAGAATTGATAAATGGGACCTCATGAACTGGAAGGCTTCTGTAAGGAGAAGGAAATAGTCAATAAGACAAATTGGCAACCTAGATTTGGACAAATATTTTCATAAATCCCACATCTAAAAGAAGGCTAATATCCAAAATATATAGAGAAATATATAGAGAAAAGTTAAACACCAGAAAAAGCAAAGAACCCTATCAAAAATGGTGTATAACTCTAAACAAAGAATTCACAACCAGGGAATCTCTAATGGCTGAGACAAAATGTTCAAAGTCTTTAGTGATTCAGGAAATGCAGATCAAGATGACCATGAGATTCCACTTGATACCAATCAGAATGGCTAAGATCAAAACCTCAGATGACAACACATGTTAGTGAGGAGGATGTGGATAAAGATGAACATTTTCCATTGCTGTTGGGATAGCAAGCTGGTATAACCACTCTGGAAATCAATCTGGAGGTTCCTCAGAAAATTGGAAATAGATCTACCCGAAGACCCAGCATATTTTGGGAATATACCCAAAAGATGCCCCACCATGCCACAGGGGCATATATTCCACTGTGTTCATAGTGGCCTTATTTGTGATAGCCAGAGGCTGGAAACAACCCAGATGTTGCACAACAGAAGAATGGATACAGAAAATGTGGTTCATTTACACTATGAAATACTACTCAGCTATTAAGAATTAGAACATCCTGAGCTTTGCAGGCAAGTGGATGGGACTAGAAAATATTATCCTGAGTGAGGTAACTCAGACCCAAAAGAACATTCATAGTATGTACTCACTAATAAGTGGATATTAGTAAAAAAAAAAAAAGTACTGAATATCCAAGATACAGTCCACAGAACTCTAAAGATTCGCAAGCTGAAGTGCACAAGAGAAGATACCTCACTCTTGGGACTTAGGAGGGAGAAGAAATCAATCAGAAGTGGGGAGGAAAGAAGAGACCTGGGAGAGAAAGTAGATGGGGGAGAGTGGGCAAAGGGGAACCAGACCTGGTACTGGGTGAAAGAAAAGGACTGAAACCCTGAGGGCCATCAGAAAGAATGGAAACAGGCAACCTTGGGAGGTTGGAGGTTTTGGGGACACTGGGATGTGATAGACTCTCAGGACTGAAAGGGAGGGACCTTAGATGAAAAGCCTGATATCAGGGATGGGGAACTTAGAGAGCCCACCTCCAACAAGAAGACAGGGATGTGAGGGATATGAGGCATATGAGGGATATGAGGGATATGAGGCATATGAGGGACGGGGTTGCTATCCCACAGTCAAAACTCTGACCCATAATTGTTACTGTCTGAAAGCACTGCAGGGATGGAAATGGAGAGGAGCCTGAGGACAAGAAGGTCCAGTGACAGGCCCAAAGTAGGATCTCAGCTCAAAAGGAGGTCCCAAGGCCGGACATTATTACTGAGGCTATGGAGCACTCACAAAAGGGACCTAGCATGACTGCCCTCTGAAAGAACTAAACAGCAGCTGAAAGAATCAGATGCAGATATTTGCACCCAACCAATGGACAGAAGCTGCTGACCCCTGTGGTTGAATTAGGGAAGGCTGAATGAAGCTGAGGGTGACCCTGTAGGAGGACCAGCAGTCTCAATTAACATGGACCCCCGAGATCTCTCAGACACTGGATCACCAATCAGGCAGCATACACCAGCTGACATGAGGCCCCCAACTCATATATAGTAGAGGACTGCTGGGTCTGGCTTCAGTCATATAAGATGCACCAAACCCTCAAGAGACTGGAGGCCACAGGGAGTTTAGAGGTCTGGTGGGGTGGGGGCAGGTGGGGACATCTTTGTGGAGACAGGGGAGTGGGGAGGAGGTATGGGATGTGGAACATTTGGAGGTTGGCCAGGCCTGTGGGGATAAAATCTGGAGTGTAAAAAATTAAATAAATAAACAAAAGAAAAAAATAGTTCTTGAAGTTGGGAGGCAAATGTGGAGATCGTAACTTGCAGAAAGAGTAGGAGTGATAGAATGATTGAGGGTGAATACAATAATAATTAATAATAATAAATGAAATTTTCAGAAAATAAGTAAAAATATTATTTGTAAAACAATTAAAAAGGAAAACCATCTTAATAACATTTATTATATCACCTTAGCATGCTATGATAGCTTCTATCCATTCTCAAAAATATTTTTACAGTGCAACATTATAACTACTTACTCTTTTAACTCATTCAGATACCTTATATTAGGTATATTCAGATACCTAAACTAAATATAAAGTATCTTAGTTTAATTGACATGCTGTCCTCAAAATATATCAGTCTCCTTGATATTTTACCTGTTACCTTTAATTATTCATACACAGTAGACACTCCACTTTTAATCAATTTGGATGTTATAAATCAAGCTGCTGTGGACATGGGTATATAATTGTTTCCACATGTCTCAATATGTATTTATTTGTATATATACCCTCAAAAATGTAATTATTTGGTCAACAAAATTCTCCGTTTAGTTACTGTGGTATTATGAAATAATTTTCAGCATTTTTATAATTTCTTACAGTGCCATCTTATGAGTATGGGATAGTATAAATTTTTTCTTATTACATCATGTTTATTATTTATAAAAACTTTCAGTGATGTGATAATGTGTTTGTATGGCGTTATATATATATATATATATATATATATATATTATATATGTATGTGTGTGTGTGTGTGTGTGGAGAGGTAGGTAGGTAGATAGAAAGATAGATAGATAGATAGATAGATAGATAGATAGATAGATAGATAGATAGATATGTATATATGTATGGCATTATATATATGGTTCCTGCACCTGGAACAGAGGCAGTAGGACATGGGCCTCAATGAGTCTTGATGGTTGCTGTGATCATAAGACTTGTTTGTATAATAAAGTACATATTTTTTATCTTCCTCCTTTGAGGAATGTCCCCTCTGAGGAATGTCCCCTCTCCTAAGGTTGATGACTCCATGATAATCAGAGACAGCAGCAGTCTTGGAGATGATGGTGTATCTAATGTTTCAGCAAAACGGTAGAATGCTCTGACCTTCAGGATAGCCCTTAAAGCTGTGGGAAAGAACACTGAAAAATTGAATTAATAATATATAATTTCAACTATCAAAATATAAGGATGAAATATGAATTACATGAGGGTCTTGGAGACCTAGAAGAAGGAAAGACAACTGCACTATTAGCCAGCTTGTCAGAAAGATGCAGGGGCAGGCAGATACAAGGGCATGTGGATTCCTGAGTCAAGTTCAGCACTGGACACAGGGAATTTAGGTCACACTGAGTTTAGGTCCAGACTCAGGCAACTTCAGGTAATTTCAGGGCAGGGCCCCACCCAGGTATCTTATTGCCTGTGCTTGTGCTTGCGGTGTCTTTCTAAGAATCAAGGGTCAGTGATCCTGGGCTGCTGGTTCCTGGGATAATCAAAACCTGGGGTAATGACTGAATTGATATTTAAATAAAAACTGGGCTTTTGATCTGCAGGTGATGGCTCTCCAGAAAGTTTTTAAAATAGCAAGAGAAAGCTGTCTGGAGCAAAATACAGAGAGAGGCAATCTGGAAAGCTGTCTTGAGCAAAGCATAGGCTATCAGCTGGTAACCTGAGATTTGACTTCAAGTTGTTCCTTTCACTGCTCCCAGACACCCCTTCTCTCAGAAACCTTCTCCAAGCCCAGGTTGGTTTTTGGCATTGAGTCTATAATTGTCAGGTTGTATTAGCAAATAAACTTATCTCCCAAAAAATATTAATTGATATGTCTTTTGTGATTATATGAGGCTTTTAATTGAATTATAAGTCACAGCCAAGAGAGAGAGGGCTAAATTAATTCATTGAGAGGATCAGTTGGAAAGGACAATGTTAGAGAGTAATATTAAGAAACAGAAGTTATTTTGTCCCCTTATTTTTAACAATTATCTACAATAGACAATTAAATTAAAAGATGGCAAATATTTCATGTTTGTAGAGGGCTAATATCCAATATATACATAGAGCTCAAGAAGATAGACTCCAGAAAACCAAATAACCCTATTTAAAAATGGGGTACAGAGCTAAACAAAGAATTTTCACCCGAAGAACTTCAGATGGCTGAGAAGCATCTTAAAAAATGCTCAACATCATTAGTCATTAGGGAAATCAAAACAACCCTGAGATTTCACCTGATACCAGTCAGAATGGCTAAGATTAAAAACTCAGGAGACAGCAGGTGTTGGCGAGGATGTGGAGAAAGAGGAACACTCCTCCACTGCTGGTGGGGTTGCAAATTGGTACAACCACTCTGGAAATCAGTCTGTTGGTTCCTCAGAAAACTGGCCACATCACTTCCAGAGGATCCTGCTATACCACTCCTGGGCATATACCCAGAGGATTACCCAACATGTAATAAGGATACATGCTCTACTATGTTCATAGCAGCCCTATTTATAATAGCCAGAAGCTGGAAAGAACCCAGGTATCCCTCAACGGAGGAATGGATACAAAAAATGTGGTATATATACACAATGGAGTACTATTCAGCCATTAGAAACAATGAATTCATGAAATTCTTAGGCAAATGGATGGAGCTGGAGAACATCATACTGAGGTAACCCAGTCTCAAAAGATCAATCATGGTAGGCACTCACTAATAAGTGGGATATTAGCCTAGAAAATTGGAATACCCAAAACATAATCCACACATCAAATGATGTCCAAGAAGAATGGAGGAGTGGCCCCTGGTCATGAAATGACTCAGTTTAGCAGTATAGGGCAAAACCAGAACAGGGAAGTGGGGAGTGGTGGATGGGGGAATAAGGGAAGGGAAGAGGGCTTATGGGACTTTCAGGGAATGGGAAGCCAGAAAATGGGAAATCATTTGAAATGTAAATAAAAATATGTTGAATAAATAAATAAATAAATAAATAAAATAAATATCAAATCTGTCTTTGAAGTTTCAAAGCAAATGAGTATATACTAACAGACCTATTTGAGCATTAGTGAAACTATACTTAAAATATCAATGAGGGCAGTGTTGGACAGCAAGCTAAGCATTGACATTACTTAAAAACATTGGTTGGTCACATTTCTAATATGAACCAACCAGTATCCCCAGGGCTCCCAGGGACTAAACCACCAACCAAAGAGTACATATGGAGGGACGCATGGCTCCAGCTGCATATGTAGCAGAGGATGGCCTTGTTGGATATCAAAGGGAGGAGAGGCCCTTGGTCCTGAGAAGGCTCGATGCCCCAGTAGAGAGTAATGCCAGGACAGGGAAGCTGGAGTGGGTGGATTGGTGAGGAGGGGGAGGGGGGATGAGATAGAGGGTTTTTGGAGGGAAAACCAGGAAGAGGGATAACATTTGTAATGTAAATAAAGAAAATACCTAATAAAAAAAGACTACCATTGAAAGGATAAATCTATGTTGAATATGACACAGATTAACTTTTACATTATCAAATTTACTTCGTGCCCAAGACTAATTCACTTAAATTGTTTTGAGACTGTATATATCTACATAGACTACTATTCAAGAAAATAAATGGAAGGCCTGTGTTGGAAGCAGAAGCAAGTTCATCACTGCCTTTTTACTATGATTGCTTTAAAACAGCCAAACTGGATAACCTTATTTTAGTGTTGATTCAATAAGTGTGGGCTCCTCATATTTCATCTATATTTTAGCAAACAGCTTATAGGAAAAGTTTATCAAACAGGTTTTTATTTTTATTTTTTAATGATTCTTATTAGATATTTGCTTTATTTACATTTCAAATATTGTCCCCTTTCCTTGTTACCCCTCCAAAAAACCTCTATCTCATCCACTCTCCCCCTGCTTACCAACCACTCCCCCAAATTTCCTGAACTTGCATTCCCCTACACTGGGGCATCCAGTCTTCACAGGAACAATGGCCTCTCCTCTCATTGATGTCTGAAAAGATCATCCTCTGCTACATAAGTAGCTGGAGCCATGGGTTCCTCCATGTGTACTCTTTGGTTGGTGGTTTAGTCCCATAGAGCTCTTGGGGTACTGATTGGTACTTGCTATTGTTCCTCCTGCGGGGCTGCAAACCACTGCACCACCTGAATCCTTTCTCTAGCTCTTCCATTGTGGACTCTATGCTCAGTCTATTGGCTGGCTGTGAGCCATGATTATTTTAATCTCCCTTCTAAGACTTATCAAAGTATCCACACTTTGTCTTCCTTCTTCTTGAACTTCATATGGTCTGTGAATTTTATTTGGGTATTCTGAGTTTTTGAGCTAATCCAGATACACTGAATCTAATAGAAGAGAAAGTGGGGGAAGAACCTGGTGCACATGGGCACAGGGGAAGATTTCCCGGACAGAACACCAATAGCTCATGCTCTAAAATCAAGAATTGACAAATGGGACCTCATAAAGTTGCAAAGCTTCTGTAGCTCAATAGAACAAAACAGCATCCAACAGATTTGGAAAAGATCTTTATCAATCCTACATCCAACAGAAAGCTAATATCTAACATATACAAAGATCTCAAGAAGTTAAACTCCAGAGAACAAATAACCCTATTAAAAATGAGGTAAAGAGCTAAATAAAGAAATCTCAACTGAGGACTACGGGATGGCAGAGAAACACCTAAAGAAATGTTCACCATCTTTAACCACCAGGAAAATGCAAATCAAAATACCCATGAGATTCTATCTCACACCAGTCAGAATAGCTAAGACAAAAAACTCAGAGTATAGCAGATACTGGAGAGGATGTGGAGAAAAAGGAACATTCCTCCATTGCTGATGGGATTGCAAGTTGGTAAAATCACTCTGGAAATCAATTTTCTCAGAAAATTGGACATGGTACTACCTGAGGATCCAACTATACCACTCTTGGACATATACACAGAAGATGCTCCAATATCTAATAAGGACACATGCTCCACTATGTTCATAGCAGCCTTATTTGTAATAGCCAGAAGCTGGAAAGAGCCCAGATGTCCCTCAACAGAGGAATGGAAATAGAAAATTTAGTACATTTACACAATAGAGTACTACTCAGCTACTAAAAACAATGGCTTCTTGAAATTTTTAGGCAAATGGATAGAACTAGAAAATATCATCCTGAGTGAGGTAACCTAATCACAAAAGAATACACATGGTATGCACTCTCCAAACATGTTTTTAAATTACATTATTTCATATTTATTTTAAAACATTTGTAAATTTAAGAAACTTTTATAACTTCATAGGTTATTACTTACTATTTTTAAGGTCATTCTTTAGTAAATAAGTACAAACCTGATTCCACAGTCTATAAAGAAAATTCACACACAAATTAAAATTGCAAAATAAATGAGAATTAAAAATGCTGGTTTGTATAACTTTATTTGCATATATATCTCAGAAATATATTAAAATATGCACACATGCATATGATGATCTTCGGGTCTAGGCTAGGACTTAATAAAGCCCTCTCAATATTTTACATTTACTTTTCTCTATTCCTATTCCTCATCACAGATTCTAACAATTACCTTCCCTTCCTTCACTCACCATTTTGTTCACTGAGAATTTGATACATGACTATAATGTGTTTGGATCAAATCAACCCATCAATCTCTCCTCTTTTAAACTCACCAAATCCAGTTAGTCCATCCAGTTTGTGCGTGGCTTTAGGGCTATCCACAGGGAAATGGGTAGTCTATCGGGAGCTGAAGAACATTGAGAGACCTTAAGATCTGATCAATGTGAGGCTAGCCAATATTCTGAGTGGAGAAGGGGCTCAGAAAGCACTACACTAGATGAGATACGAGGACAGGAAATTACCATCTTAGCCACTGAGTAATAAAGGCTGTCCAGATGATCGTTCCTTTTACTGTTAGAGCACAGGGATGTGACATTTAAATTACTTTATAGTATATCTTATACTTTTATATAATTTTATTAATCATTTCAATATTTAATCCAGACAAGGACATCTTGATTGTGAAAATGTACATGAAATGTGTTGCTACATGAAATACGTTGCGTCTGAGTTAGTGAGAGCTGGACTCATTTGAATAAAGCATAACAAGTAAACAAAACCGGATAGTGAATAGAATTTGTGATATTCTTAGGTATAATGTAACATGATAGATAACAATGCCTATCTATATAACATATGTAAGTTTAATATAGCTTTGACCTACTCTGAAATACATTCAATTAGATGTTTATGTATTTTTTTCTTTTTTCTTTTCTGAAAAAAACCCTAAAGTTTGCCTTTTTATTTCTTACAAAGTATAACAAAGAGCACAGTGAAATAAAAAACTAGAATGCATAAAATATTAGGAAAAATTGTATAGACTATTATGTTAATATAATAAATAGTAAAAATTACTGATTACTACAATAGTAAAATACTAGAATTTTATATATATTTGTTTTTCTCTGGTATTGACTATAGGAATATTTGGTTAATAAAGTTCTCTAGGACATGTTGATTCAAAATTTCATTTGGTTCTTGTAAAAACAAAAAAAAAACCTCTTGTATACTTTGGTAGCTACGTAATCATAATTTCTTTTAGAACATTCTGAGCTATATTAGAAGACAGAAAACCCTTGGAAAATTCTAAATATTAGTCTAGAGATTGTTTCAGCTGTAAGTTTTCAACTATGGTGGTATAGACAATAAAGTATTAGGCTGTTGGTGGTAAATAGAACTCACATCTCAGATTATAGTTTTTTTGCCCTCAGAAATGTGTTACATTGTGACATGAGAAAAGAGGAAAATATATGAAGGCAACATAAACTTAAAACTATTTTCATCTTATGATACTTATTTATGTTGATTCATAGAGCTTTGACATGAAGTCAAAAGGTTATATGTTAAGTGTGTAGATTCAAATAACATGAGTATGTGTACACGTAACATTTGTTCCTGACCCCATAAGTTCATGACCATATGATAATATAAAATGCATGAAGTCTGATTTTAAGGTTCCAAAAGTCTTCCTAATATCAACACTGTTCAGTAGTCTAGAAACTCCTCTGAGATTAAGGACAATCTGTTATCTATATGACTGCTTTAAACTGATACTTCTTCAATATATGGCAATATATTAGTAGTATTACAAAATGGAGAATGGCAGTATATTAAGGAAAGATTAGATGTAACTATCCTTATATATAGTATATGAAGACCTCAGTTATATCTGGCATCCATTGAGCAGCCATGAACCTAAAGATAATTTGTATAAAGCTTTGAAAAAAGCAAACATCTCCCCACAACTACTCACTTCCCACAGCTCTCCTCAGTAGGTGGCCTATTTCTATATAGGCCACCAGAGGTGTTCATTACATATTTAGTTTCATCTTTACAGTTGTACAAATATTTCCTCCCCAAAAAAGGTTAATTCAGGGAAGCTGACCCTACTATACATTGCACAGTTTCTACAGCTTTCTTGAACCTTATTTCAAGCCTTGATGAAACTACAATTCATATGTTCTTCAAGATTTTAACCAAGAAAAACGTAAGTGATCTCAGATTTGTTGTCTGCTTGAGATGTGACCTGACTTCCTTGGAACATGCGTGGTTTCATGGTCTCTTCATATACGAATATGAAGAATGAACCTTCCTAGGCAGTGAACTTTCTATTAGACCAACATAAGGGCTCTTTTTATGTGTTCTGTTTTTAAATGAATGCTTTATAAATGGTTTTACTGGAGACTTGTATAGGGTGGGATTTCCTTTGAAAGTACTTTTCTTTTTGTCCTAGAGAAGATCTTATTTTTTTATATATATATACATTTAACAATGACAGATACTCCACTTAGTTTACTCTCTCCTGCTTAATGGGATTAGCACTCCTTCCTCCAACCCCTGGTTGAATAGCTTTAAATATCTTTTGTCACACTTCCTGTACATTCTAAATCTGCCTAAATGCAATGAACAGTTATCATAACATGGCCTGGATATTTTGATACCTTGATATCTCTGCTGCTAATTGAATTAATTTATTTTTCTTAAGTTCAACTTTACTCAGACTTTAATGACACAAAATATGCCCTAATACAACATGAATAACCTATAGCTCAAATCCAAACAGAATCCCTTATCCTCTCTAACCTCTTATGAGACCTCATGAGCATAATCTTTACATGTTGCTCCCAGCAAGCATATCTTCAGAACATCCAACAGAGTGGTTACACAACCTTGGTCATGATTTTGCAGAATTTCCATCACTCACAGTTCCAAACTTGTCCACATTCCTTCTACTGCTTACCTTCAAAGGACTAAGGTTTACCACACAGTGGCTCTACTCCTGATACCAGTTTTCTAAATTTCTTGATCTTTACTCTGACCAAACACTTCACATAATGGTTAGCACGTCATGGCACCTAGCATGTATCCATGATGGCGGGAACTTCCTGAATGACATATCACAGTGCAATGGTCTATGAAGCATAGAGAATCTGAGATAGAAGTGGAGTTAGGTTATAACCTTCATGACATTTGTGTAGTAACTCACTATCTCTGGCATGGCATTGCTTCATTATAGCTCCAAAACATCCACAGACAGCACCACCAAAGGAGGACCCATGAGCTAGCTGTTATGTTTCATATTTAAGCTATATCAATATATAAAACAGATACCTGTTTGAAATCTTTGCACAGTCTGGGAGAAGTTCTATATTTAATTTATTACTTTTTCATTAATCAATGTAATGATGAAAGTTTTCATGACACTATGGAGACAGATTGAGAAAATGACATTGGGAGATATTTTGTGGGTATTCCAACAATTCAGGCAAGAAAAAATTAAAGTAGAAACAGATAAAAGTAATATATATATATATATATATATGTATATATATATGTGTGTGTGTAACATATTTTATTACATTATATATGACAAATTAAATTATATATAGTAAATTATACACACACATATATTAATTTTTGAACCATATTAGATATGGTTACATAATGATAAAAGTATGAAATAACAGGAAGGATGAATAAATAAGGACTAGGTATAAGTTGAGAATGTTTTTAACATGCCTTTTAACTAACTATATGGATAGGAATGATAATTTACCAACAAAGCCAAGTGTGGTATGAGATACTTTGCCACTACTTATTTGGGATTCCCATGGCACATTGGTATTATGATCCAATAAGTTCCTGGTACTTTACATGTGCCAAGCAGATGAGAAGTGTGGATAAAAGAAGCGGGTGCCAGTCGCTATAGGATCTAGCAAAAGACCCCAAATCCCTGAACCAATAAGTCTTAAATCTAGTCAGATTTAGTCAATATCTCACCCACAGTAGCTATTGGGAATAATAGCAATATTATATATTATCTTTTTCCTGAAGTACCTGTTTTTTAACATTGAAAAAATGGCAATCATATCACCTTGTAGAAATTTCATGAAGCCATGGAAATGATGACATTATATATTGGGTTTTCATATTTACCCTAGGTGGAGTGAGACTACCAAGCCCAGTGAAAATGCATGATTAACAACTCCACAGCATATGCACTGAGCATGGTCAAATTACATGCCAAAGGTTATTATATCGACCAGACCTACTCATAGTGTAGCTGTTAGTTTGTTTTTTATTACTGCATCCATTCTTTTATTATAGCATCAACATTTATTTAATAAATATCTCTCCATAGTCAGTATAGTCTTATACAAAACAACAGAGAAAAAATTGTATCATTTTTGATGGCAACATGATAATATTATATTTTAGTAGTAGGGGTAGGCAGAGCAACTGATCTTGGCTTTCATCTCTAAAGAGTTTGCTTCAGCCATTTGTCATACATGAAGATAAACATTTTTTTAAAAAATGTATGCTTCATATTATGGATAGAGTGCATAAATTAGGAAACATATTTTCCTTCAAAATTATTACCTTAATGTCTTTAAGAACAACTTTTAAAATAAGAGGCATATATTTTTTATAATATGACAATCACCTGAAATGAGATGTGAATTTACTGTTTTATCATTTTTCAATACAGCTCTGGAAAAGGAAAATGAATCAACATCTGCAGGGGGTTTCTTCCTATGTGGAGTTATTCTGAGGAATTTGTTTATACTTTTGTATCTTTTCTGTTTAGCTAAATATTGTGCTAACAAATGTTTTCAGAGTATGTTTTAAAACTATTAGAGAGTTTGGTCTCTCAACTGAAGATTTTTATTTTACATAATCAGATAACAATGTCACATTCTTTATGGTCATTACAGATGATAGGCATTTTTATTTTGGGAATCATAAAAATGGTATCATTTTTAAAATAAGCCTCTATAGTGCAGAGTAACTGATCATATGTACTCTCCTGCTACAGGTTCATTGGTTCATAAAATAAAAGATGGAAAAATTTGTACCAGAACACTAATCTGTGATTTCTAGTTGCCGTCTTACACAAATATAACATATTTGAAAATTCTTAAGTATGGTTACACTGGATTCTTTTTTTCTCCAACATTGTAACTGTTAAAAGTTTATTTGGTATGTACAATATTAGTAAATGACACCAGTTCCCTCCCCAAAAAATAGAAAGAAAGAAGAAACAAATTTAGTATCTTTAAAAAGAACTGCCTCCCTGAAATGCTCAAATCTGCTGTTACGACTATGTACCTTTCTGTTGAAAATGATGGCATTTTTCTCATTAAATATGCTTTCTGAGTAAGTTCTGTTCTTATGGATAATAGGATGCTAAGGGGACCTGGGGATCCTGTGGGAATTCTTAGCTCATTTCTGTATATTCAGCCAAGTGTACTCAAGGAGAAGGACAATGAACATTTAAATGCAACCATGTTGGCCACTGATGGATCACTCCTTCCCCACCCTGTGTGTGTGTGTGGGGGGGGGGCGGTCTATATGTGTGTGGATGTATCTTTCTTTCTCCTTTCTTTTTTTAGAGCCCTTTATTAATTTTGAGATTATAATTTAGTTACAACATTTCATCCTTCTCTTTCCTCTGTCCATATCCTTTATTATCCCTTCCCCAACTCTCCTTCAAATTCTTTCTTATATATGAATTATTACATGCATATATGTATATGCATGTATAATCCTGTATACAACCTGTTCTATTCTATTCTATTCAATGTTGTGCATATGATTTCAAAGTTGGTGATTTGGCAGTGGCCCTTCAATGAGTATGTTCTTCTCTGGAGAAGAACTTCTCTCCTCTCTTCATGATAACAGGGACAATTATCTAAGTCCTACATGAGTTTATTTTGGAGATTTATAATTTACCTAGGTTAGAAAGAGAATTATGGTTATCACATACTGATGATTATTTTGTTTATTCATTCACTTGTTTCTGAGACATGGTTTCACTCTGTAGCCTGGAGTGCCATGGAACTCTCCATATAGCTCAGGATGACTTTAGATCATGATACTCCTCTTGTCTCAGGCTCTCAAACACTAGGAATATAGATGGATACCATCACATAGCAAATATTTTTTACTTACTGCCTTTTAATATACAGTTCTAAATCAAATTTGTATAATCTCTATTTGGAAGTACATTAAAATGCCTATCAATAACTTGATCAACTTGAGAAAAAATAATACAGTTCAATTATTGTGAAGTACACTTACTACATTCAGGAGGCTTTTATTTTGTTGTTGTGATGATGGTATCATGACAAAAAATGTGCCACCTATTTGGATATTTATTGTAATATAATATGCCTAATTGACATTACTCATCAATGCCTGATATTGTTGTCTATATTCTCCCAGTAACAACTGCCTGTCCTCATTGGTTCTGTTCAGACTGCACTACTAAACTCTTATTTCAGTTTAAGTGCTAAATGAACATCCCAGGATGGGCATGTAATTTTATCTCAGTCTACTGTGTTTCTGTAGAAATCAAAATCTGTGGGTTTTTTTCCCCAGCACCCCAAAGTATTTCGTATAGCAGTCATGGTGGACATAAAAGGTAAAAAAATGATTAAAGGGAGGGTTAGAGGTGAGAGACTTTCATTATTTCTCTCCGTATATTTTGTAAGGGAAATCTGGACATATTTTTGTGTTAGGAGAAGTAAACAGAAAACCAGAGTGTGAGTTGTTTAATGTGGGGGAAAAATCTAACATGAGAAGTCTGTGTCTAGACTTCAGTTAGGCCTTCCCTTTAGAAACTTGGGAGGAATTTTTTCTTCATTGATAGACTTATAGTTTAGTTAAGAGAGAAAAAAAATCTAAAGTTAGAACCTGTCACTCAAGTGAGTATTTCAAGCTTACTCTCTAGTTAGGGAAGTAGAGAGACTCGTGAGCTTTGCAGTAGAATAATATAATGAGACTGGAAGAGAAAGACTGGTGGCTGACTAGAAGGAGAGAAAATGAGGAGCGTGAGAGAAAAGGGGAGGGAGGCAGAGAGAGACATATACAGAGAGAGAAAAAGATAGACAGAGACAGGCATACCACACACATACACAAGGAGAGAGAAAGAGACAGAGAGACATAGAAAGAGAGAGAAAGAGAGACATATAGCCAGGGAGGGGACAAAGGTTGGGAAAGAGTGATTGAGACTATATGGAAGGTTTGTAGAGAAAAAAAAAAAACTACACAAAACATACAGACATATAGACCAGAATATAATATTCATATTTAGTCAAGTTCATAAGTATGATAGGCCTTAATATTCTTTGAATTTTAGGAGTATAAAATAAAATAAAGAATTGTGTTAAAACAGAAGCAGCAAATATGTCTACTTTTTTCACTTTTATTGTTTATTTAAAATTAATTCACAAGGGTATGTAGGACAGTATTGCAGGGGCTTGCCCATCTCCCTGGAATAGCAAAAACCAACCAAACAACCAAACAACCAAACAACCAAACAAGCAATCAAAAAAACATCAAATGTCTTTAGAATTAAAATGAAAGTAATAGTACTTCTCACAATGAAAATTGTGATTATTTGCTAAATGGCCATTCCAAGAATATAAATAAGACCAACTCACAACACTGGCTTGAGCCAGTTTCTTCTGGCTAAGCTATTCTTAGGACATGATTAGCTGCCTTGTAAAGGATTCAATTTCATCCAGGCATTAAATAGCCCCATTAAGTAAATCATTATATCAAGCATATTATTTTTTAAAATCCAAGAACAGTAGCATTTTAACAAATTATCAGTCCTTAGGAACAACTAAGACTTTGTTTAACTGTAATGATAGCATCAGACACAGCATCATTAGAGTATATTACTATCAGAAAAGCTGCAGGGTCTTTTAGAAGTCTAAAAATTAAAGACAAATTAATCCTCATTCATTGTGTTGTCAAGTCTTTGTAGACTAAGCTTATTTGAAAATCAGTTGACCATGTGGACATTTTGTACTTCTGCATCATGAGGCAGAAATGGAGGAGATAGGGGAGGATGAGGAGGAAGGAAAGAGGGAGCCGGGGAGTATGTAGATAGTTTAATAGGAACTTTTAGGAGAGCTCAGGCAGTAAGGTGCTTGTCACAGAAGGATTAGGACAGTTCAAACCCAGAACTTAAAAAAAAAAAGTGGTTGTAACTCTAGCAGTGAACAAGCAGACAGACAGGGGAATCCCAGAGTCTCTATGGCCAAATTGCTTAACCTGATTTGTTAGCCTGAGATCCCAGGGAGAAGCCCTATCTCATAAGCTAAGGTGGAACTGTTTGAGGAAGGACACCTGAAGCTAGCCTCTTTCCTTCACTTACAGACACACATACATCCACTGACACACTCATGTGCACCTACATGCGCAGTTAAAGATGCTAAGGTATACACACACACACTCACACACACACACACACACACACACACACACACACACACACAGCATGCAAGAAAGAACAACATAATTTAGTGTTTATGCAAAATGCCTTGAGTTCTTTAACTCTGTATAATTTTACATAATCTTGGGCATCTGCATGCCATTTCACAACTTAAAAAAAATTAAACAAGTTGAAAATTTTACAAGCTTCTTTGAGGAATGAGGTAATTAATTTTAAGCTAAGCCTTTAGGCCTAAACTTCCATCATACAGAAACCAAATTCTGATTTCTGCCAAAGACTTAATTAGCCATATGCTGAAGAATACAAGTTTACTATACATGCTATGGAAATGATTCTCTATTATTTGTAATGCCCATCCAGCAGTTCTCAACCTGTGGGTCACAACCTCTTTGAGGGTTGAAAGACCATTTCACAGAGGTCATATATTAGATATTCTGCATATGATACATTTACATTGTGATTCACACAGTAATAATATTATAGTTATGAAATAGCAACAAAATGATTTTATAGTTGGGGGGATCACCACAACATGAAGAACTGTATTAAAGGACTGCAGTATTAATTATGATGAGGACCACTGACCTAGATCAGCATTGATAGCCAAAGAATTTCCAGTGTTAAAATACGTGCAATAGACACCACACCAAAAGGCTTGATACCCCAGCATAGGAGAATGCTAGGGCGGTGAGGTAGGGGTAGGTGGAAGAGCCCTCTCATGAAAGCAGAGAGATGCAGGATTGGGGTTAAGACAGAAAGTTTATGGAGGGGAAACTAGGAAGGGGGAATAACATTTGAAATGTAAATAAATAAAATAACCAATAAAAAAGAAGAAAAGGTGCCACATACATACCATTTTCACACAGTATACTTAGTAACATAAAGATGATCATTAAAATCATTATTTCAAATTTCCAGAAGGCATAGTCAATGGATGTTATAATTGCAATGATGATAAAAAAAACATTTTTCTCAACTTTCTGAAGATCAAGGATTCACTGGGTTCAAAATGACCCAATTCTGTGACCTATTCTTTCCCTATTCTGTGACCTTATATATAGTCATGGGAAGAATTCTGGTCCCTATTCAGTGACCTTATATATAGTCATGGGAAGAATGAAGGCACTGTGATATGGATGTTCAGTTTTACTGAAATGACTTCAATACTGAGAAAAACTGTTGAAAATTTCCCAAAGTATTTTTTAGAATGTACGGTGTCTTTCATGAACTGAAAGATGATCCAGATAAAGTATAGAAGGTGGAGCTGCTATGGTGCTGGGTTGTAAATCCTACATAGTGTGTTGGGGCTTGGGTCCATTACTTTCTAACATTCAAAGTTGTTGGCTACATAGTCTGGTGAAACCCAGGAGGGAGAGATTGCATGGCACTCTGTGCAAGTTGAACTTGTCCACTATTGAATGAGGACAACCAAAATGTTGTGAACTCTGGAGGGTTGTGAGTGACAAGGCTGGACTTGTGGAGATGCTACAGGAGGCCACAATGCAGTCTAGGTGAGAGATAATTTGACGGTAACTGTTGAACTGGTAAAGGAAATTAATTCATTAATATTTACTTACAACATTTTAAGGCTTTTATCTTTATTGTTTTATGTCAAGCACATAAAACCATTGAAAAACAAATGAACACTCAATATGTACCTATTTGAATTATATACTCTTAGAGATCAGTGGCTTTGGGATTTCAACATTATAGTAACACCTGAATATATCAAATAAAACAAGTCATTATTATGAAAACAATTTATAATCACTACTTTCAACCAAATAAAGCAACATTTTCTCAGTATTGATAGTTTTGAATGATAATCTGATCTCATTTGAAAATATAATGAGATTGTTTCTATAATTCGTTTTAAAGAATTTTCTAATATTCACTTCCTTGCGTATTCAAGATCATTAGCAAATGTATACTTAGAAATGTAGAGATGATTAATTTATAAAAGTAAAAGTAAGCATAATGAATAATTTAAGTGCTTAATAGAGCATTAACGAGAATAGAATTCTGGGAAAGCCAAGCAAAGTATTTTTCTTGATTAAGCTTTTCATGCTGAAAGACTCAAATACTCTATGAAGAAGATAGTATTTTCTTAGGACTACCAAGTGGGTTTGAGTCATGGATGCTCTTTTCATAAGATTCTTTCAACCGTAAGTCATTTCAAAATTATTTGTCTATACACATGAAGCACAGAAGCAAAACCTGTTGTTTTCCTTGTTTTGTTTTTCTTTGTTTGCTTTCTTTTAAAGTTTTGCTTGGTATTAATATTTTTTTGCTTGGTACTAATATTAACTAAAATATATTTTATTGCTAGATAATTTGGAGAATAGGCTCTGAGAATAATTTCAGAGACAAGCAGGTCTTCATCTTCTCTCATATAATGTGACACAATATGCATATACTTTCCAGCTCTTCATAAATATGTAGATAGATAGACAGACAGACAGACAGACAGATAGATAGATAGAAAGAATATCTTATCTATGTTGACTTGTCAATTTTCTTTTTAAACTTTTTTATTAGATATTTTCTTTTTCTACATTTCAAATGTTATCCCCTTTCTTGGTTTCCCCTCCAAAAATCCTCTAACCCATCCCCTCTGCCCCTGCTCACAGCTCACCCACTCCTGCTACCTTGTCCTGGCATTCCCCTATACTGGGGCATCAAGCCTTCTCAGGATGAAGGGCCTCTCCTTCCTTTGATGCCCAACAAGGCCATCCTTTGTTACTTATGCAGCTGGAGCCACGGGTCCCTCCATGTGTACTCTTTGGTTGGTGGTTTAGACTCTGGGAGCTCTGGGGGTTCTGGTTGGTTCATATTGTTGTTCCTCCTATGGGACTGCATGCTCCTCCAGTTCCTTCTGTCCTTTTCCTGGTTCCTCCATTGGGGACCTTGTGCTCAGTCCAATAGTTGGCTGAGAGCATCCACCTCTGTATTTGTCGGGTACTGGCAGGGACTCTGTGGAGACAGCTACATCAGGTTCCTGTCAGCAAGTGCTTGTTGGCTTCCACAATAGTGTCTGGGTTCAGTAACTGTATATGGGATGGATCCCCAAGTGGGGCAGTCTCTGGATGGTCTTTCCTTTAGTCTCTGCTCCACACTATGTCTCTATATATCTTCCCATAGGTACTTCTTTTTTTTTTTTTTTACTCCTTCTAAGAAGGACCAAAGTATCCACACTTTAGTCTTGCTTCTTCTTGAGCTTCACTTGCTCTGTGAATGTGTATTCTGAGCTTCTGGAAATTTTCCTGACCAGGACTTGTCAATTTTCTGCTACCGTTATGAAGGCAAAGTCAGAGCATACTAGTTTTTGCAGATCCATTATTAGAGAATTGTTCGTTTTTTCATCTAACATGCCTGGAACCATTAGGACATGAATAATCTTTAATTTACAAAGGATATTCAGGTGAAACTAAGAGTCTGCCAATGAATTATGTGTGAAACAATGGAGTGGTAAATTACTATGGAGATTTATGCAAGTAGAAAGAATGCAATAATGTCATTATAGGACATCTGTAGAACTGAAGTCATCATGTTAGGTGAAATAAGCTAAGTTCAGAAAGGCAAATATTGCATGCTGTCTCTATCATCTCAATTTCAAATTTTATATATATATATATATATATATAGTATAATAGTTATATATTATTGCTATATACTTTATGTCATTCATTAAATTAGATGCTATTATATAATATATTTTCTAGTAAAGTAAGTTATATATACATATATATATAAAACTGGGTCTATCCCAGCATATATATATATATATATATATATATATATATATATATATATATATATATATATATAAGTGGGTCTATCCCAGCATATATATATATACACATATGCTGGGTCTATCCATGACAAGAAACTGGAAGCTCCCCCATTTGGGACCAGTGAAGGGGAGAACAAAGAATAAGATCCTTTGAAAATGAATATAAACAAAATATGTTTATCACAGTGAAACAGTGATAAAGACTTCCATCATTCTATACAACTAATATAGATTACTTAATAATTAAAATAAATAGGCTGGGCAGTGGTGGTACACGTCTTTAATCCTAGCACTTGGAAGGCAGCCGCAGGTGGATTTCTGAGTTCTAGGCTAGCCTGGTCTACAGAGTGAGTTCCAGGACAGCCAGGGCTACACAGAGAGTATTTAGTTGTATTACAAAAGTGTTGTTTTCCTTGAGCACACTGAATTTTAGGCAAAAAACATTATAAAATAAATATTAAAAACTCCAAGAAAGATTATTTCCAATCTCAAAGCAGTTTAGCTGACTCTATTAAGTGTAATTCTCTCACACATCCACAGACAACTAGACACATATATGCATCACACACACACACACACACACATTCCCACTCACCCCTGTCTTATGATAGCTAAAACAGCAGTTGTATGGTGATAGAATGTTCAGGACTCATAATAGAATTCAACCATCGAAATGATCCATCTATTTGTGATTTTTTGCTAATCTGTTGTAAGTAAGGGAGCCATATTATAAGCTATGTATAGATTTTTAATGCTATAACTTAATGGAGTGGTGGTTTAATAATTATTTACTAAAGATACTTATTCATAGTGATGAGAAAAAGTATTTATGAAGCATTCAAGTGTGCTCAATTGCTTGTCAGTCTCTTCCATCATTTTCAAGAATGATTTCGAATGGTCATTATTATTAAGATTAGAGTGATCGGTCAAAAGAGATGAACAAATTACGAGATTTTCCTTTGTTTTATTATTCAATAAGAAAATGAGTATTTCTCTTATAATATTCTCATGTTTATATATATATATATATATATATATATATGCACGCTTGCACACACATGCACACACACACATATGTATATTTATATGTTTGTGAACTATATCAAGGGTATCAAAAATCCAGTTCATATCAATTATCTTCTGTTAAGTCGTAAGATGTTTACAGGGTGACTTGTTGACTTGCTATCTATGCAGTGATCTGTAACCCCCTTACAGTACAAGAATATCCGTTAGTGAATATACTTTCACAGAAGAAAAAAAGAGAGATTTTACAGTTGAATCTAATTTTGCTCCACTGTCTTTTAGTGTGCTTAAAACTTAGAGCAGGTAGATAGCCTTTCCTTGTTCTTTGAAATGATTTTAATAGCTTGAACCAAATTTAATACATACCTATCTGTGTGTATAAACATAGACACAGACTTATGCACACAATCTCTACATATGTGTTCTGGAAATCTGATCTTTTGAATAGATTCAGAGAATCAGCTTACCTTTATGTATTTATTATCATGGACCTAATTTTCGATGGCTCTTATGACCACATTTGGCATTTTAGAAATTCAGTTTGATTTCACTTAGGACAAAGCAATAAGGAATTCAGAAAATATGATACCATTTATAAATTTTCTCTGCATAATCTATTATGCTGCTGGAGCTTTCCTATTTCTGAAATGCTAACAGTAAGTGTTGTGGGGTCAGGGACTAACCAGTGAGTGAAAGTCAGAACTCAAAATGAAGTGTCTTTTCTGTTTAACACTGGGCACCCGTAGAAACTGATAATGTTTGATTAATGAACGGCAGCCTTGAGGCAGCAGAAAACATCTCCAAAAAGTGATTTATTATTTCAAAGGTATCAGAAGCATGTGGTATCTTGCCGATTTAAGTATGTGTGCCTGAATAAAATAAATGAGATGCAACATGTGAAAAATGAAAACACATTACTGGTACAGGATATGTCACAAGCAGGGTATTTTTGTTCAAGTACACTTTGTCATGGGGACTTTTAATGCTGTTCTGAATACAAATCATTTTGCTGGTTCATAAAATCTCCTCAGTTGGAATTCTTACATCTATCATACAAGACACAAATGAGGGTTAAACTTAATGTGCTGTAACATTCCTTAAATGTTCAAATTTTGTGTCATATAGCACTATTAAAATTGCACATATGTTTTATGTATAAAGATGAATTCATTGTAGCTACTTAAAACAACATTGCATGAACAGAAAAAGAAGGTTTGAGGTCTTAATTGAACGTTCATTATCACAGACTCAGGTGAAGCTTTTCCTGCAACCACTATGGCCTGATAGTTAAATAATCCATTATTCTGTGATTAAACATGTTTTCATCAGGTGATAAATAACATGATAAAAATAGAATTTAATTAATAACAATAGCATAGTATTTTAAGTATCACTATTCAATATTGTAAGTGTACAATATTGAATATGAAGAATTTAATTAATAACAATAGCATAGTATTTTAAGTATCACTATTCAATATTGTAAGTGTACTATGGATTATTTGTGTTGCTTGTATAGAATTTATACCTTAGCTATTAATGTAATTATTTTCTATATCATAAATACTAGATAGTCATATCTGAGATCTTTCCAATGTACCAGAATCCAAATGATGATTATAATAGAAATGACAAACAATATAAAATTAAGCTGGAGCAGGCTGATAGAAATATTATGCCAAAGGGATTACTAATCCCTTCTTTTTCTGGTTTCTAAGCCGTATCTGCTAATTTAACTATCTCTAAAAAGCACTTTTACAAAGTTGGATGTTGTAGTTATGAGTAAGCCACTTTTTAGAACAATTAGGAAAATTAATCACCATCATAAGCAAACTAAATTCTGTAAAGAAAGAGTTATCTTTTAATTATGAAACTATATAATTGCCTGCAATTGTAAATTAGAAACTCAATTAGGATAAATTTTATGCATGCCTTTTAACCATTGCAGACTTAGGACAGAGAATAAGTAAATCCTCATTAAATGTTTTGTTGTATGGTTGAATACATTAAGCATTTAGAAAGGACATAAAATTTACAATTGTGCTCACTCGGCTGGCAGTCTTGGGAACTGCTCCATGCCAGGCTATAGGCCATATATGCTAAGAAAATAGTCATAGTCCTTTTAAACCACCATGATGCTGATAAGCTGGTAGTCGAAAGATATTAAGTACATTATATCCATAAAATTAAGCACATTGAAAAGTGAATTTTTTTTTTTTAAAAAAAGACTTAAATGTAAAGCCATGATGCTACCTTTCAAGGGACTTAGGAATGAAGGTAAAGATCCTTTAAGATGGGATTGGGTCATGGGGCAAAAAAGTGGCAGAGGCAGGAGGTGATCATTAGGTATGGAAGTTAAAGATGCAATATGCATTCTAAAGAAGTCACTCTCAGCTTCATCTTAGCTTCAGGGATGAAACCAGGAGACAGCAAGTCATGGGAGAGCCATTAGCAAAGAGAGGCTAAGGAAGAACCTCCGGGATAGCATTGCGTGTATACTTACTGCTCTTGACAACAGATTTCTTCGGACTTGATAGCACAACTTTTCTCTGTCCTTCCATTTTTCTCTTTAAAACCTGGAATAAAAATGAGAGGTATTTTTGGAAACTTCTATTCCCAGTTTTTAAAAATGTATCTATTTATTTATGTGTGTGTGTGTGTGTGTGTGTGTGTGTGTGTGTTTGTGTGTATGTGTTAGCCTTTGCATGTGTCTTGAAATCAGAACACAATTTGATTGAGTCAGACTCTCCTCCTACCATGTGAGTCTTAGAGTCAGGCCACCCAACTTAAGCGGTTGAGCTACCCTCATTTTAATGTTGAATTATTGATTATTTAAATAAACAAAGTTTGTTTAACAATAAGTGTAGTCTAGTTGATACTTAAATTCCATAACAATGTCAAAATTTAAATTCCCCTCCAAATTTACTATAGGATTAATTACAATTTGTGAAGCCTTGAATACATTAATTGCTATATCTAGCCATGCAATTACACAAACAGGAATAAATGAGTATATTTTAAACAATTATTCATACAGAAAAATTGTAAGTAGAATAAGAAGTATACAGGAGAAGTACTTAATAACAGAGTCATACAAATAATTTCTACACCTGTTCTATTTTTCTAAATTTTTCAACCACTCTGTCAGGATTATTTCCTTTACCCTTGGTCTTAGTAGATAAGCCCAGTTTTTCAGTGAAAATAGAATTTACCTTGACAATTTACTGCTTGTCTTGTAGAGCAAAAAGTCTTCATTAAATAGATTTTTAGAGAAGGTATTTGCACCTCCAGGCAGAATAATTACAATTCAATTTAATTAAAGACTAAAAATTACTTCCAATTAAGATGGAATATGTAGGCAAACATGACATAAACCTATATTTCATAGTTCCCAAGAATTTCTTTCACAGGTGTCAAATATTAATGTTGCCTGACACACACCACATCCAAGCACATGCAGCAATTTGTTATTCCTGATTTCATAGATATTATATATGTAAAACAAAATTAAGACCAGGGCATAGTAACAAGTAATTTAATGAGAAATTAGAATAAGTATAGGACACTTCTCTTAGGATGGGTCTTTGTAACTATGGGTGACGTGAGCTGGGAACACAATGTTCCTGATAAACTGATAAAAAGAAAGAGAATATTTTAATATTTCTCTCTCACACTGAATGTGTTTTTGATCCGTTTATTATAAGAAGATTACAAGTCACTATTTTGTACTTTTATTAAAAATAAAGAAACTTGAATTCCAACAAATTATAACTTAAAATTATTTTTTCTTTGTGTTTGTACCTTCAAATCAGTAGCTGGGGCAGTTATTTAAACATGGATTATGACTAGCACTTGGAAACATATATCTAGTTGTCAGTACAGATTAATATGTTTTAAAAATGGCTTACATTTGACAAATTATAGTTTCAGTCACAATTCATAGTGAGGAAAGTGTTAAGGCGGAAGAGGAAAAATGGAGCCACGCATTGTGCCATTTGATAATGAAGACGTGTTCTAGATAGTGATACTACAATGATTAAAACCACATCAATTAAATGGATAGGACAAAGAGGGAGAGGGGGAAGGGGATATGGGAAGGAGGAAGGGGAGGGAAGATGGGAGAAGGGGGGTGGGAGAGGGAGAGGCAGAAGGAGATGGAGGGAGAGAGAGAGAGAAGGAAAAATAATGAGAAAGCGAGAGGGAAAGAAACAGTGAGATACAGAGAACAAGAGACATTCAGACACAGACAGAGCATGGAGTCTTACAGAAAGTATTGAAGTATGCAGGATAACGAATATGAGGTGATGAGATAGTGACTTATAAGTCAAGATATCAAGGAAATCTACCTTACCTAGGAAGTGTGAGAAGTCTGAGATGGTTAGTTTAGGAAAGCAGTTTACTAAGGGAACATTGTATTTAAAAATATGGTGGTTGCTCCTTACAAGCCACAGCCTTGAAGCCATCAAGTATATGACAACTCTGTCATGAAGCTTTGGTTTTTGCTCAGTTATGATGGTCTGCTACCCATGGCACCCACTGTTCTTAATCTATGAATCATTCGATATTTGGCTGAGGCAGGGAGGTTTCTCAGAATTCCTTAGCCATGTTTCTCAGTCTATGTGCGTGGCTCTATCTCACTCTTCTGTAGGGTAGCCAAAGCTTGCTCACTCAAAGATTTGTTCTAAGACAAAGCATGCTTTTCAAACTATCTTGATCCCAGTGCTCAGAGGTCACACTGTTATTCTAGTCCCATTCATTGTAATTGTCAAAACAACTTGCAATGTGGTTCTAGATTCAAGGGAAGAATAATGGACTGGCATGCAAGGAAGGAGCATAAACTCATCTCAGAGGAATGCAAAGAATTCCTCATTCTCAGCCTAATACACGAAGATGCATGCTTTATATTAGAGTCTAAGGGAACTGTAGATATATGTCTTGGTGCTGTTCTCTATTGTAATATTATTCCAACATTAAAAAAAAATTCAGCAATCTCATCGGAGATAAGCTGAGCAAGGAAGTCATGTGCTCATCCATAGAGATCAACATTTGTGACTTACACAGGCTTGGTTGAAAATGTTGGGACTTTCATCTGTGTTTAAAGCCATTGCTGCCAGTAAGTTAGTTACTTAATAACCCTGTTTCCAACTTCTTAATTTTAAGTCTGGATAAAAATTCAGTTTTCCAAGAAGAAAGGAGGAGTGGCCCCTTGTTCTGGAAAGACTCAGTGAAGCAGTATTTGGCAAAACCAGAACGGGGAAGTGGGAAGGGGTGGGTGGGAGGACAGGGAGAGACAAGGGGGCTTATGGGATTTTCGGGGAGTGAGGGGCTAGAAAAGGGGAAATCATTTGAAATGTAAATAAAAAAAATATCAAATAAAAAAATGTGGGAAAAAATTCAGTTTTCCTCATAGGATCATTGAGAGGGTTAAGTGATTTGACTCAAAAAAAAAAAAGCTATAGCAATGCCTGACATAAATGCTTAATGTGTCAGCAATTATCACACTTTCATAGCTCTCAATGCTGAATAAATCTATGGGACTTCATGGTAGAAACTCATGTCACCTTTAGTTCTGATCTCATTTCTGTTCGATTCTCTGCAGTATTCTGTGTAATCTATTTTCTTTCACTCTTAAAATATTTATTTGTATGTGCATGTGCACGTATCTGTGTGTGATTGCTTGTATGTATGTACATATATTCATATAGGCCAGATTATAGCCTCAGATGTAGTTACCCAGAAGCTATCAGTTCTGATTTTTGAGACAGAATCTCTCACTGGCCTGAAACTTGCTAAGTTGTCTAGGAGGCCTGGCCAGTGATCCCCAGAGATTAGCCTGTCTCTGCCTCCCCAGTCCTGTGATTACAGACAGGTGCCATCATGCCTGAACTCTTTAATGTGGGTTTGGGAATTAAACTCAAGTCCTTATGCTGGTATTGGAAGTACCTCTTTTAGTGAACCATCCATCAAATCTCAAAAGCATTTTTTAACCCTAATCATATAACAGAAATTTAGTGTTATTCCCTAAGTACCTGGATTTGTATTAAATATTTGACATGTTAACTGTTCAGATGATGCACAAATATAATATCTGTCGATCTCAGCCTCCAATGTCTGGTTATGTTAATGGAGTTTAAGGAACCATGATCCTTTTGGTGTTGTTTAAATCCATGTGGCTGCAATGCCTAGAGCATTGATTCTAACCCTAAACCTATTTGCACAGTCCTAGCATCTCAAATTAGGGGTCCAGCTCTTTGGTTGAATCCAAATTGAAGTTCACCATTTGCAATTTAGGTCCTCCCAATATTTCCAATGATAATCCTATTATCTATATACTGCAGTCTGATAGACAGGACATTAGTTTAGTTGACCACACCAAAATATACTGATAGCCCTGACCCATTACCTGTGAAAACCTCCACTTATATCCATGCCTGCCATGCATCTCATGCCTAGTTATGAGTTGCAAGATGCCTTTGAACAGTAACTTTCTGTGCTTCTGTAAGGCTGCTTTCAAGGTGAGAGATAATGAAAATCTGATTTGGTAGTAACAGCAGGGATGGAGATGAGAAGATGGATGAGAGTGAAAGGGCAGAGTCGAATCATCAGTAATTGGCAAATCAGATGTACCAGTTGGGGAAGTACAGAGGAGATTCTGAGGTCAAAGCACTTTTTGTTTTACTACCTCCTTGTTGGAAATGATAGTTTTTTTGTGTGCTACAGACTTGACAGTTTAATGATTTTTAACATGTTGTTAAGAAATAATTTAGATATATATTAATCTGTGACTTTGCTATCAGAAGGTTTATAATTATGCAAAGGAACACTACAGTTTGATAACAAGTCTACTTGGTTTGGAATAATATTCCATTAGTCCTCAGTAATTTTAGAAATGTATACAGCAGTTGAATTAAATAGTTTAATAGTTTACACATTGAAATGTTATACTTTCCCTTTAGCGAACTTTGGCTTTGAACTTACTCGCGTTTATGAGGGATGCCCCTGTGTGTACACATATATTAAAATAAGAACTGTAGACTCTACATTTTGTTGCTGTTGTTTTTGTTTCTACTCTTTATTCTGTTTTAGACTCACTTCTTCATCTTATTTTTACATAGTTATCTAAGCCCCAGAGGATTTAGCTTCCATTTTCAATAGGATAAATCAGGATGAAAATGCTTACTCCTAACACATTTTTAATAATAAAATATTTAAACTGATACTCAAATTTAAATGAGCAATTAAATGATGTTTACATTTGAATTTTCTGTCTCTATAGAAATGCATCAAGTATGTATATTTTCTAGTAAAAACAAATAGGTTTTAATTTTTTTAAGTGTAGTAAAATCAGGAATTAAATGTAACTTTCATATGACAAAGTGATTTAAGATCTGTTGGGATTTACTGAAATTGGGGAAAAAAGATTGGAGAAGAAACTGAAAACAAGAACCATGAATTTCTAAGAATTTCAGGAGTTCATTAGGTATCTAACCCATTGATTTTTCAGTAAAAAAGTGTACAAGCAAGATGAGCCATGCAGATAATGTCATGGAGGTGGTGATTGGTGGTGGTGGTAGAGTGAGTGAGTGTGTGTGTGCATGTGTGTGTGTGTGCGCACGCGCGTGTGTGTGTGTGTGTGTGTGTGTGTGTGGTGTGTGCGCGCGTGTGTGTGTGCATGTGTGTGTGTGGTGTGTGTGTGTGTGCGTGTGCGTGTGCGTGTGTGTGTGTGTGTGTGTGCGTGTGCATGTGCATGTGTGTGTGTGTGTGTGTGTGTGCATGTGTGTATGATGTGGTGGTGTGGTGTGGTATGTCTACAATTTTCTTGAAAATTATTTTATTCGGAAAATTATAGTAATTTAAAATATTCAAAGAATACCACAGAAGTCACATTTATATACAGCACTCTGTCATTATAGAAGCAATGGGCTCTACCATCTATGAAAACAATCTTTTGTATCTGTCCCTCATTTTGATGAAACTGCAAGGATATTCTGTAAATCATCAGTCTAAACAGAGTAATCTCATGTGAAGATGTAGTAATGTATTGCTATTGCATTTCTTTCTCTGTCTCTCTGCATATATGTGTATGTGTGTGTGTATGTGTGTATACATATGTGTACATAAAAGTATATATGATTATTTGTAAATGTGTGAGAAAAGGCAGCTAAATTAATGGAAGCTGTTCACAATCTGGTTGAATATATTATTGAATAATTGAATGTTATCTATGTTTGTAATTGCAATATACAAGAAGCTGAGGCAGGGGGATAGTGAACTTGAAACTGTCTTAGGATACACATTTCTACCTTGTCAGCAAGACAAAATAAGGTTTATTCCCCAGTAGACTATTGCAGTAAAATCTATAAATGAAAATAGGCAAAATTATGTGCATTTTTAAAATGGGACTGTTAGATATAGGGTCACAAATGACAATGTGTGAAAAACCGGAGCACTGTTTCTATAGCAAGGACAGAAAGATCAGGGATAGAGGGAGTTGAAAGAAAGCAAGAAGAATGTAGATTGAAATAAATGTAATGAAAATGGAAGCTTAAAAAGGATTGATGATTTAAAAAAGAACAGTAACAGCTAGTAGGTTGAAGAGGATAAAAGTAAGACAAAAATGACTCATGTAAATTTAAAGTTTATAAAGAGAATGATAGCCAGTAGAAATATTCTTTCTATTTCTAAAGTTTATTTTCTTATTTATTGCATTTGAGTACACTGTAGCTATAATCAGACACATAAAGAAGAGGGTATTGGATTCCATTATAGATGTTCGTGAAGTCACTATGTTGTTGCTGGGAATTGAACTCAAGACCTCTGGAAGAGCAGCCAGTGGTCTTAACTGTTAAGCCATCCAACCAATGGCCACAAGCTGGGGACCCTGTGGTTGAATTGGGGAAAAGATGGATGAAGCTGAGGAGGAGGGTAGCCACATGGGAAGAACAGCAGTCTCAATAAACCCAGACCCCCTAAATCTCTCAGACATGGAGCCACCAACCAGGCAGCATTCAACAGCTGATATGAGACCCCCGACATATATACAGCAGAGGACTGCCTGGTTTGGTCTCAATAAGAGAGGGTTTACCTCACCCCTGAGAGACTTGAGGCCCCAGGAAGTGGGGAGGCATGGTGAGGTGGGAATGTGGGGGAGGGGTGGGGTGGGTATGAGGTGGGGGTGGGGTGAGGGCTGGAAACATCCTCTTGGAGATGGGAGCAAGGGAGAAGTATGGGATGGAAAATGGTCTGGATGTGCAGACCAGGAGGGGAATGATGTCTGGTTGTTAAAAAAAAAAAAGGACTAAATAAAAGTAAATACATTTATTTAATAAAAGAAACATTCTTATCTCCAATGTACTTAACTGAAGTATTCAGGCTGGAAAAATCATAACTCCAATGGAACAGAACAAACTCAAGGAACCGTGCATATGTTAAATGAAAGAAAAAAAATCACCAAAACTAAAAATTTCCTGAGAATGTCTTGCACATTTGCTAGAGCTCTGCATTATTATTGAATTATATCCTAGGCTGATCAGATATATTTACTAAAAAGTATTAAAATGTCTTTATGTTTCTTACAAGACCTGTTTAGAACAGAAAATAAACTATGTATATAACAGAAAATACTTGATTTTTAAATCTATTTTTATTTTATTGTGTTTTATTTTTATTCAGCCAAGCTAACTTGCAGATCTGAGGAAAGATAATTTCCAGATATTCTTGCAACACTATTACAAGATAGGATTCTTTAGAATCAGAATATTCTAGAAATTGCATTCATGTGCACCAAACATATGTAATTACAAAGTTATGGATGAAGTAAATAAGAGGATATTGTCAACATGGCAATGCAGATGATGCACACTCTGACAATGGTAATAAGATAAAAATAATGTGAATGAAGGAGTATTAGACTCGACGTGAACCAAAGTAACTAGTTGTTTATTTTCAGTAGGTTGGCCATCATTTATAGCTGAAATAGTCCCTGAATATTAATGAGAGCACATCTAACAATGGAGTAGAAACTATGGAAACAAATATAATTTCATCAGACACCAGTGGAGGAGGACAGGAACTGTTGTTATCAACTTTTAATAATAGGAATTTTTGGTACTACCTAAACATTAGCCAACAAAGAGTATTTGTATTATATCATAAATACATAAATAGATGTTTGTTTAAAATACATAAAGAAGCAACATGAGTATTAAAATATGTAAGCAGCAAAATAAAAAAGCAAAATAGCATTTTTGAACTAAATAATATCTTCACAATGTCTTAAGAGAAAATAAATAAAGCGAAGGCAGACTTCATAGAAGACCAGAGTATGCTAATGCTGTGTCAACTGCACAGTGAAAGTGAACTGCAGAGCTCCCTAGTGCTGCCCAAGTCCTTGCAATAATTACTCAGCTCCGTCTTTAATGGGAAATAATCCTAGACAACAATTGTATCAATCTCATCTGCAATTATCAATGCAGACACCTACAGTTTAGATAGCACCGTCATATTTAAAGAATGACCTTCTGAAGAAGGAAAAAGCAATTTCCATTATGTTATTTAGAAAGCTCAGGGTATGACATATTAATAAACATTAACATAATAATTTCCATGGATATTGATAAATAATTGGATACATTTTGATTATATGAAAAAGAGATATAGTCTAAACACAAAATATGTATGTTCTAGCCCATATCTAATACAGTACAAAATTAAGAAACTATTCCCTTATTCACAGAATTTATATTAATTCACAATTAATATAAATGTGTCTATTATTACTATTCTTTAAAGAAAATTTACATGTACTAAGCCACTTAGGTGAAATAAAGTAATTAGAGAGAAAAGACTACATTGTTTGAGAAAACACATATATTATTTGAAGAGTAACAATCAAAGACAATCAACTGGTAATGTTCCAGAATCAGTACATGAGCTCAGGAGGCTTAGGGTTCAGCTCAGTGTTCAGAGGTCAGTAGCTTTTATATATGCAAATAACAAGCCAGTGATGATGCAGCACAAGGGAAGATCAGAAGTTAAGTTATAATGGGAATGATCCTAACATGTCAGTAAGCCTCACCAATTAAAATGATATGGTACCAGAGCATGAAGACTGATCAAAGGGACAGATTAGGAAAATCAGAAACAGACGCAAACCCTTAAACTATGTCAGTCCACGTCAAAAAGGGAGCATCCAACCAGCATGGAAAAGACAGATTATTCATTCCATGACATTGATAGAGTGGGAATGTGCTCTGTGGTAAAGCTGAATTCAGGGACCCATGTAAAATAGCATATTTCACAGAAGAGGAAATAAAAATGACCTTTAAACAGTTGGAAAGATGCTAAACTTCACACATTGTAAAAGAAATGCAAATTAATATTCTTCTGAGGTACCAATGTATCTATCATCCTGATGAACCTTTGACAAGACTGTGAGGAAACAGGTACTCTTATATGATACTTATGAGAAATGCCAGTTCCACTTGCAGGAAATTGTTTTACATACAGCAAAAGGTGTGCCTATAATTTTATTACATAAAATATTTTTAATTAAATTACCTTATTTGAATGATAGTATATCCCACACTCATGCACATGGGCTCTGATACACATGGTGAGATCAGAGGACTGCTTTCAAGGAAACAGTTCTCTCCTTCCACCATGTGGGTCTTAGAAAAATGAAACTCAAGTCTTCAGGCTTGGCTGCAAGTGCCTTTATCAAAGGAGACATATGCTATCCTAGTTTTATTTATGTTAGCAAAGTAAATACCTAAATATTCATGAGGAGGAACAGTTTAATAGCTAATTTATTCTAGAACATTTATGTAGTACAATACTAAAAAGCTTTAAATATACTGAAAAGATTTAGTGAAGAAAAATATTGGTATGGATTATTAATGTAATGAGTAGCTATAAAACATATATAAAATATTTTGTTAAAAGATGGGAGAGAAATATAAATACCTACTTATGTATGTATAAAATCATGTATGAAGAATATTTTGCAAAACATATAAAGTAAAACCTGAAGCAGAAATGACAATAGTAAAGTAGGTCCTTCTCTGAAGTAACTGCTTATACCTTACTTTTAACCTATATAAATATATCTTTGCAAGTGTAAACATGTGAGCTCAGATCACCAGGATTAATTTAAAGTTTGTTGGAGTTTTGGGAATCTGAAATTCCAGTGTGCTTGTGTCAAGATGTGAAGTGGACACAGGACCCCAATAAACTCATTGGGCAAGTAGCAGGTCATATGATGTCATGAAATTACAGATCCTGCCCCGAAAAGGCAGAAGGCAAAGAGCATTACCAGAAGTTTTCCTCTGACCTCAATATCCACATAATAGCACGTGTATGGGTGTATTCATACATAGGAACACACAATGGAATACATGCTTCACACATCATTCTTAAATACACAAATCAGAGGGGGACGGGAAGAAAAGATGGGAGGAAAGTCATTGGTTTCTGAGGGAAAGGCGAGATGAAGTTCTGCTATGCTATATAGGCTCACCTTGAACAACTACTGGGTTCACGTTGATCCTCCTGTCTGAGCCATTTCAGGTACTGATATTGTAGTCATCTACCACCAATTCCTACAAACCAAGCCTCAACAGTTTCAGTTGCTTGCTAGTTTTGCTGTGCTATTGATAAAATCCTGGACCCTGTCCATGTAGTCAAGTACTCTAGGATTGGTTTGCAATAGAGTACTTCAAGAAGCATTTTTAAACATAATCTTTTGGTACTAATTTGGGTTGTTTCAAATTTCTTATTACTGTTCCCTAGACAGAGAAGCTTGACTTTTTCTAATCCAAGTTTCTGATACCCACAGAAGGGCAATGTGTATGTGTCTGATTGCAAGTGTGCATGAGTGCCTGCTTGCTTACTGCATCTGAGTAGCAGAATTCTCTACCAGAAGTTGCTGCACCTAGCCTGAGGAAAAGACAATCCATACTAACAATGAAAAAGAAAGATTGCTGAACTGTGCAGGAATCAGGAAATACTGAGATTAGAAGCCGCCTTCCCTTCCTTTTCACTTGGTAATAAAGATTGCAAATATCTGATCTGTTTGTCCTATCTTCATGCCCCCATCATCTCTCTATTTAGCCTTGTTACTATTGTACATGTGTCTAAATAGTGTGCTCAACTCTGTAGGTTTGTATGCTGTAGGTCTGTAGGGAAGTAGGGCAGTAGGGCAGTAGGGCAGTAGGGCAGTAGGGCTGTAGGCTGTGGAGCAGTAGGTCTCTTCTGATCCCATTACCATCACCACAATTGACAGAGTACTGCTATGCTATGTCTACTGGTTGATTCATGGGTCAGCACCCACACCAACTTGTATCATCCATTGATCCATCTGTATCCGAAGGTGCAACCATTGGATATAGACCCATTCCCAGTCTCCATCTTGGCTGGCAGTGCCCCGAGTCTCTGCTATGGCATCTCTATATCACACAGATACTTGGACCTCCATCTAATAAAGGGAAGCATAATGTCATACAGTCATGTTCAAGACTGTAAAGGGAGAGTAATGCCTGAACTTCTCAGAAATATTTCAGGGTAAAAGATCCACCAGAAAAGTCGCAGAAGACAAGAATAAAGAGAAACTTGTTAGTTTCTGATCTTGTTGACTTGAGCAACAGAATCAAGTATGAGTCTGTGTTCTGTTTCTTTGCTGTTTGGGGAACATTTCCTTACCACACAGCAATATAAGGGACAGCAATATAAGGGGCAGTGATGGTAGTTTCTCCGAACTGGTGAGCTACCCTAATTTTTTTGTTTTTAAAACAGCAACCAAGGAAGTTCTCTGGCTACTGAGCCACAGATGTTAGAGCCACACAGATGTTAGAACTAGAGCATTAAATTGTTTAAGAGAAAATAAATATTAAGATTAAATATTTCTTCAGGAGCCTGGATACATATTATTTCAAAAATAACTTAAAACAATAAGCAAAACCATAAAATTTTGCTTATTCCTGCTTTGGACAATTTTCTTGAAAATGAACTGGAGAACTTAGGCTCTGAATTATGTCAGCTACTATACAACTGAATTCCATTCCTGTATTTTTAAATATTTTGATGTTTTCAGTTATGCATGTATTCAGAGTAGACAGGTGATTTCTGATGACTGATTGACATGTGGCTACTTTTGTTTTGATAGTTAAATTCTTCTTTGTGATACGGTTTAAAAAAAATTCTACCCCTGAGTTTCAATTAAGTGGAGTAGAAAAAGGGCTGGCAGGCAGAGACTGTTGACCTTATCAACGTCACTCAGAAACCGAGTTGCCTTGAACAGGAATGTCATGCATCATCTGCCTGAACATGCATCTCAAGAGCCAGTTCACTCACATTTTAAAAAATAGATCTTAAGCTTCCAGCAGGTTGCTGTAAATTAACAATGAGATAATTGGAATCAATGTCATAGCTGGAAATTGTATTTCTTTGTTTACTAACCAATTATATGAAATTAAATACACACATCCAATGAGAATCCAAAAGCTTGCTTCATAAACTCTTCATGAACTTACTATCTGTGTTTGTTGAGACCACTGATGATTTGATATGACACACCACATAAATGATCATTAGGATTTGGTCTCTAATCTTTCAGTAAATGCAACTGATTCCCATCTACATCTTTAGAAATTCACCAGGCTCACAATTTTGTCTTCTCAAATTCTATATGCATAAAAAGGTGAATGAGAGAAAAATACATACACAAAAGGTACCCTTTAATTGTGAGCACTGCACAAACAGTTCTGCCCCAAATCTAAGACAGGAGGCAAAAAACAGCAGAACACATTTAGCATTACAGAAATAGGTATTTTGAATTTTTAAATTCATGCCAGCATCAGTATGGCATATATATATATATATATATATATAAAATCTGTCACATAGTTGTAAATTATTGTATCAATTTTAAGTATATATTCTTACTTCAATTTCTTTATTTTTTTGGGGGGGTTGTTGTTTTTTTGGGGGGGGGACAGGGTTTCTCTAGCCCTAGCTGTCCTGGAACTCCAGAGACCAGGCTGGCCACAAACTCAGAAATCTGTCTGCCTCTGCCTCCGCCTCCTAAGTGCTGGGACTAAAGGCATGCACTACCACTTTCCGGCCTCATTTCAATTTTTAACTGGGGAAATATAGATCAAAATTTAAAAATTTTAAATCAAATGATCTGTGAATTAGAAGAGAGTCCATCCAAATACAAAGTCCACATAATTTCTTCCTCACCAATGACCTGTAAACACGCTTTGCTCCATTTCTGTAATAATAAGATGGCCTCATTGTGAGCTGTTTTCTGGAGGAAAATATACACTGAAATTATCAAAAATGTACATTGTCTTGCTGGTCAGGTAGCTCTGTTAGTAAAGTATTTATCTAGAATGCATCAGGTCTCTGATTCAATATTCTCACCTCATAAATGAGATATGATAGTGAATGCCTATAATCCTAGCACTTGGGAGCTGGGGACAGATGGCTCAGAAACACTTTCTTCCAGAATTTTTCAATCTATATAAGTTACTGCTTACTTCATTCACCATACAGTGAATTCCAGAACTGAGTTCTATGTAACCAATTGGAATACCTTCTAACCAAACTTTTTCTATTCCTGCCCTCCCCAGTTCTTTTCCACTCAGATTCTCATAGCCACCACTCTACTCTTAACTTTCATGAAAACTAACATTGTTTCAATTTGGCATATAAATGAGATCATGGGATATTATCTGCTTTTATTCTTGTTTCATTTCATTTAAAATTACATCCACTAGTGGTTGCAAATGGCAGGAATATCACAGTTTCAAATAGTGGATATGTTACTCTTGGGTGAATGTGGCATACATTAGGTATTCATTCACCTTATTGAATTCTTAGTTTGTTTCCATCTCTTGCCTGTTGTGAATAGCAATTTAGTAAACACAGCAGTGTATAGGCCCTTTGCTGTACTGATACACACAAATTACGGAGTTTGCTGGGAATTATGCGAGTTACAAACTTTACATTTTTATGACTACCATACTGTTCTCCACATTGTACTAACTCATGTCTCCACCAACAGTATAAGAGGCTTTTCTCTTCTTCATATCCTTCCCAAAGTTTGTTATATGTCATACTTATTTTTGTTTAGGGGTAGGATTATACACATCCATGTGTATGTTAGCACATGTGTGCAGGCCAGCAAAATAACTGATAGAGCTTCCACCCTGTGGGTTCTGGGATCTAATCTTGGTCATCACACTTGGCAGCAAGTACCTCTTCTGCTGGGCAATGCTACCTGTTCATTATTCATCTTTGTGATAGTAGTCACTGTAACTAGAGTGAAGTAATATCTCACAGGTGCTTTTAGGTTTATTTTCCTAGTGATTAATTATGATGACTTTTTTGCATCTGTTGTCCACTTGCATGGTGTCTTCTCGCAAATGTCTGGTTATGACAAGTGAGGCATCATCTCTCTTTAGAATCTTTTAGCTGTCATAATGCTCTGCATTCTTCATAGACCCACTCCTGATTCATTTCGCACTGGCTACTATTTCCTCCTCTTTTCTATGTCTTGACACATTGATTGTTTTCATCTAGGAACAAAGAAAAAGAAGAAAGTAAACCTTCCCAGAGATTTAAGCAGACTTTAGCCCTCTGGTTCCCTCCCCCAACACTCAGAACATTGTATTCCCTTTACTCATACAATTGGTGCTTTAGTGTTTGTGAAAAACATAATATCCAAGGATAAATTAACATGAAAAATTAGTGTTGGAATGTGTCTTGCAATGATATAAAGAAGGAAAAAACAGCGAGACAAGTGGGCACACCCAGGTTTTATTATTTAATAAGGAGAGATGACCTGTTTCCTAGAAGAAGGTAAAGTCGGCATCTTCAGAAATGTTGGAAAGTGGGTCTTCATCACAGTTCATGTTCTTTAAGAGTGGAAGACAGCACAAAGGAAGAGTTTAAGACTTTTCCAGAACTTTCTGCATTTTGGTAGAATTAAAGAAACATAATTCTTTCTCCAAGGTTTCTTCCTGCATGGATCAAATGAAGCATCTTCAGCCACATATAATCTTTCCCCAATCCTGAGTTCTAAGTAGCTTCCTGCGGGGGTGAAATTGTAGCACTGGCATTTTGCAGTATACTAAGCCTGGCATCTAGGTTTAAGGGATTTCTTAATGACCATGGACAGGTTGCCAAGGCATTCTACTGACTAACAATGCCCACTCTGAGTCATGTTTGCATTCCTGGTGTTTGAGATAACAATAATAAAATTTTCTACAAGTTATAGAAATGTGAGGATTTTTAAATGTACTTGGGACTACAGAAAGCTTTTGAATGTTAAAAATCAGCATTTGCACAGTCATGGTTTATTTAAGTGTTGTGGAAAACAAGGATAAGAAACAGAATTTGTTTTCTGTGATGAGTTTTAATAGTGATAATTAAAACTGGTTGTGTTTCATTCATATTCATTCATCCATAATCTCTTTCCTGTAAAATAATTGATAGAAGTCCTATGTAAAGGATGGTTGTCAGGTACCAAGAACTATGAATAAACTAATCCTAAATTCCAAGAACTGTGATAAGTATTGAAGCCATGCCTTTGTCATAAACATGAATTTGGAAAGGTCCATTGAGAGGCTCAAGATTGCATAATAGCAGGCATCTTTGACTTAGCCCTGGCCTCCTGACCCTGATCAATGCCAGGAATAATGAATGCAGACATGGACACATGGAGAACAGGTGGCCACTATAATTGGGACAGCAGATTGTGAGAAGGCTCCCTAGAGGTCAATCACATGCCTTGCCTGGGTGGTGTTAAGTACTTTAATGCTAATACTTTCATATTGATACTATTACAACATGGTAAGATTATATGTACGTGATCATGTGTTGATATTTTCACCTTGATGATTGACTCGGTAACCACTAAATGTTGAGCAGTATGAGACTGTGGAAGTAAAGTGTAAATGCAGCCAGTTGGCCCAGGCCTGTGGTATTGCTTTTGACATACATATTGGCAAAAATGTTTCCTAGAAAAATGAAATTTTAATTTAGCTTGAACATGGTGCTATGGAGTAATAATAAAGCACCAATCCCTTGAGACCATTTGACAATAATTTTGTAATGTTCATGTACAGTGTCGGCATTGAGGCTACTTTATATGTGTCCTACCACCCACTGCCCTGGGAAGTCCAGGCTGAGGGTTTACAATTCATATCCATGTATTTCCTAGTTAAAGAACTATTTTAAGGCAATTTGTAAGCAAATCTATCTCTCTGCCAGTTATACTGTGTACATGTTTCCCATGGAAGAAAAACTCAAGAAATAAGGAGTATTCTCCTTACCCATCCTAATAGCTGCACTCTCTTGGCAGGAAGTCATGTCACATTTAGATGGGTCACTAAAGGAAAGACTTATTCTTCCCATGGAGACCTGGAAACAAGCTTTGGCGTTTGGATACAGGAAGTCCATGGAGAGATGGGGAGGGCTTTTAAAATCCCACCACACATGGAAAAGCCAATGGAAAGAGCAGAGACTTCTGAGGATCTGACTGATGTCTGCAACCGGCCTCCCATGTAGCCAGGCCTGAGGCAGAACTCTGGGGACAGGACGAGTTCCACACTGCCTCTTCTGGTGTTTTGTGCCTCCTGTGTGTTTTGAACACCCCATCTAAGTAAAACCCAGCATGGGATGAGCACACCCTTCCTCCCTGGACATTTGCATTTCAAGCCTTTTATCTCTAGCTATAGATTGAAGGGCTTTGGTTCCAGTTAAAGGAATTTCAAACAGATGCAACTAGATGGATGAGATTAGTTTGCGTCCTGAGGGGCTCTTCTTTGTGCCTAAAAATCCTGGTATTGTCAGCTGTACTAGATGCAGACATGAATAGGCTTTGTTCTGACACCATTCTATAAGCTCTGTGGAAACACAGTGCCTACTGTGGCCACCAGTGTCAAACACTGAGAAGAGTCCTCCTGTCTCTATCTTTCCTTTTTTATTCTTTGAACCTTCTGAGACATCTATTGGCATCTTTCACATTTTTTGCCTCCTGGTTTGTGGCTTTTTCTTCTGTCTCACAGATGAATTTGTGGGTCTCATGAGTAATTATTGCTTTGACATCTTCAGAGCATAGCTTGCCTCCTGTTATTTTTTATCTAAAATGTTATATCTTAGTTCTCTTATTTTATAGCAATTATGTTTTTTTCTATCTATTTTCTCTCTTCTTGTGTTATAGGTTGTTGTGGTTTTGGAGAAAAAAAAATCACTGTGTCATTTTCCAGTTTGAGTACCACATTATGATCTTTAAAGTTTTTGCCAGTATTCTAAAATTGAATTAATTTTATGATTTTCTGATTCAAAAACTGATGTCATTTTATGGTTTTCTTATAACGATAAATACTTTGCTTGTGACTGATGCCTACTTTATCAGGCTGATTTTTTTTTTTTTGCCATATAGCAATTTAACTTTTATTAATTTTTCTTTAAAAAGTTTTATTTAATATGTTTTAATTGAGATAGAAATGAACTACTCATTCTATGCCTCCTATAAACACTCTGCCCACGTTCAAGATGATAGCCTCTTTTTCTCTGATTATTATTGATGTTTGCGCATTTGTGCATGTGTGTGTGTGTGTGTGTGTGTGTGTGTGTATGAGAGAGAGAGAAAAAGAGAGAGAGAGAGCTTATACAGACATATAAGTACAACCTACTGAGTCCATTATTGATTTTTGTATATGGTTTAAGAGTTGACTACTCTGTATTGGACAACCAATACATGGGAATCATTCCTGGTAATGCCAGCTGTCCTTCTCCCAGCAGCCACTGGGTTGCCTGTAGTTCTTTCTGTGGTGGTGGGACCCAGCAAAAATTCCCCCTTCCATGTTGATTTGCTCGTTTATTTGGTATTATTCCATTCTCATTCATGCAGCAAATTCTAGAAGAAACTATTTAACCACAGACTATCCAATATTCTGGCTCTTACAAATAATTCTTCCTGTCCTCCATGATGTTCCTTGAGCTAAAGAGACTGGAGCAGGCATGGAAGTATATCTATGGGTCCTGGATTCCCCGGAATACATTTGTTTTTTCATGTGTCCTGAGCTGGTTTTCTGTGATGGTCTACATTTTCTGTAAATAGAGGCTTCTTTAATGAGGAATGATGACCACACTTACCTGTGGGTATACAGATCAAATATAGACTGTAGGAAGGAATTGTGCTGGTCTAGCAAAGAGGCGGTAGATAGGAAAGATCCTAAGGTTCATCACCTCACTGGCTCTAGGAAGATGCCTAGGTTTTCAGTACCAGGTATGATTTTTCTCCTGTTGAGTGGGTCTTAAGTCCAATTAGACAGCTATGGCTTGCCACTAACATGTGAGGGCAACTTATTACACCTCCAAGATAGCTTGCTGTGCTGTTCCTTGTCATGGTTCATAGGTGTTGCGGCTGGGTATGACTGTTTAATTGCTTTTCTTCCTTGGCAGCTTGCACAGGATTTTCTGGTACAGTGGAAACTAGACCACGGGAGAGAGGCTTTCAAGTCAGATCAGTTTGAATCATCTGATGCCTGTGTCCTAAATGTTCTGTTTGGGGTCTTCAGCAACAGGGCCTCTTCCTCTTGAAGAGCAACCCATGAGCTACATATATATTCTGTACTGTTTTGGGAGTTCCTTGGATTACCCTGACCAACCATTTGAAAGGTTTCTCTTGCCTATCAGATGATTTTTAAGTAAGCCTTTCAAACGATGTGCTGCTTTCACTTTCATACCTGTCCTCATCTCTGTGGCCTTTTCCTTGCCTGTTGTTATATTTCATAAAACTTGTTCTCTCTTTCTGTAGTCCTGAGTCAGGGTTTAAATGGAATCTGACTCTACTCCCTCAAAACAATGCTGGCACAAAGATTGTTTGGAGCTGAAGATCTGTTGAGAAGGTTTGTCTCCCTCATCTAATCCACTTATATTAAAAAATGGGATCTTCTTCCTCCTCCAGTAGAGGGATATAAAAATATTTCATCCCAATGCAGGGTTTCTACCCCACCTTTGACAATTTAGTTCCCAGATAAAGGACACATACAACCTTTGTATTTACAACAAGCCTTAATCAGCAAAAGAGCTAGACAGATATCTATCATCTGTACTATTACATATATATCGTAGTCAAAATTCTATTCATAATTTGCCATGTTTTGTCTGGGTTGCCCTTAACTCCAATTAACCAACCCACATGGCCATTATTTTAAGACTTTCACCCATGGTAGCTTCTCCTCTATCCCGTTCTCTGTCTACCTCATGGCTTTCCTCCTTATTCCAGGCTCAGGAACCTTAAACCCCACCTGTGTCGCTTTGGCCTAGTTATTGCCTGTTGACATCTTTATTCACAATCAGAAATAACTTAAGGTCACATAGCATCACGTGGGTCTACCTGTGGACTCTCTCTTTTCCTGGGCAACCAGGTCTTGGGGGCCTGTACTTAGCATTATGATACATAGCAACATACCAAACCTCAACACGGAGGGACTCCACACTAGTGATAAATAGAACACCAAAATACAGTCTCATCAACAAACTTTGCAAAAATGTCCACCTATAGCCATTGTCTAGCCATTTCCTTTTTGTGGTGAAGGGCAGCCTTGAACACCTGATTAACTGCTTGAATTTCACTTGCTTTTTGTATGACTCATCTTCATGCAAATATTAATATTATTTTTATTCCTTGAGCCTAGCCCAGGGTAAAACTGAGATGATGACTACAGAACAGAAATGAAATCAAAAATTGTAATAATCCTTTCATCTCACTTGCTTATGTTAGTCTAGTTCACAGATCCCGTGGACAGAAGCTTACAGGATAGAGGAAAGTTTCCATTCTTATAGGCTAATAGTGTGTCTGAGTGTAGCAGCACCTGTCTTAAGTAGGCAGACATCTTGATTTGATTAATAATGAGGTAGCCCTTTGTCTCTTTCCCTCTCTGACCCACATTTTGAAATGCTACCTTATTCCAGCCAGTGAAGTGGTAGCAAATTCATCTATCTATCTATCTATCTATCTATCTATCTATCTATCTATCTATCTATCAATCTATCTATCTATACACACACACATACACACACACACTCACACATATTTATGGATATATATATATATATATATATATATCATATACATATACACTCACTCAAACCTATACATATTTAATTTATTTCAGAGGTTCAGAAAAAACTTTGTAATTAGTAAGAAATTAGTAAGAAAACCGAAAGAGATGTGTGAATTGTACAAATTTGATGGAGTTCAAATTCTGTGTTAGACTTACTTTTTCTTTTTCAAATTGGATATATGGCAGGAATCGTTTTCTTAGCTATGTGTGTGCTGTTTCTATCCTGAGGCTTTTAAAGACCATCTGAGATTAATTAGCAATTGCACAAACATTCAATGTTCTGAAACAATTTTGAGTATTTTTGCCTTAAAAACAGTCAACCCTCTCATGCAAAAACCTGATGTTATAGATTAGAATATGAAAGTGATGCCATCTCCAAGTACAGTAAAAAAACAAATCTGCCTACTGTAATTTTGCCCAAAGCAGCAAGCAGCTATTTTAATAAAGGTTGCATCTCACACACCTGTAATCCTCGAATGTATAAAAATGAGACAGTAAAATTTGTATCATTGTTTGTCTTAAAGTTTCTCCAGTGAGAATCTAAATAATAATGATAAATAGCAATGTCCCGTTATGACTAATAGTCCAAGATAGGCTTTTAACATGCTGTATGCCTTAAAATACTTTGGGAAGCTCATTCAGGCTTGGGTTTTGAGCAAGTTCAGATGTATATCTGTAAGATCGGCACGCAGCATGACTAATTATCCCTAAATGCATTTATCATTAAATAAACCTCACAGGAGACAGAACGATTGTTTATTTTAGCAGTATAAGACTGGGGATGGTAGATTGCTCTAGAACATGGGATTACATTGCCAGAATGGCACTATTTATTAAGCTATGATAACGCTAATGTTCCTCTTTGATGTATAGCGTGTGCGACTTCAGCTGAACTTGTAGAGAGCCTTAAGGATGTTTCATTGAACATTTAGTATGGCAGCCAGCCAGAATACATTTAGCTTAAGCCCAGATGACGGGCTGGTAATGAGGTAGTGATTGATGACCACAGCTTCCTTATGAAAACCTGCTTGATATGCTGGGGGATGCATTGCTGACTCTTTTCATTTCCCTCCCTGTGATATTAGTTATTTTTACTGTAGAAGTTACATGAGCTTGGGCTTATACATTCTTGGTATCACTTTTAGATTACAATCGAACTCTGGTGTGGAATTTTAGACGTCCAGCCCTCTGGCTATATTTATGTATAATTCAAATCTCAATTTCAAAGGAGTCTTTAAAAATCACTTGAAAAAACTAGAAATGTCTTATCCATAAAATACTCTAATATTCTTATTTTGCATCTTTTTAATGTTATAATTCTTCTGACTTCTTTCTTCTTACCCCCCATGGTGTGAGGAATCTCTCTTCTCAGCCTCCTAACATCAAAGGGGGAAAAAAAACAATTGTTCAAATTACTAAATACAAAGACTGCATTTTCAATTCTTCACACATTTTAGTAGAGTGAATCTAGTACCTTTTCCTGAATAAATCATAGAAACATTATTAATTCATGTCTGTTGTATATATGAGACTGCCTTGTCCCAACTGCAAATGGAACGTCCCTCTTTGGATCACTTTGGAAAGTCTATGTCTGTGTCGCTGCGTGCGTTTACTGTCTTCTCCTGTGTCCCCATCAATCACTTCCCACATTGGTTTCACGGAAGCCCAGGTGATTACAAAATGCCACTTTCCAGAATGACCACTTTGGGTGCCTACCGACCTGGGCCAAGGTGGAGAGAAGGCCCTAGATTAACATTTCACCCGTAATAAATCTTGCTTGTTGAAATGCCAACAACAAATAACGTTTCCCAAGATTGACAAGAGAAAATAAACTACCCTTCTGTCCGCTTTGATCCTGGCTAGCTGGGCTTTCAATTTTGTCTGTCAGAAGAGAGTCTGTGCCCTTTTGTTGCCGTGGAACCATTATTCTTTTGGGGTTAGGGTGACCCAACACTCAAAACTCCTGATCACCAACCATTCCAGCAGCTGCTGGGGCAGCATAAGTTTGATGTGACAGGGTACCCAATGGAGCTAGCTAGTCCAAGAGGCTATTTTTGTGGTTGTTTCAGTTACCTTTTTGTCTTCAATTATTTAAGTTATTTTAAGATCTGGAATGAAACAAATGGAGAGGAGTGTTAGTGTCCCATTGAGGTTTGGCTTATTTCTTGAAGCCTTTTCATAATACTTCCCATTGACAGGCTGTGTAAACAGTGAGAAGCTGTACTGCCCTGATAATTCCTTACTCTTCATCAGAAATAGTATCAAAATTAGAGTTGTATCAAAGTACATGACATACCCTGCTGATTACAGAAGCTATCTTTTATTGATAAGTTGCTATCCACAATTATCACTGAAACATACCTTCTTACTGGAGATGAAGAAAGTTGTTATTAACTGGGAAAAGTTTCCAGTGGCAAAAATTTGACCTGAAATTAATTATTTACAAGTTTTGTAGGAAGACTCGCTAAGCCAGTGCTGCAGCTGAGAAACAAGCCAACACTCTCTCCAAAACAGCTTGAAGCTGACAAAACACTAGGCTCTGAGGTCCTGAAGAGGCAAGAGGTCTGGGTCCTTGTGAGCTCTGAGCTGCAGGAGAGACAGCACAGGAAAATATGGGGAGAATGGGGGGAGCCGTCTAAGAGGGGTTGGAGAGACTGAGAAATAGGATGATTTGGAAGTTAGAAAGAAACGGAACAATAGTAATTTAGGCACTAAGATATAGAAAGAAAAAATATTTAAAGAAACTTAGGAAAAGAAACAACAAATGGAAGAACATATTGGGGGGGGGGGATGGAAGGTAATCCAAAAGATAGTAAGCAGAAAATTTTATAGTAAGTTATCAAAACCATCAACTGTAAGAATATTTTATTTCAGTCACAATTAGCATGTCAGCTTCATTTCCTTTGCTGCTCAATGCCCAAGGGGAGTTGCCTTTTAGTTTCTCTATTTTACAGGTAAATCATAAAATGATTCACATGACCACATTGTTGTCTAGTTTCTAATTTCTTAAACACAGGAACTTTGCTGACTACAACAGGAGGAATGCTTGTAATATTTTATTTACATTTTTGACTAGAATGGGAAGGAGGGGCAATTTTTAGATGGGTTTCTCAGTAACAGCCTACCTCGGAAGGGTCATTTGTTCATCTGAATTGCATGAGAGCGCCAGGTATGGTAGCTTTCTTCCTTTTGATAAAATATGGCTTCATCAAACTAAGTATGGAAGTCCAAAACCAGGACAGTTTCCTGATTACGCATGCTCCTGTGTACCCAAGTTACCTGATCACAGAGCCTCCCTGCTTGTTCCCTGATAATATATATGTCAAAAAACCACATAGCCTTATATTAAAGTTCATTGGGGCTTTTAAAAATGTATGATGCACTTGTATTTCTGAAATTATTGTTCTTCTACCTATTTTTGCATATGTATATAAGATATAGCTCCTTGTGTAAATCTAAGTGAGACTTGGGTTCCAGTTCATAATTTGTGGCAGCATGTCTCATCTGGTAAAAAAAAAAAAAATAGGAAAAGGTAATATTGTTATCATCGTTGTCTTAGTCAGGGTTTCTATTCCTGTACAAACATCATGACCAAGAAGCAAGTTGGGGAGGAAAGGGTTTATTCAGCTTACAGTTCCAAATTGCTGTTTATCACCAAAGGAAGTCAGGACTGGAACTCAAGCAGGTCAGGAAGCAGGAGCTGATGCAGAGGCCATGGAGGGATGTTCCTTACTGGCTTGCTTTCCCTGGCGTTCTCAGCTTGCTCTCTTATAGAACCCAAGAATACCAGCCCGGAGGTGGCACCACCCACAAGGGCCTCCCCCCTTGACCACTAATTGAGAAAATGCCCCACAGCTGGATTGCATGGAGGCACTTCCCCAACTGAAACTCCTTTCTCTGTGATAACTCCAGCCTGTGTCAAGTTGACACACAAAACCAGCCAGTACAGTCGTCATTAGCAATGCTGCTAAGTGATTCTGAATTTCCTACAGTTAACTGTTATTTCATAAGATTGTTTCTTATGAAAATCTAAAATATGCAAAATATAGGATGCCAAAGGCATCACTTCTTGTTTCTAAGAACTTTACCGATGACAGTTTAACTGTGAAAGTCTGGGAATAGTTTTGCCTTCACACAGGTGGTAAGAGAGTCCCTGTGTGTAGTGGGTGGAATCTGCAGGGTGACATGTACTGAGTAAAGTTGTGGTAATGGTAAAATCAAGGCCCATGGGAGTAGTGAATGATGTAGGGAGTGAGGGGAAGAAGAGGAGTCACATAGAGGTAGGGGTCACAGGAACATACAAAGAGTAGGATAAAGACTACAAATATAGCCGGGCGTGGTGGCACACGCCTGTAATGCCAGCACTTGGGAGGCAGAGGCAGGCGGATTTCTGAGTTCGAGGCCAGCCTGGTCTACAGAGTGAGTTCCAGGACAGCCAGGGCTACCTAGAGAAACCCTGTCTTGAAAAAAAAAAAAAAAAAAGACTACAAATACACTTTCCTCACCCACAGAGTAGAAACAGCCTATTGTTACTTCCGAGTAACAGGATGGGTAAGCTCCTTCTGGATGGGGTCCAGCATGACCCAGATTTCATAGTTATTGCCCCCTTTCAGTATCTATGCAATTTTCGTATCCTGAATAAGACTTATAAATGTCTCAAAAATGGTAACTGGTATTTGCAGTTTTATAGTTGTTATCACAGGCCGGGTACTTGTTTTCTCCTTCGTAGACACTTATAGCTTGCAAATTGGTTTTTCTAAGGATAGCTTCAAAAGGTTTCAGCATATCTCTAAAAGCCTTTTATGTTTTTTGCCTTCTGAACCCAATAGTGCTGTGACCATAATGTGATTTTTGTGTATTTTATATCATATTTATATATAATACATCATGTGATGCTTTCAGGGGCATCATGTCACATAGTCAATCCCCTGAGGTCATGTCAGCTGAAAAAAATATCTGCAGATGCAATGTCCCAGGCTAAGGAAGTCTGACCTTTAGCCCAATGTTTGCTGTCAGACGTGAAGTGGGGATTGTGGGAGTCACAGTGCTGGGAGAGTATGACAGACAGAGGATTCCATAAATGGCTTAGTGTTGCATCAAGTGAGCAAAGAAATACACATGTTCTGGAAGTTTCTCCTTCCTTCGTTCCTCCTCACTCCTCCTCACTTCCTTTTATCTCTAGATCTACTCTCTTTCTGTCTATTTTAAAGCTGTTTTCACTTTAAACAAACTAAGTATGCCTATGTATTCCATTAAATTTTGGGGGGATTTGAATGTAAGTCACCCAGAAAATAGGTGACATAATATACATATTTCAGGAATGAAAGCCCCACCCTAACTCTCTTCCTTTTCTGTGTTCTTTCATTTTGGCAATTATCACTCCAACACACGAGGAAGGTATGCTAAAACTTGATTGCTCTCACCTGAGAAAATACTATAACTAATGACTGATCCTAATTTCACAATGTGTTAGAAGACTGATACTTATTCCTGGAAATATATGCATCTGGTTCAGAAGCAATAAAAGCAGAAATCTGTGGCAGAATATGTACTTCAGTTAGACCAAGTTTTTTTTTTTTTAAAAAAAACAAAACAAAACAAAACAAAATAAAACAAACCCTAGAGCTAGAAACTCATTGCTTGCTTCTTCCCATGCCACTTGACTAGAACAGCGGTATCCATTGTAAATATTCACTTTCAAGTTCATTAAGATGAATGTATAAAATGCAAAAGACTCCAAACTTGGTATACGCTTTCCACCACTACTTATGTATTCCTACAGTGGTTTCTTTTTTTCCACAGATAGAGGGATCAGTCAGAAAAGAAAGGCCTCTTCGGTAGACACAGAGTCATAATGACAAAATTTCTTATCATGGATCCTTGGGGTGACTCAAAAAGACAATGCTGTTTGTGTGGAAGGATTTGTCATCTGCACAGCCCACACGAACTCCCACCTTCATTCTTTCTGTCATAAGCAGGCCTGTCATAATGAATGTATGAGACTGTAAAGTTCAAAAATGTCCAAGTAGTATTTCATTAGTGACTTAGTTGGCCAGGACTGAGGTAACAAAACACTACAAGTTGGAAGGTGAAACAAAACAAATTTTTCACAATTCTAGTAGCTGAAATATTTATATTGGGATGTGAGTGTGTGTGTGTGTGTGTGTGTGTGTGTGTGTGTGCATGTGTGTATATATGCATTTGGGTATGTGTGCATGTATGTATGCATGTGTGTGTGCATGCATGTGTGTGTTTTGGTGACTGTGTGAATATGAATGTGTGTTAGTGTGTGTGACTGTGCATGTATGTGTGTGCTTGTGTGTGTGTGTATGAAACTGTGTGTGTGTGTGTGTGTGCTTACAACTGTCCCTTTGCCTTCAGATAGTCCTCTATCCTGTGTGTTCACTGTCTCTCCTCTGTATATACGTGTCTTTACTTCTTTCTTTAGGGCACCAGTAACAGTGCATTCTGTCCTATATGCCTTAATTTGTATGAATTCTTAAGGAACATTTCTGAAATATGATCACTGTCCTTAGTTCTAAGGTGCTGAATATTAGTGCTTCAACCTATACATTACTTCTCTAATCCAGGTGCACATAAACAGCAGTTTTTATAGAATACCTTCAGAGGTTTTTTTTTTTTAATCATTTTTATTTATATTTTGTTAGGGTTTGAATGTATCTCTTTATGGCTTAGTTCTTTACCCTGAAGTTTAAAATTTTATTTATTATTTTATATGTAGCTGTGTGAGTTTATGGATTTAGGAGTATCACATATGTATAAGAGCCCATGTCATAGCATGGAGGGTATTGGATCCCTTTGAATTGAGTTACATGCAGTTTAAGCTACCTTGTAGGAGGGTGCTGTGATGTAATTGTGGGTTTTTAGTAAGAGTCATGCATTTTCTTACCTGCTGATCCCTATGTCTAACCACCATTAGTTAAAAATTTTGCAGTAAATATAGAAGTACTAAGAGGGGCTGGAGAGTTGGCTCAGCATTTAAGAACACTGACTGCTCTTCCTAAGGTCCTGAGTTCAAATCCCAGCAAACACATGGTGGTTCACAACCATATGTAAAGAGATCTGACCCCCTCTTCTGGTGTGTCTGAAGACAGCTACAGTGTACTTAGATTAAATAAATAAATAAATCTTAAAAAAAAAGAAGTACTAAGAGGCAGGGCACTTACATGTTTGGTTGTGCGAGCACAGCATTTATGAATAGATTATTGACATTTTAGAGCATTCTTCTGAGTCCAAAGTGAATCGCTCCTTTTCCTCTTTCTTGCATACAATTCGTTAATTCCCCAGCCCCACTGTGAGAGGCTATCTCTCAGAAGACAAGCTGATACTAGGATCCCGATCTTAGCTCCCAACACTCACATCCATGACTAAAACCAAACTTCCCCCCCCCCCCCGTAGACAACTCATTTTCAAAGATTGTGTTAACTACAGAAAACAGGCTCAGTAAGCCCATCTGCCTAGAATTATCTTTCTTAGTAGTTTAAAAAAAGTAGCTATCATTAATAATGATTTTGATCAAAAGCCCATGGGATGTGTCTGTTAGAAAGTACTATCAGACCTTGTGAAAAACTGAACACCAGTGTGGCAAATGTATTTCCTGTTAATTCTGTAGTCAATTATGTATGCTGTAGATTAAAAAACACCTTTCATCATTTATAAAGCCCATGTCTAACAAATTACTTTAGTGCTCCGAGGGAGACCAGGCACTTTGTCTCCTCTCAGAGGAAAAATCAGCAGGGATCTCACTTTGGCATTCTATATTGCCTTCGCCACATTGTCTGATCCTCTGAGACATCCCTCCAATTGCATCTACTATTTTAGCTGCTTTGCCATCTTTGCTCTTGCTCTTTAACAAAATCCATTTGTTTCCTGAATCTTGAACTAACTGCACTCAAGTCCAGTTTGCAGAGAACTCACATGGCCTGTCCTCACAAGCTCTTGGGAACTGGTCTTTATTTTCAACTTTATATTTTGCCTACTTTTGAGCTTCACATTCTCATGTTTCCTCCCAACACCATTCATGAAATATCATGGTTCTTTTCGAGATTCACTGAAAACACTGTCTGTTTCATAAGGCCCTTCTATACTACCTCTGTGTGTGTTATCTGCCTTTCATGATCTGGGCCACACTATGAAGTACATAATTGAGCATTTATAATGTATCCGGTATTGCATGATTTACTGAAACATAATGCTATTTAATCTTTCTCTTGCTATAAGTGCTGAGTAAACTTTTTAAATATTAGGATATTTTAGATGCATATAATTACTAGAAAAGTATTACCAACGACCAACTGGTGTTTTTCCCAGGTCCCACTTTTCATATCATCTCATATTAATATACTATGTGTTTTATAATTAATAGATTGATATTAATACTTACATAAAGTTGGTATTTCACTTATATTACCTGTGCTGGCTTCTTTTGCTATGATCTTTTAGTATGTGTGGTTTCCAGTCCCATTCTGCAACCATATTTTTTTCTCCCCTTGGCTGTTTCATCATCTCAGATTTTGTTTATTTTAGATGACCTTGACAGTATAGAAGATTTCATTGTGTTTTTTTTAAAATTGTTCTTAACATGACATTTCATAAATGTTCTAAACTTGCCCTGTCATGACTCATGTTAGCATCAGTCACCAGGCTATAATAGATTGTATTATGATTCTTAATCATAATGTAGCTGTTTCTTCTTTTCTTTAGCTATTTCTCACTATGAGTAGGCCACACTTAGGCAAGGCTTGTTCTGCATCTCCTTGAGATTTGGGTAATTATGTAATTCCAATATGTTTGAGTATTTTCTTATTCTAACTGAAAACTACTGTGCTAGTCAGCTTTCATTTCTATGACAAAATTCCTGAGAAAACCATTGTAGAAAAGGGATCTTTTTATCTTGCCACATATGCCCAAAGTTTCAACCATGGTCATTTGGTAACCTTGCTTTCAACATGGGGTTAGGCCGTATATTAAGTCAGGGAGTGTGTGATGAATCAAAACTGATCACCCCATAGAAGCTGGGAAATAGAGAGAGAAAAAGGTTAAATACTAATATCTCTTTCAAGGACACACCCACAGTGATCTAATATCCTAGGTTCCACCTCTTAGTCCCACAGGCTGATGGTCTCTCAAGAAGATTCCAGATCTAAACTATAGCAACTTGGTTTACTAAATAACTGCTTTCCCAGAGACTCCATGGGATTTTCTTCTGTACTTTTAGTGCTGTAATCTGGGAGATCTCTGAAGTCTTCTAGTCAGGTTGCTAGTAGTTAGTAAACCAGTAAGGTCCAGATTCAGTGAAAGGAGAGACAATGTCTCAAAAAGTAATGTAGACATCAATCAAATGAAACATCCAGTGTGGATTTCTGGCTTTGACACACTTGTGCACACTTGTGTGTTTGTACTTACTCATAAAAAAGCAGCACACACACACACACAGACACACACACATGCATACAAGAGAGAAAGAGAGGGGGGAGAAAGAGAGAGAGAGAGAGAGAGAGAGAGAGAGAGAGAGAGAGAGAGAGAGAGAGAGAGAGCTTAAATAGAAAAGTATATTTCTACATGTCAGCACACTGAGAAAAAAGGAAAATATGGTAATAATTTGATGAAATAATGAACACTATAACAGACAAGTTAGGATTTCTGATTTCTGAAGTTAAAAGACACTTGAAGTTCAAAGGATGTACCTTTTTGAAAACTAAGTTTCCTAGTGTAAGAAGACCAATTATCCTCAAGAACACGTGAGACTCTCATTGTGACAAATCTGAACACATTCAGGATATCTGGGAACACTAGGAAATGCAGAAAGTTTACATTGGCACCTTGCGTGTCATTTGGAATGATAATTCTGAAGTTCCTCTGCTTTTCCCACCTAGTCTCAGAGATGCGGTGCAGCTTCAATATTAAATTAAATCAATGTCTAAAAGCAGTTTTTGGAGCTTTCTTTGTTCTTTCCTTTTTTTTTTTTTCTTAGAAGCAGGCATGGCAATCACAGATGTTTGAATTTGATTTAACATTCCTAAATCTATTTTCCAACATGAGAAAAAGCTGTCAAACAATATACACATAAATGCCACTGTCAACATTTCAAGATGCTAAGCCCAGAAAAATAATGTTGTCTTATTAAAAATATCCATTTAATAAAGTTCCTTTCAGATTTCCTAGAAACTACATGTAATTAGAATGTGCAAGCACATAAATACATGGAAAGAAGAAAAATACAAATAATGAAGGAACCAAAACTTTTCAAATGTAAAAGAAATGTAGCTACTTTGTGTTAAATACTGGTTAGATTTACAAAACTGGAGCCAGTAGTTGAAACTTTTTTTTAGCCATCTCTTTTATGGATTAAAAAGTAAATTGTGCTTTCCGAACTCCCATTCTAAGTAGTAAGTAAATAATCCGGTTTTGTTGGAAGTAACTTTATCTCTGTCTAGTCTTGTAAATTGTAAAGAAAATTTGAATCAGACAGCTCAGTGTTTTGTTTCCCAACTTGCATCTCCATCATAAATCAGAAGTCCCCAGCAGGAAATAAATATGTTACTTGAAAATAATTTGGTACTAATTCATTAAAGCAAGAATAGAGTTGTAAGACCATCTCTAACCTGTTCAAAAGGGGAAAAAAGTTATGATTGTTAATTGCCTTGAAACCAAATAGTTAATCACATTTCTATACAATATCAGATTGTATGATATTCCAATTGAAGTGAAATAAAATAATAAAAAAATCAACAAGCTATATCATCTTGATAACAGTTCAGCAATGTGAAATGTTAATCACCAGTTACCATCTAGTCCATCAACTATCACATAGAAGCAGAGATAATGACCAATAATGGAGACAAAATCACCTTCACTGTGATTAGTCTTCTGAGGGCTGACAGAAAGTTGTGCCATCTGTTGTTTACAGCTCCTAACTGTTCCTTCTCTATGCACCACCTAAGATGTGATCTGAGGTCATGACCAAACCTTTGACTCTGACTCTGAGCAGAATACCATTGATAGCCATACAGGGTAAATACTGGACAGGGTGTTGTGCAAACCTGAGTGTCTGAATTCAAGTCTCATTGCTCATGTATGGCTCCCTGCGTCCCCTCAAAGAAGTGTTTGTCATAGTCCAGCTAGGGAGTGGCTCTAGACACCGAGCTAGTTGTCACTCATCTTTAAAAGGCAAGGTGGTTTACGTGCCCATGGAACTTTTCTTATTACATAAAGGCCAAAGCTTGTTGGAGAAAAATGAATGCAGCTGGAAATAACCATATTAATTGGCTTAAGTCAGTCTCAGAAAAGACAAACAGTGCATGCTTTGTTACATGTGTAATTCTTGGATTTTGTATAGATCTCTAAAGATCTGTATTGCATGAGACTAGAAATGAAACTGGAGAAACAAAGATAACAGGGGCAGGCATGGGAAAAGAGGTGTGTGCGGAGTACAGAAAATGATTTAATCAACATACACATTAATACTTTTATGAAAATGTTTTTTACAGAAAACAGTACAATTTACAATGAATAAATACCAATGACTATAACAATATAAATTAAAAAAATAGAACTCTAAAAGAATAGATGAGTCCACATGCTAGAGTACGTAGATAACTATGTAGAATCTTGAAACAGCAATTACATGTCTAATGAACCAAATGATAAAACATCAAGGCCATGCCTGCCCCTTCTGTTTCACTTCTTGGTCTAGTAATTTATTTTTACGTTGTTTTTTAAATATATATATTTTCCAAGGTGGACCGGATCTAGAGTAGGTTGGTTGTCATGGAAATGTTAAGAACATTGATCTAGGATGCAGTGGGTTTACTTTTCTTGTCAGTCAAATCAGTCAAAATCGGGCTGGGCAAAGTCCTTTTACCATCTGGATGACTGCATCATGAGGTCTCCTTGGCCATGCAATGTTCTCTACATATCTTTGATTATGTAAACATGGTTATCACGTTTGCAGCAGGTGAAGGGGGTATTTTGAGCATCTAAATGGCAAACTGAGAGTTTTTCACATGAAGCGGATTCAGGTTTTGCCTTCTCGTCATAAGAATTTTTCCCTTTCTAGGTAAGAACAGATGACATCACAGGGCATTTCAAACTGGAACGTGTTGTTTATCCCCATATGATGGGCTTCCTGCACTGACCTGGTGGATCCGAATGCAGTGTGGGCTTCCTTGTTTCTCTTGCGCACCTGCCTGGTGCAGGTACCGCACATTAGCAGATTGCTCAGCAAGGAAAGGATAATTATTCTAGTTTCTGGCTATGCCCTCCTACCTGCTGCCTGACAACAGATTCCCCTCTAACCCGGACGGGATCTCTGAGCATGTGCTCGGTAGCTCCTACAGGGTCCTGGGAGATGTTTCACCTTTACACTGGTTTAGTTCTCTGACATGGCACTTCATAAATGACTAGGAAGCCATTTTATTTTTATGAATCTGGGGAGAGGGCTGAGTGGTCAAGAGTGTTTGCTGCCCTTCTAGAGGACTCAATATCAGTTTGTAGCACTCTTATCAGAAAACTTCAAATCCTATGGCCATGCCATGTACCTTTTGCATGCCTGGGTATCCACACCCTTGTAGCAGACAGTCTCCCTCATATACAAATGATTTATTTTCTTTCTCTGGGCCAGAGGGTCTTGTGAGTCTGACCAAACATATGCCAAAACACAACTTCTATTAGTGACAAAAGGCTCTCAAGAAATAGCTTATTGAAGGAACTCACTTTGACATACAACAGACCTCACATCCAAGCCCCAGAAATGGCTAGATAAATATGCAATACTTTGATTTTGTTGGTGTTACAGAATTAAAATCACTCCCAGAGTCTTTTACCATGCCTTTCTATGTATCTTCAGTTGTCTGCTGTTGTCTCGCAAGTCTCTGCATTCCCTTTTCATATTCCATTCAGTTTAGATTCAACAATTTCCATTCCTCTGTCTCTAATTTTGCTAGTTTTCTTCTACCATCTGTGGCAGCTGTTGAGTCTGTTTGCTAAAAATTATGTGTGTACTTTACTTCTACAATTCCATTTACATCTTCTAAGTACTTTCTTCCTCCATCATGTATTAAATGTTAACCTACAAATGTGACAAAGCAGGGCGCCTGATGTGACACGGTAGTGCTACCATTCTTTATCGTTTCATAATGATGTAGTTTCTAAAATAGCTCCGTTCTGCCGTGGGTTTGTTCACTGCTCCTTTGTAGAATTTTCAAAATTTCTGCTGGATCATAGAATTGTGGCTCTGAGGAGGAGATTTTGAGCTTTCTAAATATGTGCATTATGTATTTTCCCCACTTGGTTAAATTCAATTCGAATAGTTAGGGATTAGGTCATTGGATCATGAAGGAGAATGAGAAAAGGGAGAAAGAAGAGAGGGGGAAAGGAGCAAAAGGAAGCAGTGAATAATGTCATAGACACAATTTTAGAACAGGTTTCTAATATACTAACCTGAAGCTGTTTGTGTGTGTTTGTGTCTGTGTGTATGGACAGTGTGTGAATGTGGTTTTGGTGTTTGTGTCCATGTATGTATATGCTTGTGTCTGTGTATATGTGTATGAGTTTTATATGTATGTGTATGATATAAGTATATTGTATATGTAGTATATGGGAATGTGTGGCATGTACATGTGATGTGTGTGTGCGTCAGGACAGAGTATGTGTGAGGATATGTATTTGTCTTTGTGGCATGATATATATATATACATATGTATATGTATGTGTATATGTGTGTGTATGTGTATACATGCACAGACACACACACACACACACACACACACACACACGGTCCTCATATCATTAACACACCAAAAATAAAAATTATTCAAGTCACTCACCAGTGAGACATTTTTCTTTTATCTAAATACTAAGTCTTCTTTGAGTTATCACAATTGCCTAAGCATTTAAGTAATTTGAACTGCTATGCAGGCTGAGCTGGTTGTTAATATTTGTGAATCTAAGAGTTATAATACCGACATGCCTGGAATCTTGGTGTGAGTATAGCATCCAAGTGGGTTTATGAATAATTAATTAAACACTATGCAAGGATCCGTCCTTCTGTATTGTCCCTCTTCCTCAAAAGGATAGGATTTTTGAATTTGAAATTTCGCCTGGATTTAGAATAATTTCAATTTGTCTAAAATTATTTTTGAAGCCTTGAATTTTGAAAAGAATAAGATTATATGTTTACATAAATGTTGTCTGAGAAAATACGTAAGTAAATGAAAATTTAAAAAATGAATTTTCTATTTCGTCATTTAGTTAGCATTTACTAAATGTTTAAAATTGAATTGGTGAACATAATATGTAGAGAGGACAAGTGAGGCAGCTCAGCAGGTAAAGGCACCAGCAGCCAAGCTTCACGACCTGAGATCAGTCCACAGGGTCTTGTGGCAGGATGAAAGCACGCCTGTAACCTCCTTATGCATAGCATCACAGAGAGAGAGAGAGAGAGAGAAGACATATACAAACACACACACACAAGACACACACAAACATCCAAACACACATACCAGAACACACACACACATACACACACACACACATTTGCTAATTAAAACTCTTACTAAAAGAATATAGAGAAAAATGAAAGAGGACCTTGCCTTTAGGAATTCACATAAAAGAGAATAGAATAATATTAATTATTATGGCTTATGAATACTAGAAACATGCTGGTGCTTATGTGCATATTAATTTTCAGCATAGGGAACAGTGAGTGGTATTTGGATAGTAGTGCAGAGGTTAGCAATCTGAAGTGTTCTTTAAAATATTTATTATGTTTATATGTGTTTGCCTGCATGCATGTGTGTGCACTGTATGCTTGCTTGATGTCAGATTCCAGGAAGTAGATTTACCAATTCTTCTGAATTGCTGTGGGGGATGCTAGAAACTAAAACTGGACTTTTCAAGTACTCTTAAAAGTCAAGCCATAATAATGGTACCTAAAATGTGAAAAACTTGGCAGTAGCTCTAGGTTTATCTAAGTCTGAAATTTTAAATAATTAAAGCACAAATGGAGACAACTGTGATTATGGACACAATGTACTTTTTTTTTTTTATTAAGAGTGCTATGCTTTTTGTTAACCAGAATTTTAGACCTGTTATCTTAATTATGAGACAGTAGGGTTTTTATAATATCACAAACCTCTTCAACTAATGACATTAAATAGTCATGTGTATTCCTACTTAAAAGTGATTAAAATACATATTGGAAGCATATTTGTGTAGGAGAAGGAAGGGGTACACTCAGTTGATTTTGATGAGCAGTCATAATTCTTTCACTGTTAATGAACATGAAGTGCGGCTGAGAATTTAGTAACCAGAGCCTGCCCCAGCACTGACAAGGATGAGCTGCCGTTCTTCTATATAAGGCAGGCCACCTCTGAGATATTCATGCATAAACTGTGCCTTCTCTCTAGCTATCACTGGTTTTATTGATTCTAGATTTTATGTTCTCCAACTTATGGGAGTCTTGTAAGACGCACTATTTGTAAGATGCACTGTCTTACAAATGTGATGGACTATAAAATCCATTATACAAACTTTAAGCTAATAAAATTCCAGAGTGAATATTATTTTTGCTTAATTCATTAATAACATGGGTGCTGAATTAATTCTTCCAGATTCAAATCTCTCTCTTGTAGGTCTTCCTTTGCCAACTCATGCCTTTCTATGTATTCCTTTGTAAATAAAGTGTTTTATCCCAAATGCTGAAGATGAAGCCAACACATTGCCTTTGGTGTACACATATACTTCTGCTAAGTTTTATGCCCTACAAGTTAACATCTCCTGAAGCAAGCCTAACTTGAGTGTGACATCTATGCTTGCATTTCACTGATGAAACCCTATTCCTACTGTAGTGTTGCAGAGGTGGTTAGGTCTTGAAAGCAACATAGAAGTCTATGGGATTGATGCCTTTATAAAATATGTTCAGGAGAGCCTGATCGCCCCTTTCATAATCTGAGGACACATCATTAGACACCAAACAGAATGGTGCCTTGATCTTGCTCTTCTAATATCCAGAAAAATAGTCCAATTTTCACAAATTCCATAACTTATTTTGCAATGGTAGGTTAAATGGTTGAGCATGTGTCTTTACATTTCTCTATTTTTATTATTGAAATCATCCAGTAATTTTTTGAAAAAGTTGGGGTGTGCAGTATTAATACATTATGAAGAATGGTAAAAAATAATCAAAGAATTTTAGTGACACATCGACATTTTATGAATAATTTTCAGAATACTGATGGTTGATTCTATGAAGACATAAAACAAGTAAATTTTTCCCCATGTTTTATCAAGACTTAAAATATTTTCTTTAGGTAAGAAGGGAAGGGGTTTTCAGGTTACACTCCATTGATGTTGGACACTGACATAGTCCCAACTACGTTACTCCAATATTTTGGGGGTAGCGGTAAAAAACCTATGTGGTTAAAAAAAACCACATAGTCTTAACTCTAACTACTACAAAACTATCTGTAGTATATGCAAGAGTCTTAATTGTATTGACAGTATTTCAGAGTTGCACATGTTCATCAGAGAATCAAGGTAAACCAAGACTTTTTAGCACATTGGACAGAGTAAAAGTTGCCAGGTAAAAGATAACGTGTCATGGTTTGTTGTTGCTGCTACTGCTACTGTTGTTGTTGCTGCTGCTGCTGGTGTGGCTGCTGCTGCTGCTGTTGCTGCTGCTGTTGTTGTTGCTGCTGCTACTGCAGCTGCTGTTGATGTTACTATTGTTGTTGTTTGCGACAAGGTCTCTTGAATCACTAGCTCCTTTCAAATTCCCTGTGTGGCTGAGCATGACCTGAAATTTCTAATCTTCCTACCTCTATCTCCCAGGTTCTAGAACTTCAGATATATCACTCAGTGCCCACTTTATGTAGAATTAAAGGCTGAATCCAGGGCCTTATGCTTGCTACTCAATTACTCTACTGACCACGCTCTTTCTCAAGCTGTTGTCATTTTATATGTAACCATTACAGATAAAATTAAATGCTAAATAAAAGACAGTGTTTTTTATTTTAAGTGTATTTTATTAAGTGTTTGCTACTTAGTATATGACATATGCATTACACTTTTAGTGAGGATGTTACTTTCCTTCATTGTTTCAAGCCATGAGTTTTTCATTGAGGTGCATATTAGCTGCAGAGATAAGAATATTTCTATATATTAATAATTTTACATGAAAAACACTGAAGCTATTTTCCAGACACATGGGAGGAAGCATTTGCATCCTTAAAGGATTATTTTACTGTTAACACTTTGATTTGAGTGGTTAACCATATGAGAAGTATTATTATTAATTTTTTTACTATACTGCTAATAGCAAGTATTTTTGACCAACCGAGGTAAGAGGATTAAAAGCCACTGTGACAGGTATGCAGAGATCCTCCTGAGATTAATCCTTGTTATAACAGCCAGGTGGAGACAGGCAACTTGATTTCCTGTCTATTGATTAAGTGCTTCTACTTATTTTTAATCATGAAATGAATGAAACTCCACAGAGATAATACCATCTTACATTTATATGGTGAAGTTAAAATGTAGTATCACAATATTACGTAGGTCTATTAAACCCTATCTCCTTTTAATGCCACTTAATATACATGCAGGGGGTCTATGAAGATTGGATATAAACTAAGTATTTGGGATTACAATACATGTTACAGATGAGCATTTATGTCTCTTCTTTCCTTATCCACTAAAGCTAAACCCTATGTCAATGATTAAGCTGTGGAGATTTATACTTCTGCTTGTCTGAAAAATTCAAAATAAAAACCCCCAATTCTTCTGAGATATTTTTAAAGTATTTTGAAAAGAGGAAAGAGATATTTTCTGTATGTTTGTATATCCCAGTTATTCTTAACCCTTCATACCCTACCCTACTTTGTAGCCATGATAATATAGACAATACTTGTTGTCCTCTCAGACTCATGTTTCATGTTCAAAGAATATAGGAGCAACGTTCCTCTATTAAGAGAGACAGAATGAGAGTGGATCTGGATGGGAAAGGAGGGGGGATGGGGAGGAACTGCCTGCAAGGAGTAGAGGGAAGGGATCCCATAATCAAAATCCATTAGGTAAGAAAATAATCTACTGTCAATCAAAGGGAAAAACATTTCAAAAGACCAATCACGATGTATATATTCTATAAAGAAGTTGAAGGAAAAATTACTTAATTGGTTAAAACTTAAACTGGTCACAGTACCTCCTGGGAACCACCCCCCTCAAGAGAGTATTCAAATTTGAACTGGACTTTGTCTAACATGCTGCTGAGTGCTTCAGTATGGACGCTTGTACACACTGAGCATTACGTAGCTGACTTTCCAGTATGAACTAGAAACCCCAGCTCCATTTTCTAAAAACCAGTTTTATGACATCAAAATTAATAATATATATTAACTAGTTCTCTTAAGTGTTTCAATATAGGAACTGTGCCTTTAATAATGTGTTTTTTGCTTTTCAAATAAAGATGTGGTTTTATAAAGTTAAAAAAAAATTTAAGATGGAATGCTGAGACTTATCCCTAGTTTGTTATTAAATTACCTTAGACAGTGATGCCTAAATTAAAAGAAGGTTGGAGAAAAATAACTAAAAAGCATTTCTGAAAAGAACAAAGAAGCAAGTATATAGTATATCCTTTACAGAACCTCTGTGTGCAAATGGTTTTAAACTGTTGAAGGGGATTCTAGTAACATTGTAAGTAGTAATTTGTTTATTTGTGATAAAGGTACACTGTTTCCATTACTAATAAATCTTTGTAAAACAAATGCATATGAATAGAACTAGAAACTATCCAGAGTCTGTTCTCAGTTAACACTTGATTTTGATCAGGCACATTCATAGGCACTTAAAAATTGAATTAGTAAAATAATCAGAAATTCTGAAAAATAGCCTTGTGATATTAAAATATTTAAAATATCTAGATTTAAAATTTTGTACTTTATGAAGGTCCCCCATTGTCCCCACATTGTGCCTCTTTGCTTTGTCGAGTCTTCCTGTCTGTCATTCTCTTTCCTGCCTTGACAGCCCTGGGGTGTGAATTCTTATCTGGCCTTTTCTGATTACTTCTTGTTGTATTGTTCTATTTAACCACATTGTAGCCAGATTCATCTGCCTACTAACCACTTGGTTGTGCCTGATGTTCCCTAATTTCTCTACCACTTAAGATACTGGCACTTTCTTTGTTTCTTTTCCATTTTATCACTGAAATTAGCAATTAGTGTAGAGTTGCCCATGAAAAAAAGAGGAATCACTGATATCATTATCCTAGGCACAAGAGCTCATTAAACTAATTGGTTTTATGTGTGGGTAGAACTGGATAGGAGTAAGCTGACACACTGGGCCAGAGAAGACTAACTTTCAAATAGATATTGTTTAGCTATCTAATTAACAGTCACTTCAAAACAAAAAAAATTTAAATAGTAAAATTCATGTATAGAAACAGATTAAATTACTAATTTATTTCTCTTGTCTGAAACTGTCACTGATTTTAAAGTAAAAATTTCAAAGTAAGCCCAACTTACAATCTTTTTTCTTTTTAGAAATTTTTACACCAATCAATTTGAAATCAAGGGATAAAATAAATACTTTCGTCTTTATTGGCTTGTGAATATTAGTTCATTACTGTTGCTAGATTTGAGCTATGAGTTGGTGCTGTGTGGCACTATTCCTGGGAAACATCATCAAATATCTCCTTCCAGATAAGAAAGCAATGGAAGACCAAAGGCAGGATGCTATAAAAATCAAAGCTGGTAAATGAATGACTTATTTGGGGTTACATGCAGAAGTGTGGATGAGGGGACTCTTTAAAGAAACAGATATTACTCTAGGTTACTGAATCAACAAAAGTCCACCCCATCTTCAGTGACATCAAAGTTGGAAACCTGCAATGTGGTACACAACCTCCAGGTAGCTTAACTTATTGCAAAGTCTTTTTTTGAAGCAGCATAGTTGGTTCTGATTCTTTCAGGAAGTTTGACTGATCTCGACTCCTTCCACAGAGTGTAGCTAGTCTCTTCTAGTTAGTTTGCTGCATCTGGGTGTTCTCTAAGGTAGCTCAATTTGTCTTCACATTTCCAGGCAACTTGGAGTTGACCCTTTTCTTAGCATCTCAATTTGTCTAAGAGGGTCTCTCAGCAGTTCTTACTGCCTATATATATTTGGGGGTTGGGGTGGAGCCTAGAATATATGATCAGTTTTAGGAACTTCCTGATTCCTTTGAGGTTTTTTGGGTGGTGGTGGTGATCTTTTATTTGCTTGGTTTTTTTTTTTTTTTTTTTTTTTTTACTTCTTTAACTTAATGTGTTGGGGCAGAAGTGAAAAAGGGATGGGGTTTAACTCTGATGGCAGGAATGTAAAGATCAGAGGGCAACTATTAGGAATTGATCCTCCACCATGCAGGCCCTGGAGATGGAGTTTGACCCTCAGTGTTGGTGGTAGGCACTGCTGCGTTGTCCTGTTGTCTCACTATTTACATTCATGTGTCAGTGTCAGGTCTATATTTTTCCCTACACAATTTGTTAATTTTCTCTTTGTCATAATGAAACTTACGCATCCTTCTAAAATTTCACCTTTCCATATTTCAGTGCATCCATTTATGCTGTCAGTATCTTTATTCCTTTATTCGGTGAACGTGTGTTGACCATCCCTTTTATGTAGCTGGGCTATGAAGGGAATTTTACATAATTAATTACATCTGCTTCTCTTAGCAGTTCTCCAAGATAAATATTGGTATTCTAATTGCAAATCCAAAGGCTGGTTCCCAGATGAAGTTAAACAATTTAGAAGGTCAGATTGTTAGGAGCGTTTGGCTCATCTTTATTTCCTAAAGCAGTCCTGTGGCATCCAGAGCACTTAACTGATGTTTATGAAGCAATGAATGAGTGACACAGAATATATTGTCATGTAGCTAACACTTCACAAGTGAGCAGTTGAGCACTTCAAACAGTCTAGATTTACCCCCATTTCCTGTTTAGTTGCAAATCCCTAGTAATCCCAGTGCTATTGAAGAACATATTATTATCTTAAAGAAGAAGGCCCTGTGGCTGGAAGATATTCAGTGAAGTTGCTTAAGATCTTACCACTGTAAGGAGCAGGTTTGGAGATAAGACATAGTTTCTCACCATGGGATTATGAACTGCCTGTTCCCCCAGTTCATAATGTGAATGGACAGAATTTGCCATGTTCATGACGGTGATTTGTGGAAGCAAAGAAAAAAAACTAAGCATGACTGAATATGTATCAAGTTGTAACTACCTTGATTATCCTTATAAAATCCAAGGATATCTTATACTCACTCTTCTGAATCTAAGGCAATATTTTACATTGAATGCTATAGAAAATGAGGATATGTGTACTTATATGCAGGTGAATTACATTATGCATGCATATGGATGTATACTGATGTATATGCCTATGTTTATATGCATAAACATGCACATCATAAGATATTCTATTTCTGACATTACAGATACTTTACATTCTCACATACTCCAAATATACTTCTGTATACATATGCACCTTGGAACCAACTGCTCTTGTTATATTAAATGTTGCATTTTGTCAGTAATTAAGCATTAATAATTTCACCTGAAGAAATTAATTACAAAATTGCTAGTATATTTGCAACTATAAAACATAAAAATTGTGTGAAATTTTGCTAGAAGACCTGATTTCACTTGAAACTATTCAACAACAAAATACAGAACTTAGGGTCTTTCCTATAGTCTGTTGATCATATTTACATAAAAATATCTTTCCATATATTTTTCAATGTTGGCTCTTTCAGTAGAGGACCTGGAAATATGAATGGAAATTATAGGAAATGATAATTTAGATGTATTCTTTCCTGGAATATCGGTTAAATAAATTCTTTTATTTCGGCTGCACATATGCAAATCTCTATTTCTTTTCTTTCAAGATGAATCCAGAATCAGTATTCTGTATTCTTTCATTCCTGGTTAGGAGATTAAAATTGATCACAGGCCACAAAAGGGAGTCTCTGGTTCTATCACTGTTCAGTGTACTTAACGAGACCATGATTGTCTTCTGTTCTCCTTAACAAGTTCCACGTATTATTGATTCCAGGGGTCATTTGAGACAGAACGGATGTTGTGTGGCTTGAAAATATTTTGCTACATTTAAGAAATAAAAATCTATGAACCTTTATAGCAACTAGGACAGGTATAGTTTAACTTTGACAAATGAAGATATATACTTTTTTTGAGCTAGCAGAATTCTTCGGGTAGAAATAATGAATGAACATTTGACACTTGATTTAACACAGGTCAAATTACTTGCAGTAAAAGAATGGGAATAACACTTTAATTATTACCCTTTCCTCAAAATGAATTGATGATAGGTGTGTCATGGTAGATCTGCACTTTTAACAAATGAGTCAGGCATAGTGCATTCTTTATAAGACATCATTTAAATACAAGAAAGCATGGTTTGCTCAAAATCATCTGGCAATACAGAGCAGAGAAGACTGTAGGAGAATAATTACTCAGTAACCATTACTGTCTGTTTTCTTTATTGTGAATAAAACTGCTGAATGCCTTATTGTGTGGGAAATTGTTAAGCTAGGTTAAATATCTTTTTTCTATTTCTAACTATAAAAAATGTGTAATATATTGTTACATATACACACATACACAAAAGCATGCATGCATGCACCCATGCATATATGCAAATATATCACCCTAGAACTGGAGAGACAGGTGGTTGTGAGTATCTGTGAGTTCTGCATCCTCTGCAAGAGCAGAAAGCATTCTCCTGGCAATGCCTCCTGCCCCTCTAACATCCATTTTACAGAACTGCGGAGGAAGCATGGTGTTGAAAAATTTGACCTGACTTATGTCTAGTTTTTGGAAGCACTTCTTTGAGCCTCACTTTCCCATTTCTAAATGGACAAGAAGAAACACAAATAACTAATGTACCATGGATCAATATTGTGAAAATATTCCTAAGTAACAGAATGATTTTTTTAAAAAATAAGTTATTAAAGTATTCATTATCAGTGAGTTGTTACAAGGTTAGGCAGGTATATGAGTTATTTTTCTAGTAAAAATAGGAATCACACTAGATTTTCTTTCTTGTTTCCTTTAAATAAATATACTTTTCTAAGTGACCCAAAAAACTCCACTAGAGAACTCCTACAGCTGATAACCAACTTCAGCAAAGTGGCAGGCTATAAAATCGGCTCAAGCAAATCAGTGGCCTTCCTATACTCAAAGGATAAGCAGGCTGAGAAAGAAATTAGGGAGATGGCACCCTTCACAATGGCCGCAGACAGTATAAAGTACCTTGGGGTGACTCTTACCAAACATGTGAGGGATCTGTATGACAAGAACTTCAAGACTCTGAAGAAGGAAATAAAGGAAGACCTCAAAAAGTGAAAAAAACTCCCATGATCATGGATCGGCAGGATTAATATAGTTAAAATGGCCATTTTGCCAAAAGTAATCTACAAATTCAATGCAATACCCATCAAAATCCCAACTCAATTCTTCATAGAGTTGGAAAGAGCAATTCTCAAATTCATCTGGAATAACAAAAAACCCAGGATAGCTAAAACTATTCTCAATAATAAAAGAAATTCTGGGGAAATCAGTATCCCTGACCTCAAGCAATACTACAGAGCAATAGTGTTAAAAACTGCATGGTATTGGTACAGTGACAGGCAGGCAGATCAATGGAACAGGATTGAAGATCCAGAAATGAACCCACACACCTATGGCCACTTGATCCTTGACAAAGGGGCTGAAAACATCCAATGGAAAAAAGATGGCCTTTTCAACAAATGGTTTTGGTTCAACTGGAGGTCAGCATGCAGAAGAATTCGAATTGATCCATCCTTGTCTCCTTGTACTAAGCTCAACTCCAAATGGATCAAGGACCTCCACATAAAGCCAGACACTCTGAAGCTAATGGAAAAGAAACTGGGGAAGACCCTTGAGGACATCGGTACAGGGGGAAGGTTCCTGAACAGAACACAGATGACGTATGCTCTGGGATCAAGAATTGACAAATGGGACCTCATGGAGTTACAAAGTTTCTGTAAAGCAAAGGACACCATCAAGGGGACCAATCAGCAACCAACAAGTTGGGAGAAGATCTTCACCAACCCTACATCAGATGGAGGGCTAGTGTCCAGTGTATACAAAGAACTCAGGAAGTTGGACCCCAGAAAACCAAATAACCCTATTAAAAATGGGGTACAGAGTTGAATGAGGAATTTTCACCTGAAGAACATCGAACGGCAGAGAAACACCTTAAAAAATGCTCAACTTCGCTAGTCATCGGGGAGGTACAGGTCAAAACAACCCTGAGATTTCACCTTACACCAGTTAGAGTGGCTAAGATTGAAAACTCAGGAGACAGTGGGTGTTGGCCAGGATGTGGAGAAGGAGGAATACTCCTCCACTGCTGGTGGGGTTGCAAGTTGGTACAACTACTCTGGAAATCAGTCTGGCGGTTCCTCAGAAAACTGGGCATGTCACTTCCAGAAGATCCTGCTATACCACTCCTGGGCATGTACCCAGTGGATTCCCCACCATGTGATGAGGATATATGCTCCCCTATGTTCATAGCAGCCCTGTTTATAGTAGCTGGAGGCTGGAAAGAACCCAGGTATCCCTCAACAGAAGAATGGATGCAAAAATGTGGTATATATACACAATGGAGTACTATTCAGCCATTAGAAACAATGAATTCATGAAATTCTTAGGCAAATGGATAGAGCTGGAGAACATCATACTAAGTGAGGTAACCCAGACTCAAAAGATCAATCATGGTATGCACTCACTAATAAGTGGATATTAACCTAAAAAACTGGAATACCCAAAACATAATCCACACATCAAATCAGGTACAAGAAGAACGGAGGAGTGGCCCCTGGTTCTGGAAAGACTCAGTGTAGCAGTATAAGGCAAAACCAGAACATGGAAGTGGGAAGGGATGTGTGGGAGAACAGGGGGAGGGAAGGGGGCTTATGTGACTTTTGGGGAGTGGGGAACCATAAAAGGGGAAATCATTTGAAATGTAAATAAAAAATATATCTAAGAAAAAAAAAGAAATCACAAAAAAGTAAATATACTTGTGTGCATTTCCATATATTATATTCAATAATACATACCATACAATACAAATAACTGCACACAAGAATATTTAAATGATTCTACTATGTGAATTGGTTTTTATCCCAATTCTTCCCACAGAAATTAAAAGAAAATAACCAACAATAAAAAAAATCCTCAAACTTAGCAACAAAGCATCAATGAACACCCGAGGATACAGATAATAGGTCAGAACAGAATTCATCTATTCAAAGGCTGACCAACAATGTACCAAAACATTGATTGCTCAGTTTATTAATCCAAAAGCATCCAGGATATAAGTTGTTACTTTATACTGACATCAAAAAATATGTGAGAATTTTATTGATACTGTCAAATTGTCTGCTACACTGTGGTCTAGAGTGGTTTAGATGCACTTGAGTCAAATTTAATTTGTGAGCACATGAGTTTTATGTGGCTCACAAGAGAAGCTAACTTATCTCCAAGGAGTGACATGGAACCATAATTTTGTTCCCCTCGTTTGAGCCACCATCCATTATAAATATTGTTTCTGGACTGAACAAAGGAGAAAAAGAAGTTAGCATTCTCCAGTCTTTCTAAATGTTTATATTTCAACACCATCAAGAAGTTTAGGCATGAGCACTCAAAGTTTTAGTTGACAGCTGAGGAGACTGACACTCAGAGAAGGAGACTAATGTGCTACACATCATACAGTGTGATAGTTTGAATAATAATGGCTCCCTTAGGCTCATAGGAGTGGGGCTGTGTTTTGATGGGGGAGGTATGTCAATCAAGGTTGGCTTTGAGGTTTCAAGATTCATTCTAGACTCTCTCTCTCTCTCTTTCTCTCTCTCTCTCTCTCTCTCTCTCTCTCTCTCTCTCTCTCTCTCTCTCTCTCTCTCTCCTTCCCTCCTTCACCTTCTCCCTCTTCCTCTTTCTGCCATCCTGCCTGCCTGTGAAACAGGATGTAAGCTCTCAGCCTCATGCTTGATTATATGCCACCATGCTGCCTACCATCATGATAATGTGTTATCCTCTAAAACTTTAAGCAAGCCACCAATTAAATGCTTTCCTGATAGGAGTTGCCGTGGTCATGGTGTCTTCACAGCAGTAGAACAGTCAGTAAGGCACGGGCTAACAGATGGGGCATCAGCATTGATCTCCCATGTGGTCCTCCTGACCACATTTGTCCTATCAGGAGTCCTTACTGGCTTTGCTTTCAAAGACCCTGTTACAAGTGGCTATAAAAACAACCTGAAAATATGACTTACTGAGGGCACTCAGGCCAGTGGAAGAGTGACAGAACTTCCCGACCAGAACTGTCATGTTGATACTTCTTTTCATGGATATAAGTGAAGCTCTGCCAGTTGCTTCCAGTCAAGTATTATTCAAACTGACATAATTAGATTAGACTCCATCTAATCTAAATTATACACATCTGATACAATATAAATGCTAGTAAATAATGTTTGATTGATATTTTATCATAGTTATCAATAATTTGTTTTTTAAGCCTCACATAATTATTAATAATGTGCATTGTCTAGGGAAAGACAGGACATATATGTATATTTAGAACAGATACAATTTTCAAAATGTGTTACGCCCCAGGGTGCTGTAACCCCTGCATATAGACCCATTGATGGAGAAAGCTAGTTGACCATAGAACTGTGCTTTGTTGTTTTCCTCTGGTTATTAATCTCTCTCTCAAAAGTTCTACTTGGGAAATAGCATTATTAAAATTAAGTCAGTTTGCGTGTGCTAAACCAGATAGATAGATAGATAGATAGATAGATAGATAGATAGATAGATAGATAGATAGAGAGACTGAGAGTTAGAGAGAGATAGAGAGATAGATATAAAGTTTTCCATAAGCCATAATTAAAAATTATTTCTTCACAGCATCTACTTTTTCTACTTTATAGAGTTCATTGCTGACCACTATATAATTCTGCCTTTTTGTGTTTATTTCTGTTCTATAGTGAAGAAAGTTTGATTTAGCATCTCCCCTTGCATCTAGGGTACCTTTCTCTACTACAGTGTTTAGTAGTATCTGTCTTATCTCTCCATCTTCTATCACCACCCCCCTTAAAGCTGAAGATGCGCTCATGGGCTGTGACTTTTGCCCTTCGCTTTCATTTCCCATTTCAGTCCTCCTGGTGAGTTTGCTGACATTTCTTGCTTCACGTCAGAACCATGACTTGTTTATAATCTCTTACCGTGTTTAACCTGTTTATCCAGACTACACTTTCCTCACGAGCTTCACACTTGTCTTTTGACTTAGTTAATTACCTGGAGGACAAATCTCTTAGATATCTAAGCTTCCTTTTCCACTTTCAGTGAGCTGCTGTCAGGTGTGTCACCGGAAACCAGTCACACCAAAGCAGAAAGCCAAGACTTCTCTGAGATTACCACTCGCTCTCCTGCATACAGCTACAAGATACCAAATCCTATGAAATTGCTAAAAATCTATCCTAAGGATGTGTTTGTAATTCTTCTGTGTTTTAGTTTGAGTCAGTTCCTTCATACCATTAACAGAATCTATGAAACAGTGTAACTTAAATTTAAAAAATTAATTTTTGTCCTTGATAATCATATATGTCTTTGTATGAATACATCATCCAAATTTCTTTTGAGTAAAATCCTGACATTATCACTGAGGCTATGGAGTACTCACAAAAAGGGACCTAGCATGACTGACCACACTCCAGAAGACCCAACAAGCAGCTGAAAGACTCAGATGCAGATATTTGCATCCAATCGATGGACAGAAGCAGCTGACCCCTGTTGTCAAATTAGGGAAGGCTGAAAGAAACTGAGGACAATCCTGTAGGAGTCTCAATTAATCTGGACTCGGAGATCTCTCAGACACTGGACCACCAAACAGGCAGCATACACCAGCTGATATGAGGCCCTCAACACACATACAGTAGAGGACTGCTAGGTCTGGGTTCAGTCAGAGAAGATGCACCTAACCTTCAAGAGCCCAGAGGCCCCAGGGAGTTTATTAAGTCTGGTGGGGTGAGGGGTGAGGACATGCCTGTGGAGACAGGGTGTCGGGAAGAAGTATGGGATGTGGAACAGTCAGAGGGTGGACCAGAGTAGGGGAGATAAAACATGGAATGTAACGAAATAAATAAATTGATTAATTAAAAAAAAATTACTCCAAGTTGGCCCTGCGTCTCCTAAGGTTTTGCACCCTGTAAAGCCATTTGCAGGTTGAGAACAAAAGGAGACGTTTTTATTGTTTCATTTGGATTTTTGTAACATGCTTTAACCTGTTCTGCTGCACTCTGTTCCTACCCTGAAAACCAGCCCTACACACTGCCACCACTTGTCTTGCTTTGATGAATTATCTCCTTGATGTAAATCCTAATCATCAGGTGTCAGTTAAACTACTTCTTTATCTTTCAATGTTTTTCTATCCCAACCTTTTTCCTTCAGTTTTCCTGACTGTTCTATAGCCCAACAGAGATTACATTCATAACCCTACATTTTATTGGACCTGGTGATTATTTTTCCCCAACCCCTGCAACTGAACATCATTTCTAGCCTCTCAGGATTCAGCTGACATAAATTTCTTGTGGTCGTAGTGCCCTGATACTTGTCACCCCCCCTGTCCACCTTGTGCCTCCCTCTGTCCTATCATGCAACTTGTTCCGAAGTTTTATTTTTATGTTTTCTTCCTGGTACACTAGAATACCTACATGGATCTATATATTCTTAACACTTAATTTGTTCTAAAGCATATAGTAGATATTCAATACATGTTAAATAGATGAAAGAAGTGGTTAAATAAACTAAACAACTAAGATTTCTCTTTCTGGTATACTATAATCAAAATTCTATGAAAATTACAGCTGATATTAAAAGCCATTGTTATATTGTGTCATTTTCAGTTTTATTCTCTTTACTGTAACACAAATCTGTCCCAGGTGTGTAGTCCACTAATTGTGTAATGTAGAATACCAATATTTATGGAAATTTCAACTTGGTCAGTGTCTATAGCTGTGGTTCTTGTTTGGGTGCTTTATATGAAAACTTTTACTGAATTTCAGAGAAAATATCAAGAATATAAGCATGAAAATTGTAAGAGCTTTTTAAAGTTAACTGTATGAAAGTCAGCTTATGTCTTAACATTTCTCTATGTAAGTCACTGTACTTCTGCGATATTGAGATACATTATATCAATTAATCTCCTTGCAAAGCAGGTTTTAGAGAGAAGAAAATTGAGACTTAAAATTTAAATAGCTGTGATTATGTAACATAATGCAGCTAGTATTTGCTGAAGTGGTGTTAAGAATACAGTTATGTCTGATACTCAAAACCACTGTTTCCAGTTACCCAGGCCTGACTTACAAGTTCTTGCAGAAAGTGGTGTTCACTAGGAGTGCACTGGGATTGTCAGGTGTGAGTAAAGGCATCACACTTGATGTTCAAGGCCACTTCTGTGACCTTGGAATGGATTTGAAAGAGAGTATTAGAACAAAAACAAGCTTGTAGCAGAGAAGTGTGACATGTCTACCCTGCTTGAGCTGCAGACTGTATGGAGCGCAATGAGAGGCACCAGCTTTTCCTTCGTATTACTCTCCTTCTCTGCCTATGTCTCTGTCTCTGTCACACACACACACACACACACACACACACACAATGCAAACAGTCATATTCTATAAAAACCCAGACAATGTTAATAATTACATGTCTATTCAAATATCATACAGATGGAATTGTGTGAGACGGTAAGGCACGCGTTCTAGGATTGTTGATCAAACACATCCATTAGCAAGGCTTTGTGCATCAGAACCTAGTAGTACATATCTGTACTGAGCACCCAGAAGGTAAAGAGGGGAAGAACACCTGTCCTTACCTACATTGTGAACTCTGGATTAGCATGGGAACACTTATGACCTTTCCTTTGAAATAAAAGCACCAAAACAGGCAAACCACTAATTCTTATGAAGATGGCCTCAACTACTGTAGGGTACCTCACTTCAATATACCATAGAACTAGAACACAGACACCTTTGGCTTTAGAGGGATGCATTTAAATACTTTACGAAATTCATATTCCTTTAAGGATTAGGACATGAAGTTTTTCCACATAGAAAAAGCTTAATTCTCACAATATGATCACAGAACACACTAAAATGGTTACAAAGAAAGGTGTTATTAGAGCCTATATTAAAGAATTTATTTGAAGAAAACCAGAAAGTATAATTTTTAAAAATACCTTTGAGAAAGTAACTAATACAATACAATGGATGTGTGGTACATTTACTGGTGATTAACACATTAGTGACACTTCTGAGATTACATTTTTAAAGGGTCCTCTTTCTCTGCAGAATGTGTGTTTATGGTGGCAGCTTTAATGTTGTTGCCTGCTGTGCAGTTCAATAGAGTATGTTTTTAGGTGGTTGGCTGAGGGTTATTTCGTTATGTATGTCGATGGAGATAAGTGTTTTAATTACTTTTTTAATGTCTGTGCTTTTGTATTTTTCTCTTCTCTTCCCTTTTATTTCCTATTGCAGAGATTACTGCCCCATCTCCACAGCAGGTGGCGATTGCAAATTTGTTTTCTTTGTAAGGCTGGTAGATTTATTTTGTAATATAACTGTTCCTTTTTAGTATTTTATTATTAATGATTTCTTTACTTTGGAATATAGTCTACTTACACAACCTTAAATAGTAATTTCCTAAAACCATCTAAGAACTCCCATCATTAAGAAAAAAAATTGCCTGAGGCATATTGCTTGAGTTTCCCTTACCCTTAGTTGACAATGTGAAGATTAAACTTTAGGGAAATTGTTTATAACAAATGCCAAAGGAGAAAACAAAACCATGCAGAGAAATGATAGAAGTAAAGAAGAGGAAAAAGGGAGCCCACAGGACAAACATACATTAATAAAAACCCCCAAAAGTCAGGGGAGAAAATGCAGTTTTGTGATAGAAATATGTTACTTTAATGCATGTATTTTAGAAAAGAGATTTTAATTAGGCCTTGTATTATGTTAAAATTAAATTTTAATTATTAAAATAACAGCTAATTTTCAGAAAATTAGAGCACCACAAAAGTAGGAAGAAAAAAATAAAAAGCCTTCATGTGTTTTCCAGGGATTTTGTGGTATCCGGTCTCACAGATAAAACAAAAGTGAGATGAAATATGAATAAATAAGTTATTTGTCAATAAAGTTACTCATATTCCATTTTTATCTTACATACTCATTTATTAATATACTACTTTGTTATTATGTTTGTGTGGTTTCATTCTGACCTGGACATTAAAAAAATATATATATTCTGACCACAGTGGTATGAGAGAATTTATTTATGTTTTACATATAGTATGAAGACTTATCAAAATATATTTTTCTTTTATGTAATTATCAGCTTTCATTATGCATACTCATATCTAATGCTAAAAAATATTTTATTAATTGAATACATTACCTTATTTCATCATCTTCAGATTTTTGAGAATTACAAAAGCTCAGTTCAACATGGCTCTGGCTTATTTATGATTTTGTACAGAAATACCAGTGTATTGTGGGAAATTATTGTTTGACGTCCTAGTTCTATTTATATCATTTTTAGGAGTCTTATCCTGTTACACTCTAACTAGTAGTATGGCACACACAAGTAATGTGTGTGTGTTCGCATTGAAACAGCCCAGAAGGCAGTTCCAGGAAGCAGATGTTTAATGGGGATTTGAAAAATCAATGAAATGAATATTATTGTGATCCATGGTGATCTAATTTCATAGGTGTTATATTGAATTGCTCCATTCTTTCTGGATTCAGCACGAACACTCAGAACTAACCATATTTACAGTAGGGTGTCAGGGAGAAGGCTGGGGCTTTTATTGTGAAAAGAATCACAATAGGATCTCATTGATCTGTTCTCTTTCTAATCAATATATGGATCTCAGAATGATAACCCATATGGCACTATTGTCCCTCGGAAGCAAGATATAAGTCCTTTGACTCATAAAAGTGATCTTTAAGTGACAGATGAAAAACATTGAAATTGTTCGTGGCATTGCAGAATACATTTGGCCTTAAAGGGATTGTTTGATTTTCATGTTAGAATCGCAACAGCTGTGGTTTCATATAGGAAATGTTTTGTTGTTGTTGTTGTTGTTGTTGTTGTTGTTGTTTTGTTCTAGTACATATACACATAATTTTTCATGATTTTATGATTTTGTTTGCATATTTAAATAGTACATTTAAATATACTCAGCGGACCCATGCTGAGGCGTCCCTTCCCCCTGTAGCGATTTAAATAGTTAAGACTAATAGATTGTCTTTGAAAACATTTCCCAGGATTTTCGTTACCATTTAGATCTACAATTTGTATGGTTTCATATTTTACATAGGATAACAAAAAATGAACCAGACATGAATGTTTTCTTAGATTCATTGGAATGCATTTGTGTACTTTTCTATTTAATTTTCAAAACAACGCCCGGAGCTGGAGAGAGGCCCTGTAAGGTTTAGAGCGCTAGATTGTCTTGCAGAGGGCCTGAACGTGGGTTCCAGCACACTCATGGTAGCCCACCTATCTGTTAACTCAGGTCCAGAGGATTCCTCTTCATCTTTTGTCTTCCAAGGCCACTGTCCTTTATAGGATGCACATACACACATGCAAGTAAAACACTTACACACATGAAACAAAACCCGAATAGATCTTTAAAATCATCTCTATAATATGTTAGACTATACTTACTTTAAAAGGAAAGAATTCAAGAACCACTGTGTTAGGCAACTTACAGAAGTTTGACTAAAAATTGGAAATGGGGGGGGGGGGCTGGAGGGCCGTCATTTAGGTTCTGATTCTTTGAGTTTATAATACTATTCTTGTATTTTATGAGGCCAGAGATATGTTTGGTGGATGTGCAGTCAGGTATGGGGGAAGTGGGTGCCTCTGTGGACCCATGCTGAGGCGTCCCTTCCCCCTGAGCGACCACCCACAGGATGGTATAGTGTTTACTCAGGGCATATGGAGGGACTTAAGAGAAAGGGGGGGGGATAGAAGCCACCCATGAGCACATAGGGAAAGAAGAGGAGGAGAATGGAGAGGGAGAAAGATGGTAAGGGAATAAGGGTCGGAGGGCAAGAAAGACAGAAAGTGAGGAGGGGGCAAGCAGCGCCTTTTATAATGAGTCAGGCACACCAGGCTGTTGCCAAGTAACTGTAGGGTAGAGCCTAGACGAAAGTCCAACAATTCCTAGCGCTCTGAACTGAAAATCAGAGTCAGTGCTCCAACTTTAGTTTTCTACTTTCTTGGTTTCCACCACACATGGCTCATTGTCCATTGTGATCTGCAGAACAACTGAGAAAAGCAGAATAACTTTGTTCCTGTCATTTTTGAATCTATACTAAAATGCCATTTCCTAGAATAAAATGCCAGTCCATTCAACAATGGCACTTGAATGCATAAAGATATTGTGTGAATGATGGGTGGGTGGGCATTTGATTCATGTTCACTCAAATGTGTCATTTCATTGCATCAAACAAAGATTTCTACCAAGAAAATGAAAGCAAAATCTGGCTTCAAAAGTTTTACCTAATATACTATTTCTAGTTCTACAAATGATTATGCAAGTATCTCAGTTTAGAGTAAAAATTTTAGAAAAAAATAAAACTTAAGAAAATCAATTGTTTTACAAAATTGTTGGTGAATTTTAGCTAGGTCTCTTTCAGACAATTTGTCTAATGTATCTGGGATTAATATTTCTTAATACTTTAATCTCTTTCTTTTCTTTCTTTTTTTTTTTTGTTTTTGTTTTGTTTTGTTTTTGTTTTTTTGAGACAGGGTTTCTCTGTATAGCCCTGGCTGTCCTGGAACTCACTCTGTAGGTCAGGCTGGCCTCGAACTCATACATCTGCCTGCCTCTGCCTCCCAGAGTGCTGGGATTACAGGCATGCGCCACTACTGCCTGGCTTTAATCTCTGTCTTAATCCAGCACATTCCCTTAGTTTAGGACTAGGATAATGAAACTCATGCTTCCTCCTTCTTGGCCCTTATTCACAGGGCCTAATGCATGTAAGTCAGATTATCTATAACTGAACTGTACAAACATACACACATACAAATGTGTCCATGCACACATTCACACACACACACACACACACACACACACACCAGCATCCAAAGCACCCATAGTATGTTCTCTGAGAAATGTTATTTCAGAAGAAACCAGTAGGAGACAGGCAATCTATTTGGAGACATCAGCTGGATAATGTGTAGTGGAAAAGTTGAGCAAAAAATTAATTTTAATCTTATTTATCACAGTAGAAAACCCAGGAACTAAAAATTCTGGTTTCCCTTTCAAACTAATAAAACAAATTAATTCAAATGGTCTTGAGTTTTGCAAACAGATTTGAAGAATTGGAATTGCCTGTTTATATTTGATTGTTAAATATTATATACATTAAATTATAATAGAATACATACACATACCCATATATACATAGACATAGACATAGATATAGACATAGACATAGATAGACATAGACAGACATCATATACTTATACATATTCATTTTCATATTCATATACACACATATACATATACATCATACACATTTACATATACATATACATATACATATATGCATATACATATACAGAGACATTCTATATATTCATATTTATATACATATTCATATACATATACACATACACATATACATATATACATATACATGATTTTCAAAACAATTCTATGAGCTTCAGAGAAGCCTTAGTGGTTAAAATCACCAGATTCTCCTTAGAGAAGATCTGGGTGTGGTTTCCAGCACCCACATGGTAGATCATACCTATCTATTAACTCCAGGTTACTTATATCTGCCATCAATTATATCTTGTCAACCTGAGGATGGTAACATGTTTGTAGTGTTTTGTTTACTACAGTCTGGCTTCTGAAGACGTGTGACATAACGACATTCTGGGTATTTGTTGAGAACACCAGTACCTAGAGCATCATTCATCTCTGTAAGCTGTAGGCTTGTATTTGGGACCAGTTCTCATCTTTACTGCTATAGTCTCTTCAGTTAGGATTGTAACTTTTTCTAAAAAGCACATCTATCTTGTGGTTGTCTGTCTCACCATGCTCATCTCTCATACCGCCTTCAAGTTAACATATCTCACAAAATTCTTGTCAACACAAGTGGCCCAATGAGCCACTCAAGGAAATGCCATTGAATATTTGTGATTCTCTAGCACAGCCCGCTACAAATAGATCAAGGCACATACCTGATTCTTCCTTTATTACTTATTGGATGATAATACATTCCAGAATATTTAGTATCTTTTTCATGTTAATGGGAATTCAAAACTTGCCAAGAGCTTGAGGAGCACAGGTCTTATGTGAGCTGCTGTTATTTATTCTGTAGTTGTTCCAGAGGGAAGTGATTTGGAAACAAAGAAAGGATACATGTTTTTTCAAAGAATATCAAATATTGAAAAATAACCAGCAGATGCCCAAGAGAGACAGACTTAAAAAGGAAAATACTTCAGAAAGGAAGTTTGCTAGAGAAAATAATAACAAAACACAAAGACAGTCCAGAGAACCAGACAGCATGTTCTCAACTAGGAGAATAGAGGCTGGTCATAGATCTAGTCTGAGTAGCATGCAGCTTGCATATACCATGGTATGAAAAGGAAACTAAATATATGCATTTGTAGTGCTTCCGTGGAATACTACTGATTAATGTGCATCAATTATATCTATATCCAGTTATAACTTTACACATGGAAAGGACAGCACTTACTAAGGCTGGGAAGATGGCATGGTCAATTAAGTGCTTGCTGGGCAAGTGAGAACGTCCACATTCAGAATCCAGCACCCTTGTAAAGAGGCAGGGCCAGGAGCTGTGCAATGGTGAATACCAGTAAGTGGGGAGCAGAGACAAGGTCATCTCTAGGGATTGTTGACCAGTCAGTCTTGACAAGTTGGTAACATCCAGGATAATTCACAGACATTGTCTCAAAAACCGATGTAGGTAAAATGAACTAGAGGATGGCATTTGACATCAACATCTGGCCTTGCCATACATGAGCACCTGTACACATGTATACATATATAGACATACAGAAACGCTCAGACAGATAGACACAGATAGACCAATGCAGAGACACAGAGAGAAACTTGTTCTGTGAGTTTCAGCATAGCTATTCCATTCGTATGTGGCTCATATCTAAAATGTGGATAGGAATAATACCATGTGTGTCATAGAGCTACTTAGATATTTTAAATGAAGTAATCACACATATTCCCTACCAACCAGGAAATTATTACAATGCTTATAGTCAATAAATGTTGAATAAAATTTTCCATGTAAGCAGAATTTACTTTCTTACTGAGAGCAGCTGAGAATTATTGTTTTCCTATACTTCTTAGGGAGATGTTGGTTTGTGTATTAAAGCAACAACAGCCAATCCTCTGGCAAATTCCCTAAAGAGCATTGATTTGCCCTGGAAACTTTGCAAGGCACGCCCATTACTGAGCAGCTTGGAGTGGTTTTGTTTGTGGAACATTACCCATCCTTTTTATTCATAAACTCTCATCTTCCTACTGAAAGTTGAATTAAAAAGTCATTTCTGTGTCGTTTTGAAATCATCCTCTTGTAGACACAAACCTTATTTATTAATATGCCATCGGCTCTCAGGAAAGTCTTCTTTTGATAGATGGGGATTTGTAACTTTCATATTTCACTTAAGGTTGCCTCATTTTTCTTTCCTCGTAGAACTTTACTTAAATTCGCTAAGATTTAATACTTTACTATGATTTAAACTTTGTTCTTTCCTTACTAGGAAATGTGAAGTTTGGAAGAATTTATAAACTATAGGATAAATAAGCCTATCTTCCAGAAGGCTCATTGAACATTCATTATGTACCAGGTCTTGATGACATATGAACACACACCAGCGTAGCTGATCTCTCTATCTCTTATTCATGAGAACAGTGCCATTTTTACCTGTTTAATAGAAATGGTGATTATCAGAAAGGGTGAGGGGCTTGAACTCAGATATCTCTGGGCAAGCATAACCAGTAGGTGTGTGTGTGTGTGTGTGTGTATGTGTGTATAATTGTGTGTATGTGTGTGTGTGTTTGTGCATGCATGAGAGAGAGAATATTGACAGTAGTCATTGTAACTTTGAAGGAAGAATACTCAGAAATCTGTAATAAGCCAAAAGAGATTTCTCAGGTAAGAGATGATGTTGAAATAAATGCGCATGCACGTGCCCCCCCACACACACACATACTGGGTGCAGGAGGGAGGGAGGGGAAGGTAGAGAATTGCTGAGGGGACAGGGGCAGAAGAATAAGGTTCACATAGGCTAAACTGGCTATGGACTTGGAGCTAGCATGTAGTCCAGACTGGCACTGAACTCACAGTGTAAGTCTTAAACTGCGCTTGAGCTGCTGCCTCCCCTTCCCCATTGTTGGGATTGCAGGCATGCTCCACCCCCACCCCCCACCCCCTGGCTTGTGCAGGCCTCAAATGGAGACCAGGGCATTTTGCTTGCCATGGATGCACTGTTCTAATGGAACTGGAGCCCTGATGTTCAGTATAGAAACAACATTTTCTTTCACAGGGAAAATGTTGTTTTTCACTGATAGAATAAGGCTGGCCTACACTAATAAGGTAGACTTTAATTCAAGTCATACAATTATAGTTTTAAAAAGCATTTTAGAAAGGCATCCATATTTACACATAGGTGATTGTTTTAGTGACTAGCTGGCTCACCTAGCTGTCACTAGATGAGACATAAAGCAAATGATTACAGGATTTTGCACAACATCACAGAGCTGTGAAGTGGGGGAAGAGAGACTTGCGCCAAAATATGTCTGGTGACCGAGACTGGCTCTTGGTGACGCCATAGTGTTATAGGCACTGAACTTCCATAGAGCCATGAACAGAAGGTTAAAGTTACCACATTGAGACATAAGTTACCTGGACTAGACACAAGCTCTTTGTGACTCACAAGATTCAGTATGTGACCTGAGCTATGTAGGGTGCAGGGATAATTTAATCATAGCGAGTCTGTCTAGTTACTGGCTCATTTTTCATCTTCTTAAGCCAACATTCATAACTGGGAACATCTTGCCAATTCCCTTTGAAACATTTATAGTAAAACTCTGACCCAGTAAATGATAAATCCATCATAGTGCCAAATGTAGATTTAAATCAAAAAATGAGAAACCCAATTGTCTTTTCCCATGTCTTGATCCAAGTTAGCAATGATGATGAATGAATGAATTAATGAATAAAAAATATTATTGTATCTAATTCCAACTGGTCAGTCCTGAAATCATACACATACAAGTAGCTTTACATAGACTTAGCAGGTTATCTTAATATGTTTAGTAATATTTAAGAATAACATATTAAGAATCATATATGTATTAGCTAGGCAGAATTAATATTTTTATTACTTTCTGTCTTAGTTTTATTGCTGTCAACAGAGACCATGAACAACGTAACTCTTATAAAAACAACATTTAGTTGGAGCTGGATGACAGGTTCAGAAGTTTAGTTCATTATAATGCAGGCAGGAACATGGCAACACACAGGCAGGCATGGTATAGGAGGAATTGAGAGTTCTACATCTTCATCTGAAGCCCACTAGCAGAATACAGGCTTCCAGGCAGCTAGGATGAGGGTCTTAAAGCCCACAGCCACAGTGACACACCCACTCCAACAGGGCCACACCTTCTAATAGTGCCACACCCTGGACTGAGCATATACACATGATAGCTTTCCTAAAGGTTTTCTGTTCAACAACTAATCTTTTATTACTTATATTACTATGTCTCTCTATGTGCATGTGCGTGTGTGTGCGTGTGTGCGTGCGTGCGTGTGTGTGTGTGTGTGTGTGTGTGTGTGTGAAACATCTGGAGATCAGAAGACAGCTTTGTAACATCTATTGTCTCTTTCCTCTTTACAAAGGTTCAAACCTTAGGTCTGGAGGTTTGAACAATAGGTACCCTTACCTACTGAGTCATCTCATCAATTTTTATCATTGATCCTGTAATACACTTAGAATTTGACATTTATGAGAAGCTGAACTTTTGATACAAAGTGCATCTATTCCTTGGGATATGTTAATGCCTATTTTTCCTAGAATAATATTTCTTATCCATTAATTAAATATGTGCCAATTTTTTTGTTTCTTTGCTTTTAGTTTCCTTGGGTTTTTAACACTCAGTACTCAGTATCCTCTTAAATATTTTTACTTAAAGCATAAAGAGTATAATTTCCCTGTTAATACTGTATCAGTCCATACTATGATTTGTGTATTGTTGCACAATATATTTCTCTCTGTATATGCATATACATATATATATATAATGTGAAGTTTGTGATATATAATTAATTTCATATTAAAGGAATCTGAGATCTTTTAGAACATTGAGAGTTAAAGGTTCTGTATTAAGTGATGAAACAACATGACCAAAAGCAAGCTGGGGAGGAAAGGGTTTGTTTGGTTCACACTTTCATAGAGTAGCCCATCCCATCACTCAAGGAAGTCAGGACAGGAACTCAAGCACAGTAGCAAACAGGAGGGCAAGAACTGATGCAGAGTTCATGGCGGGGCGCTACATACTGGTTTGCTCCTTATGGTTTGTTCTCCATTATTTTTAATATAACAGAGGTCCATCAGCCCAGGGATGATGACACTCATAATAGACTTGGCCTTCTCTATCAATCACTGATTAATAAATTGCCCTACACGCTTGTCCCCAGACTGATCCTGTGGAAGCATTATCTAAATTGAGGCTCCTTCCTAAATGATGACTGTTTCTTGTGTCAAGTTGACATAAAATCAGCCAGTACAATTGTGTTATCTACAAGTCTCTTTGTTGGTGTGTTTATAGAAAATTTTCCATTAAGAACCACAGTACTTTGAAGATTGTCACTATTCTCCTAATTTTAATAATCATTTAGTAAAGTGATTGCTATTGATATTTTTTAACTTTATTAAATAGGCTTGCCAGAACCCAAGAAGGACCATATTTTCCAAGGCTTGACACAAGTCCAGGGATTTTACACATCCAAAGACTTTCTGCCACTTGTCGCCAAAAGCAGTAAAACAGGTAAAATCTATTGTCTTCTGTCTCAATGTTGTGTGTGGTGCCCCAGGCATTATACATTTATATTAAATTCAAACTCAGTAAGACATTATTCATTTCTTATCTGGATCCTTGAATAAACAGCACTAAGGTAAAAACATTAAAAACTGACATGGGTTGTTTACAGGAATTATAGAATTGCCTATTCTTCCAAGAAAGCATCATGGAAGATATTTGTGTGTGTGTGTGTGTGTGTGTGTGTGTGTGTGTGTGTGTGTGTGTGTGTTGTGTGTTCCATGTGCACTGTGAGAAACTAATTCAAAATAAAAAGACTGCACCAAACACTGGAAGAGATTCTACCAAGAAGGGCAAGATTTCTAGTTTGGGAGCTATTTTAAAGCAAGATGAGTCTTCGCATGTCTGAAATGATGTGTGTCTGCAGAGGCAGGAAGATCAAGGACTCTTCTAGAGCAGTAATTCTAAGCAGTTAAAGTAAGACACTTTGATAGACACTCTATTATTTCATGTACCTCAAGATGAACAACCTGAGGGGAAGACTATGCCAAGTTTTGGCTCCATTAGTGCCCTTGTCTTTGTGATAAAAAAAGCTGTAATATTTTTTTTTAACTAGATGCTCTAAACGTTTTAAACATTTATTTTTAAAGGATACTGAGACATATCTGTTCCTACATCTAATTATGTATAGAAATGATCAAAAACATATGTTTCCCTTTGTTAAAAAATTTTAAACATACCAGTATTAAATTACTTGAAAGGTAATAGCAGTGAAGGATATCTTCCGTATCTGTTGCTCAATCCCTGAACCCTGGAAACTTGTGGGTTTTTCCAGGAAGATGCTGGTGCACCAAGCTCGGATTTGAGAATCACAGACTGTCAGTTGTCTAATTCCCAGCAGATGATCATCTAAACAAAATGATTATATTTATTGAAGTTATAGATCTAGATATCATCTGAGGTGGCATTTCAAAAATTATAGTAATTTATCTTATCAGTATTTTATAATACAGTACTGATAATACAGTGCTGTCTGACACAGAACACATTCTGAATTTCTTTTTCTCCAAGGATCTTCATAAGGATACCAGATCTTCCTACACAGACTCTGAGAAATATGCACTTATGAAGTCATATTTGCTTGGCTGGTGGGAAGGCTCAGTAGGAAGAAACACTTGAATATAGGCCTCACATAAAAGCTCCGTCCTTGATCCCACTATGTGGCAGGAGAGGGATTTCACCTGAAAGATGTCTACCCCATGTACACTCTGACATGTGAATGCCTATACATACACAAGCATGTAATTAATTAAATAAATAAATGAATAGGATATATATATATATATATATATATATATATATATATATATATATCCTAGTTTCACTGAATGAACCAGAAAAATTCAATTAATAGAGCTGGGAGGTGGTGGCACATGCCTTTAATCCCAGCACTTGGGAGGTAGAGGCAGGTGGATTTCTGAGTTCAAGGCCAGCCTGGTAAACAGAGTGAGTTCCAGGATATCCAGGGGCTACACAGATAAACCCTGTCTAGGACAAGAGAGACAGACAGACAGACAGACAGAGAGAGAGAGAGAGAGAGAGAGAGAGAAATCTGTATTGTAGTCATTATGTCCAGAAACTCTAGAGTTTCCAATATGATGCTTACTGAACATCTTAATTTTAAAAGTTTACTAAATATAAAATATATAGTAGCATTACGTTAGAAATTAAGTATCTTAACAAAATGCTCTAAACTATGGGCTGAGGTAGTTAAACAAAGGATTGCTTTGTTTCACTGATGTATAGAAATTTAATTATGTAAATGTTAAGATATGTATCATGACTGTGATAGGCATTTAATTGATTACTTCTGTCTATCATGACTAAATTTTTTTTTTGTGTGTTACATCAGTCCTTATTGAAGGGGAAAAAAGGAAGCTAAGGGTCCTGAGTATAAAATTACATATATGAGCATATTTTTAAAATGGGAATAAAACTGTCTCTCAACGAAGCAGAATAATTTGATAGTGACACTCCACCCTGGGAAACTGCAAGATGCAATTTTACAGTGCTTTGAGTACAAGTATCTTTTGAGCTGTCATGCAGAAATGGTTTCTCTGCTTGAAAATGGGGTTTTCCTTTCATCGTTCAGGAATGTGCGCCTGTCGCTCTCCATTGCCATCCGTAAGGGGAGCCGTGATTGTACTCGGAGCTGGAGATACTGCGTTTGACTGTGCGACATCCGCTCTGCGCTGTGGAGCCCGCCGCGTGTTCATCGTCTTCAGAAAGGGCTTTGTTAATATTCGAGCTGTTCCGGAGGAGGTGAAGTACAGGCACTGGAGGAGCCAGGGATGGAATCCCACAGATTTTAGGAAACGACACTGTGGATATGCAGTCCTAATTTAAATAATTAGATTGTCCTTAAAATGGACAGAGGGGGAAAATAATTGAATTCTAGGGAATATGTAATTATTTTCATTCTGACAGTCCACTTAAAAGGAACTTTAAATATTAATTTGGGTAAAATGATACATGTATTTGGGTCAAAATCACTGGTCTATCTTTTTTTTTTATCAGTGTTTTAATATCTTTGAAGTGTATTCTAATTAGTATCTGTCAAATGTGCTAAATCTATAACCTCAACAATCTGCAATTTTCATAAAATGTGTGGATGGTAAATGAATGCTATAATTAGAAACATTTAAGATCCCTCAAGCCCAACTATACTAGAATATCTATATCTATATCTATTCCCTTAAGTCCAACTATACTAGAATACACACACACACACATATATATATACACTTGTACATATGTCATAATTAATGGCATATACACATGTATATATATATAATGTTTTTATGCACACTGTGTTCACTTTTAGAGTCAACTGTTTCTGCTAGAAAGACAATTGATTGAAATTGCAGCAGAGTACTTTAAAAGAGCTTCCATATGAACACTGCACAGATTCAGTGTTTAGTTAACTTAGTAAAGACGATAGAGTTAACATCATTTTATTCAGACTAGTCTTCTATTAAAACATCATCTGGCTGTGCATACCATGACCTCTCCAACTGTAATAGAATCAGGGAAAGATAATATTTTAAAAGGGATACTACTTGCTAGACAATAGACTGAGTCTATTTATGAAAAGATAAATTATCCATTTTATTCAAATTAGTATTTTGAATTTGATTTACTCAAGAATGCCCACACATGTTTGGAGGCTCTTGATCTGGAAGGAATTATAACTGTAGTTGGTGGGTAATTTGTCAGATGTGGATTAACCGCAGTACAAATTGACCCGAGTAAATGATCCATCACTATTAGTTCATAGCTGGGCTGCAACCGTCAGCGGTCCTCAATGGCTTCTACTACAGTCATACTATTAATATGTATTTTCTGAGGTGTTCTTATAATCCTAAGAATCATTTCTGGAATACACTTTTAGGCCTTAGTTAGTTCGTTTACATCCTCCTACAGATTTAAGTAGCCAAGTTAAAAGAGAAACAGTACCCAATTTTATTTATTTTTCATTGCTTTGCTTAATGTTGGACTTGGGAAATATAACAAATTGCTGAAAAATACTTTACAGTAAATATTTTATATTCTGTTCATCTGTTCCTATGATTTAAAAGGTTTCATGACCAAAGGTTAGAAATAGAAGTTAATCCCATGTATTGGGATTCTATTTGTGGAGATCTGAGGTTGTTTTGTTGTTTTTTTTTTTTAAATAAAGCAAAATGAACAGAACAAAGATTTATTTTAGGTCAGTGTTGGCAGATCACTGTGATAGAAACAAGTAACAATGTCACTACTTCAGTGACACATTTCTTCCAATTCGGTCTACCTTCTAGAGCTTCTATGACCTCCTAATAACACGGTTGAGTGAGACAGAAGCTTTTGGACATAACTTTTGGAGGACTTTCCATAAACAAATGTAAACACCCCAAATGGCAGTATTAATTATTGCATTCCTGATAGTATTATCGTTTTTCTTCATCTTCCATTAGAAAAAGTAACTAGAAATACATGGCAGCTGTTTCTGTCTTTCATAAAACTCAGAAAACAACTCAGACTGGGTAATTACTTAGGAAAGTAAATGTGTGTATTCATGTACCTTATGTTGAGTGACTACTTATTGTATTCTAGGCATTAGTTCAAGTAACTTGAATATATCAGAGAGAATTTCATACATCATAAAACTTAGTTAGGAAATAAGTGAAAGACTAAACAAGTACTTAAATCACTTGTTTATATAGAAAGTAAATGTATCGCACCATCTGTGCTATATTGAAAAGTATTGTTCAATATTCTCTATTGTTCTATGGTAATAATGAAAATTACTGGTATGAGGACATATAGAGTATACAGGTGTTTGCTTGGGTACAGAGTGTGGTAAAGGGAAAGACAGGGACTTCTCTCTTACATAGAGTGGTTTGTAGGTCTTTCTGATTAGTTTTGTATATAGAAAAGATAAGATTGGGAGAAGATTGGTATCCAGTAATAAGCACTGTTGACCTGATTAAATGTTCTTAACCATAACAAAGGAAGTCTCCTAGGGAGTTCATGTGAACAGAAGATAATAACTGTGGGCTGCCTATGAGAAGCTGGCTAGCAATTGTGGCCACCTATAAGCTTCTACTTAGTAGAAAGGAAAGTCTTGGGACTGTTTTGTATAGAGAAACACAAAGACCTAAGGTAGCTTTTGGATTTGCAACTATGCAGAATTTTGACTATAGGGCTGTAGAGACAGAAGCAAGGAGGCTGGTGGCTAAAGAAAAGTAGACTGTTGGTCAGCATGATAGTATATAGAATGGAATATATTATAGTGTATGTGTAACTTAGTAGAGGCCAGACCCAGTAGGATGGGTGTGGTTGCAGGGTGCTAAAAGGAAGGTCTGCGCCTTGGGATCATAAGTTGCTTGCCTTTGGTGGAGATTTAGTAGCATTCCAGTTCTTGGACTTACATATATCTAGAATGAGTGTTTTGGTTTTTTTTTTTACAAGTAACCAAAACTTTTATATATTCTTAAAATTACTTGATATTTATATGCATGAAATCAAATACCATGGTCATCTTCCTTGCTCAATTTTACATTTTTTCTAATCAACCATTGATATAAGTGTTCAATAAACATTTGTAGAATTAGTAATCTCTAGAGAAGCTCAAAACTAAGATTTCTTCCACTAATCTTCCAGGGTAACTGAATTTTAAATTTTTAGAGGGTCCATGTAATGATTTTAGGCAAACCCACAACATGCGATGTGTAATTAGTATCATGTATTAATGTTATATAGTGTGTGTGTGTTTGTGTGTGTGTGTGTGTGCGCGCGCGCGCGTGTGTTGACTTCAGGCTAGAGTATATGGCCAGTGTCCATGATATTCTGAATTGGGATATTCCAGCACTTATAAGTTTCCACATTCATTCATCATAGTCATTACTTGGTTTTGTATACTTCTAAGGAACATTCAGTGTTTACACCAAAAAACCAAAACACTCATTCTAGATATATGTAAGTCCAAATACATGGGATTTGAGAGACTATGTGTAGGGACTTATTTTTAAATAACATAGTAACCCAACTCTTCTATATCTCTCTAATTTCTCATATGCTTCCTTCTTTCCACATACCTGTGTTTCTGCCACATTCTATTTATTTAAAGTAAATGAGTATTTGAGAAAAAAGCCTATATGAGTTTTTTCTCAAGTAAATATAGCATATAATTATTCGTACTTGAATAAAGGTTTTAAATGACATGGTTTCTCTATTAACCAATTGTCTCACCACCCAGATCTTCAGTATTCATATGTCTAAAACTTCAATCTAATATTCTTTCTTTGAGAGAGGAGGAAACAGACCAACAGGACATTTTCTGAGCCTTTAATAATAGATGTGAATGAATACAGAGGTCAGTAACTTGCTTGAAACTGTGCCTTCTGTGGCTGTGGTTAATAATAAGTATGTATTATATATTAAGTGTATATTATATTTATTTATTTTTGTTGCTGTGATAAAAGACTACAACCAAGGCAACTTATAGGAGGAAATGCCTTTGGGTATGTGCTTCCAGATGGAAAATCCTTTATGGTAAGGATACATGGCACAGGTGGGAGGAATGGTTGCAGGAACAAGTTGAGAGATCATAACCTCAACAACAAAAATGAAGCAGAAATATATACTTGAAGTAGGGCAAAACTGTGGCATCTACAAGTCCACACCAGCGATGTACTTCCTCAGTAAGACTGTACCACCTCACCAAACAGTACCTCCAACTGAGAGTCAAGTGTTCTAACATCCACACTGATCAGGGGCTTTGTTATGTTATTATACAAACTACCACAATTACCAAGACCAGTGTGTCCGCATCCAAAAATATTTCAATCAATAACACTAGGAAGCATCTCAGAATACATATTTTAAGGACAAATACAAACTGTTTCTGTAATGCATAGGCTTTCAAAATTTAGAGTGGATCAAAAATCACATTGCTGAACACAGACCTCTGGGCACTGTCCCCTGAGTTCCTTTCAGAGTAAGTTTGGGATGGGCCTGAGAATTTGCATTTTAACAAGTTCCCTGGTGATGCTGAGGCTGCTGGTCCACTGCTCTAATGTATCATCAATGAGTTTCCAGCTGTCTAATTAGAACCATAAGCAGTATGCTGTTTGGAGGCACTTTCCATCTTAGTTAAGAAAGCATTAATGCTGAAGGATATAGGTTTGATGAGATGAAGATAGGGAGGCATCATCAGCATATTGATGTAATTCTGATTCCAAATGTCTCTCAGGCTCCCTAGCGGCCTCACACACATGCTAAATAGGATGATGCTACTGACACACTAGCTGTTCTCAGCCCTCAGCCCTTGGGGAAACCAGCCAATCACTCAGTGCTATCCTTTAAGAAGATGAGGGAAAATCTGTTAATAATTCCCTTCAGTACTTTCTGCAAGCTTAAATAGGTGAGATTAAATTTCACAGGATAACAGAATCCCCCAAAATGCTGGTATTAAAAGCTGTTGACATATCAGACAGAACTGCCAGAATACTGTAGGCGGCTGGGAATTCCTAAAAGGAGGCATGAAGGTCAGGACTCAATAGACCTGCTTGACTTGATCAATTTAAACAATAAGGTTAAGGAAGGACTCTGTAGTTGTTATTGATTATGGTGGAGAAGAATATGGCTCAATATTAGTTTTAATAAGAAATCCCATTCATGAAGAATATTGCAGGAATCTATCATATACCTACTTAGTTTCTAAATGGCAGCAGAGCATGGTATATCTGCTATCGCTCTCTATTCTGATGACATCTATGTGCTATTCCCTCTGTTGGTTTATCGGGATAGTTACTGGTTTAATTAGATTTGCCTGTTACCAAAAATCGTAGTCATTTAAAGAATTGGCTGTCTTGATAATAAAGACATTTTTATATTATTTTAATATAAAAATGTATGCTAGATCCTTTGGTCCATTAGTCAAAATGTGTTTTACTGTGATTTTGAAATAATACATTTCCATATGAAAGAATACACCTATTAACTTAATCCTTTTTGGACAATACAACATACCCCACAATATATCTTTTATGGGAGACAACTTATGGTTCCTATACACAGCATTTTTAGCAATAAATGACAGTGTTAAAGCTGCATTCCTTGTTTGATACTCTGTATTTTGCTGTCCCCTTATTTATTTTTGTAGCAGTAACAGATGCTACCCTAGCTTATATTTAATTATTAAAAACATCAACCTGAGACTAATTTTAGTAAAGAACCCATATAGACTCACAAATGTAATTTCCCCTAGTAAAGTAGATAACTCCCAGTGATCTCTCTGCATTTGTCACCTGCACTTCGTTCAAGAGCATTTCTTCATGGATTGTGATCAGAGACTTGTTAGCATCAATGGCCAAGGGGAGTTGAAAACAAACAAATAAATATACAACTGCCCCTAGGCAAACAAAGTTAATTAATGGCAGTTGGGGGCTCTTGGAGTGCTAACATTGTAAATGCATATTGAATACCTTTTGATTGTAGAGACCTGACATTCCAGGAATCTGGATGTGTATACCTGATGGAAAGTTATGTTAGTTCAATGTGGTGTGAGCAGTTAGAAGGAATAGGTTTTTAACTGAAAGTTGGAGCGGGTTGGTGACTAGTCTGAATTTTCCATCTGTGATATCAGTGGTGGTTTGTAAGGAATCCATTTGTCCATTCCCAAAGTTTTTAATTTTACTACTCAGAAAAATAGGAGAGAGAGAACTGCTAACAAGCCAAGACCCAACAAAAGCACATTTAAGATTGTACATTTAAAGACAATATCGAAAATGTCATGGGGACTTTTGCATATGTTGATTCTGTGTATCTTTAGTGCTGATAATTTATCTTTAAAAATGTTACCAAACTCTTTTATGTGCATGCCATATATCTACATAGAGAGAATGTGCCATATTAAATATTGGTTATTGCTGCATTAATTTTAGTAGCTTATCTGTCTTTATTCATATTTATTTGAGTTCTTCAATACTTTTACATGTCTTATAAGATGGAAATCTTAAGATATAATTATTTCATTTATTCATCTATTTGAAAAAATGTATTCTACAATGTAGTCTAGACTAGCCTTGAAATACTGTGTAGCCGGATGAGGACAATTAATCCTCCTGCATCAGCTTCCTGGGGCCTGGGATCATAGAAATGTTCCACCTTACCTGAATTACAGTAATTTATTAAATACATATATTAGTCAGTATATAGCACTCAAAAAGAATAATTAAGAAAGACCTGAGAATTTGTTATTATTAACAAATTATTTACTCTTGTTATTGTAGTTCTGAATGTTAAATATAAACCTTGTTTAATACAGGCATTTTACCTCTGAGCTACATTCTTACCCATTTTATTAGTTATAGTTTGAGATAACGTCTTCTAAGGCTACGAAAGTGAGCCTTGAATCTCTATGTGAGCCAGGCAGATTTTGAACTTATGACTCTCTAGTCTCACCTTCTTCAGTAGTTGGGATTTTAGTCATAGCAGTGACATATCTTCATCTATTTCACAAGTATTGCTTTTTCTCTAAAACGAGTGACATGTCTCTCTCTGTCTCTCTGTCTCTGTCTCTCTGTCTCTCTGTCTCTGTCTCTCTGTCTCTGTCTCTCTCTGTCTCTCTCTCTGTCTCTGTCTCTCTCTGTCTCTCTCTCTCTCTCTCAAGGCCTTCCCTAAAAATATTTTTCTGAAGATTTCTTCTGGTCTCTTCTTAATTTACCCTTATTTCAAGACATCTTATGGCCTTTTATGGCTGTCTGACACTCACTACATAGGGTTGTTATTTCTTTATACTAATTTCACAAATTAAAATGCAGGCTTCTACGATTGGCTATTTTATTCAGTTCATAATTTGACTCCAAGAATAGAATAGTTTTCACTTCAAATTAGCAGATCACTAATCCATGGTAAATAAATACACAAAAAGTATCTTAACCTTGTAAGAATATTTTAAATAGGTATAAAATACTTACTATGCATTTATACTTCTCAAAAACTACTTTAGATTTAAACTTTAACTTTACATTTTCATTTTCTCATTACATATAATGGTTACTTTTAAATGACAGCTAGCTACAACCTAAAATAGCCTTAGAAAAATATCTCAATTGAGTAGTTATCTAGGTTAGGCTGACTTGTGAACAATTTTCTTGTTTGTCTATTGACCCTAATTATCGTGGGCAGCACCATTCCCTAAGATGGTCTCTGAGATGAATAAAACGAAGGCAGCCAACTGAGAGCAAGGACGCAAGCAGATAGAGTAAGAGCCATCGCTTCCTTAAGCTCTTAGCTGTGGGTATAGTGTGGATAACTATCTCAAACTCTCATCTTGGCTTCTTTCAAGTAGTGGATTGTGACTTTGAATTGTAGGCCAAATAAACCCCTTTCTTCTCTAGGGTGCCTTTATTAAAAAATAGGACATAATATTAAATTAGCATCAATGATTTTTCGTGGTCCCTTGACCCTTAAAACTTAACCAAGGACTAAAAAGAGTAACTTAAAACCAGAAAACATTGTCAAGCAATATATTAAAATACTGAGTTTAATGAAAATGTATCAGGATAAGTTAAGGCTGACATTTTAAAGAAGAAGAAGGTATTGCAATTTGAACAGAATTTGCATAGCTAGTCATTTCAAGATTTAAAAAGATACCTCCAAGACACAAGGTATACAGGATCATCTTTTTGTGAAATGTTACAATAGCAGTCACTATTGCTTTACTCCAGCAAAATCTAAGGGGAAGAACAGTGAGATCTAGTCAGGTTTAAGGGAATATCATCAATCATAAATGAATACTGTAGAAGTATTCTTTTCTTCCTAGAAGTGATAATTTTTATGATAGCTGTGCAAAGTCACTTTGTATCCTCTTAGGAATTCTTTACATTGCAATTCTGGGTCTTGTAACTCAACAGTGACTAGATTGAGTGACCAGGAGTGACTCAGTGAAGGTACTACAGTACTTATCCAACACATGACAGAGCTCTCATGTGGAGTAGCACATTTCTTTTATGTTCTTTTATGCAAGCATTTTGATGAATTTAAAAGAAGAGGCTATAAATGATGACTGGTGTAATTGTGGATACAGACTATGAGGGTGGGTAGATTTTAAAATGCTGTACACTCTATTTACTCCCTGTTAATTTCTGTACCAAAAATTATAATGTAGCCAAATTCCAGCATGACAGAGGCAGGGACTCAAAGGATACCATCCCTTGCCAAATAGCTCTTGGCAATGGTGGCTGCTGAGGAATGGAGTATCAGTTCTCTCATCAGGAGTGGAGCTCCTGCATCATTAGATGGCTGCTAACACTTGGGCACATAGGTAGCATTAACTGACCTAAGTCAGTTATTTAAAATAAAGAAAACATAAACTCAGGATAAGGACACTGTTGAAGCAGAGTCTCCATGCTAAGAGAAGTTGGAGGACTATGGATTGATATGGATAAAATACATTTTATACCTATATAGAATTCTCAGAGAATAAAACATATTTTAAAATTATAAAGTAGTTAAAACTTTTCCAGTAAACTCAGGAGTATGGGATTTGATGTGGGTAACTAGGACTTACTATATTCCTTCATTCTCCTTTATCTCTTTGGTAAGCAAATTAAGTAGGCTATTAGATTTTAAAATTAAACTAATACAATTGGTAGTACTTTGTTTCAAGGTTTATTACTATTTTATGGATAGAAGTAAATAGAAGGGGTCAGGTAACCAAGAGGAAGTTCATTATCACTGACAGTCTTATTGTTTCTCCCCCCCCCCCTTTTTAAAGCTTTATTTATTTATTTATTTATTTATTTATTTATTTATTTATTTATTTCATGTATGTGAGTATACTGTGTCTTCAGACACACCAGAAGAGGGCATTGGATCCCCATTACAGATGGTTTGAGCTACCATGTGGCTGCTGGGAATTGAACTCAGGACCTCTGGAAGAGCAGTCAGTATTCTTATCCACTGAGCCATCTCTCTAGCACCATAACTATTTCTTTTAACTCAGGTCAAGCTGACTCTAGGAAGTGTGAGTAGTTCCTCCTTTCACAGAAAGGAGAGCTAGTTCTGTCTCCATTTCCTACTTAGTTACACAAGTTATGTAACTGTGCAGCTCCCAACTCTACAGTATGAGGTTTACCCTGCCCAAAAGAGTTCACATATAAAGATGCCCATTTGAAGTTCAAGGGTTAGATCCCAGAAACATGTTTCTAAGGGGATTTAGACAAGTCCCAGTCACTGTTGTGATGAACTCCCTTCTTTCATCCACATTTTTCACACAAGAAAGATGATTTTCATTTCCAGAACTCATTAGCAGTTAATTCTGTTACACCAGCAAGAGTTCTTATTGGCTCTTATTAAAGACTAGCTATGAATTATCTTGAGTAGCAATATTTTCTACTCTGTCCTTTCATGGCATTTTAAAAATTTTATTTATTTATTTATTTATTTATTATTATTAATAGTAGTAGTAGTAATAGTAGTAGTATTGGAAATATGATGTGTCTGTGTATATGAGAAAGAGAGATACACACAGATGCACACACATATACATAAACACACCAGAAAATGAGAGAGAGACAGAGACAGACAGACAGACACACACACACACACACACACACACAGAGAGAGAGAGAGAGAGACAGAGAGACAGACAGAGAGAGAGAGAGAGAGAGAGAGAGAGAGAGAGAGAGAGAGAGAGAGAGAGAGAAAGTCACACATGCCAAGGCATTTAGTTGGAGATTTAACTGGAGCCATTAGCAAGTTAAGAAATCTATTTATCCCACATATAGCATAACTCATATTTGGACAAATTCCCCATGTTTATACATGATGAAGAGTCTTGATAGACTAAATGTTAGGATTCTGAAGTGTCCAGGCCCATCTATTCACTTTTAGGTCACATCTAGGGTTAATACAGAACATGAAGAGCTCATGTTAGCAAGAACAACTCACTCTTGATAGTCAAGTGTTCTCTGTGATGCCTTAGATGAGGAGGCATCAGCTCCAAATACAACACAGAGAAATAGAAATAAAACCAAAGGACGAGGTGTGATGGGTGAATTAAAATATTCAAAGGTGTAATCTTCCAGAATAAGCTCAGTCTTCTTGGTTCTTTTAAGCAGCTATATTCTTTGGAATGCTAGGTTAGGGTGATTAGATGTTACCTTGAGCATGGCAGATAATGGGGAAGAAGGTCAGATCTTCACAGGCTCATACATTGAGGGCCAGGGGTTTCAATAAGCTAACTTAAAAGACATTCTGCTAGATTTTGATTTTATAAGAAAGTACATATGTGAGCATAGAAGACTGTTCAGAAATCCAACTAAAATATGGCAAAGTAGAGAATTATTTGAAATGTGATCATAGTGTCATTGCTGATTTTTAGACAAGATAAGGGATTTTTGTAAGGCAAGCATTCATTTTATTACTTTTGACAAATAATAGCAATTTTGTAGCAGAAGCTACTTAATATTGGTTTTAATTTATGTAGTCTTTCCACTGTGAAGCTATAAATATTTGTAATAGTAAACAGTGAAGAAATAAGATCTTTTCCAAAATTAACACAGGCCATGAAATACAACTAAGCAATTTTGATTACAAATCACTTGGTTTTGGTTTTTGTGTTCTTATCAGATTGATAAATAGTTAAATATACTGTACTGATCTTACAACTTTCTTCTCATAAAGAATATTGTTTCTTCTTATTGCTTTTAAAACTTTGGCATAATTAGAAGTTATTCCAGAATTTAATATATGCTGGTTTTGATTCTGCTCGTTATGGTTTCTAAGCTATGCTTACCTTGCCTATATGCAATCTAAAAATGAGTTGACATCATGCTTTTAATTATAGTAAATTAAGTTGTTTCATAATTTCTGCAGTATGATGCCTGTAATATTAATCAGACCAAATCATCACATTACATAAAGTTAATCATTAAAATGATTATCATTATTGCATGCTGTAGTGAACTATTTTTATTTTACTTAGCTTCAACCACATAGCTTTCCTAAATATGGAAGTGAAAAATCAAAGCCAAGAATTTTTTTTAACTTTTCAAATGCTTTCTGAAGAGAAGGTGACAAACCGACCTGTTGAACCCAGCTCTTTAACAGTGAAAAATTGATGCTACCTGCTATCATTTTCCCTGAGTAATTATTGATGAATATAAAAATGAGAGACGCTCTGTGTTTATTGGATGAAACAGTTGACCCATATAAGAACATCGTGATGGCTTGAATGTGACTGACTCATAAGCACTTGCTCCTTGGGAAGCATTTGCTATTTAAAGAGGTTTTGTGAACATTTGCAGATGAGTCTAGCTTAATGATATAGACAATGGCGCTTAAGTCCTGGAGAAGTTTTGGTTTTTTCCCTTGGACACTTTTCTGTATCTCTGTTTTGTTATGTCTCTAATTCCTCCTTCCCAGTCTTCTTCCTGGTCACAGTGAGTTGATAAAGTTCTTCTACATGAGACCTACCAAACATAGACCAAACAAATCTTAAACGATGAGTTAAAATAAGACTTTCATCACATAAACTATTCTCAAAAAATTTTAATACAATGATGAGAAAGCTAACTAATACACTATTAAAAATGTATGCCATGACGGTTGTACTTGTATATCAGATTCTCATGCTTAATGACTATTAATGATCATTAACAAACTTCAAATATGAAGACCCAGTACTGATATTTGTGAATTACTTAACTTAGAAAGCTGGATTTTACAAATACCAAAATATTAAGAATATACACATAGCTAGACAATCGATCACATCTATCATATGCTGGTGGTAACTGAGAACAAAGAAATTACTCTTTTCTTTGTTTTACTTTCTACTCTGAAAGAGGATTATGACCTTTTTCAGAGGCTTATCTTCTCTGGAACTATCTGCTTACAGTGGGAGGATTTTTAAATCCATTCACCAAAATATCCAACTACCTAGTTTAATTTCATTAGTTTCAGTATCTTCCAGGCTGTTTTAATCATTTATCACTCATTCTGAAAAAAAAAATGAAGTCTGTTTTGTGGCAGTCCTTTCAACATAAATAGATAAGATGGTACCCTGACTTGATGCTCTTGAATGCGATGTACTTGCTGGCATTCATCTGAAAGTATGCTTGTTTGAAGTTATCAGTCATTGAGTATTTGAGTATGACTCTTTGGCATGTAAGATAGAAAATTTGATAATATGTTCTTTCTGTAATTAAAGAGCTTTTTGGAGTGGTTTATTATATGTTATGTAAAGATAAACACTGCTTTATTTTTCTACTTGAGATAGTCTATTCTTCGTTTCTTTATACTACGTTGTAAATCCTGCTTTATTCCTAATTTAACCTTTATCTAGATTTTTTTACGTTTCTATTAATTTGCTTATGGGACTGGGTTCAAGAACCTATTGCTTGGTTCCTAACTTTTCTGGATATAAGGCAAGTCTTTATTTATTTTGACAGGAAGGGTTGACTCTCTTCTGTTCTGAGGAAGCTCTCTATCCCTCCAACTTTCTGGTCTCTGGTTATGCCATTTCCTGCTATATTTTTATTGGGGAGTCTCAGTAGCAGGAAGCACAGTCATACTGAGTGGGGAGCAGAGGAAGACTAGAGTGAGTAAGGTCCCAAGAGAATGTGTGTTGTTGGCTTGAATCAGCCATGCCAAGGATACCAGAGCCTCAGACTCACCCGTTGGAAAATGGCAAAGCCTTTCCCACAGGCTCAGCCTCAAAGGAAATTTCAAAGCCTTCCCTGGTACATCTGGGACAGTTGATAGTGTATAAAGAAAATGTCTACTATAGCTATCTCTCCCTGGATATTTATGGTCTGAACTGTACCCTATAAATACTACTTTTATTGAGATTAGTTAAATCTCTGTTCTTGATACACTTCTATCTCAAAAATCCCACCTTCCTGATTTAGCTGTATCCAATAACTCTGCCTCTCTATGCAACTTTATATAATCAACATGTCAAACTTTTGAAATTTTACTGTCTCTCCCTCAAAGTGATCAGTACAACCAACTCCAGCTTTTTCTGTGTGTCTATGTTCAACTCATGAATAGTTGTCAGTGTTCTTCACTTTCCTAAGAAGGCCCAAGTCCCTGAAACCAAGCAGATGTAGCATGACTCTTTCACACATTGTATAGTGCACAGGTTCTCCTCACCAAATATGAAGATCCTACTAAAGTTGCTGTCAACCAAATTAGAGAGTTTTCTAAGTAAGCTCTTCCATGCTTTAAATATGTTTTTGATATGATGCCTCTCTTCTCCAAAGGGAACATAAAAACACATATTTATAGCTTGGATGTAGAATTCTTATATACTGAAGTGTTACAGACTTTGGATTTTTAAAAACAAAAATAAAATATTTGCATAGGCATAATATCTATCCTGGAGGTGCAATCTAAATATGAACATTAGAGTCATTTATATTTGGTATTCAGCCATATCATGAAGGAAATTTTAAGGATCACTTCTGTGTGTGTACATTTTTTACTGTAACCCACTGAATGAGACTAGGAGTGAGTGAATTTTTTATTTGTGATATAATCTTAAAAATCAAGCCATATTGGATTTTTTTTATATTTTGATTTTACATACTCAGATTAGGTGTTTTACCTGAATGCATTTTAGACAGGGTCAGGAGACTCCCTGAGGCTGGGTGTTTGGTTTGTAAAATCAAGAGGACAATTACTATTGTGTTGGCCTTTTGTACCACAACAGGAAGAAAAGATTGGTTTGAAGCAATGTTTTGTAATAACTAATGTATAGCTTTTGTAAACTATCTTCAGTAGGAAGATAAAATGCTATGGGCAAAGTATTAAAAAGAATATCTGATACCATCATTTATTATCATCAGGTATAACCTGGCAAGAAGTGAAATTAGGCTGGTAAGATGACTTGGCAAATAAAGACATGTAATACCAAACTTGATGCCCAGAATTTAGATTCCCAGGATTTGCATGGAGGAAAGAACTATCTGGGCTTTCTCTGAACCTCTATACACATGCCATTACACATGTGTACTCACCCACAATACACACTCATGCAAAATAAAATGAATAAAAATGTAATTCTCAATGAGAAAGAATCATATATACTATATCCCTAAATCATTAAAAGGATATTTTACCTAATGTATAAGTTCAGATGCCCATCATCTCATGGTCCTAATATTTCTTATTTCTTAGCACATGTCTAATAGTGATTTCAATATCTTTCTTCCCAACCCAATATGAAGACTTTCCTGATAAGTACATAGAGTTAGATAATATTCTTGGTTTCTATTGACAATTCTCCCCTTGTGTAAAGTGAGTAATAGTAAATAATTGTATTTAATAGCAAAATAGCTGTTGCATAAGGTATGACTTATGGGCACAGTCCCATATGTTAATCACATATCTCTACAGATTTGAGAAAGGAATTCAGAATACTCTGGTAGAAGGGTAGTATTCATAGTGCTATTCCTCTGGACACAGTAATGCAGGGGTCCAGGGAGCTCAACATCTTTGGCAAATTATCAACCCTGTGATGTTAGAGAACAGATGAAAGGGCTCACGAGAACACAGAAGGCGTGTTGTTATATGCCACTGAAATTCCAAATCTTGGTATGGTCTTGATACAGACATGCCCAAACTCTATCTACTGTACACTTCTAGCCTCTACAAATTTGTTTTATTTCATTTGGATGATGATTGCCTTACACTGAATTCCCTTGTCTTAGTACAGCATCTCATTGTGAGGAAACAACACCTGGAGGTCTTTCCAGATTTCTGGGTTGAGCTGTAACCCAGAGCATGATGGGAAAACCTGACTGTGGAGGCTGCTTAGGATAGCAACTATGGACCAGTCAAAATAAGGCACAAAGGAAGTTCTCCCTGAGATAAAGCTTGCAACAACTCACTTGGACAGTTCTGATCTTCGATTCCTTTCTCCTGTTTACAAAGAATATGGTCAGAATGGTGGAGTTTCCAAAATCTTGTTTTCCTCACATGCTAGGTGAACCACAATGCATACCTTAGAATGTATAGATCAGTTTGAAAATGAAAACATAAAATTCATGATATAGTCTTAGCAGGAATGAGGATATAGTTTGTTTTCAGTCCTAACATGCATTTTGGGTTCTTTGAGGCATCTATATGAGAAAGATGCTGAGGAAAATCTTAAGTTCTTTTGTTTATGTTTGTTTTTCTAGCAATATCTAATCTCCCACATTTAGCAACAACTTTGCTGACTACCTTAGGAGACTGTGTATATAAATACATGCAGACTGTCAACAGATAAGTAATTCTGGAAAATAAAGCAGGTTCTAAATTAATCTAGCATGCATACTCTGCAATACCAGTATCATAGTTCTCTATTTTACTTATGCTCTTCCCAGGAAGTAGGACAATTATAAATAAACATGCCGCATTGACATAGTCAACCCATGAACATTTGGCAATACCATTCACTTGAGTATGTCAGTATGATTAAAAGTTAGAATCACCCTTCCTTCTTAACTGCCATGAGATTGTTTCTTGTGCTACATTATGAAAATGCCAACAGGGAAACAAAATCGTATCCTACATGCAACAAGTTTATAATTTGGATCATTTAAGAAATGCTTTGCCTCACAGAACTTGTACATCACTCAGGAAACCTGGCTTCCGTTGTGAAAGTTCTCTGCAGTAGCACAGTTACTACTATTTTGTTTCCTGTGAGATACTCAACACACAAGTTCTGAATATATTGACAAATGCCTGGGTTTCATCTGAACTAAAGGATGGAAAATAATAAGATAAGGAATATGAGCATTTTGTGTAAATGGGCAACCTATATAGGCATAAAATGTACAATTCCAATTTAGTGATAGGACGGATTACACATGAGAAGGGGATTTCCAAGAAGTCTGTACTTGTGTCTCTAGTTTTTCATTGATGATACTCATGGCTGTGCTGTTATAAAAGGAAGAATAAACGATTTTTCTCCCAGTTACTCCAAACTTCCCTAGCTTTCTTTTCCTACCTCCTATTTTAGGTATTTGTTCCTCATCCATCTTATTGAGGTTTTTCTACTTCAGTTACATGCAGCTAGTTAGTAAAAATATTTATGTTTAGCATAATTACAAAGAGAACTTATTTGCAAAAGTAAAGGTGTTAGGAGCACAGATTACCATACTTGAGAATATTTCACATCACCAACTAAAGACCATTTACTAAATAAGACTTGAGAAAAGCCTTTTTCCCTTGTAATGCTGGAAACTGAACCCAGGGCCTCACACCTGCTGTCTAAGGACCCTGCCACAGAGCAATTTCCACAGCTGGAACTAACTTTTAGTATCTCTGTTGCATTTCAAAATCAATATAACCTCTCCCCCTCCCCCACATACACACAGCAAGCAGATATTGCCTGAAACTCATCTATGGTGGAAAAGCAAAAGCCCCAAACACCTCACATAAATTTAAAACATTATAACTAGTTACCATGTAAAATTGACTTGAAAATCAACTACTGTGTAGGATAATCAATGTTTCTCAAGTTTTATTTACTTCTTCTTTTGTTTTAGATGGAGCTCGCTAAGGAAGAGAAATGTGAATTTTTGCCTTTCCTTTCACCACGGAAGGTTATAGTCAAAGATGGAAAGATTGTGGGAATGCAATTTGTTCGAACTGAGCAAGATGAAACCGGAAACTGGGTAGAAGATGAAGAGCAGACAGTGCACCTGAAGGCTGACGTGGTTATTAGTGCCTTTGGATCGGTCCTGGATGATCCCAAAGGTAAGGCATTCCTGGGAAGCAGGTGTGATGTTATGGGTATGGTTTTATGGCTCTAATACTTTCTGGATTTCAGCCATTTTTCCATCTTTTTTTATTTTCTATATTCTTTGTTTACATTCCAAATGATTTTCCCTTTCCCGGTTTCCCCCTCCCCATAAGTCCCATAAGCCCTTTTCCCTCTGCCCATACTCCAATCAACCCCTTCCTTCTTTTCTGTCCTGGTACTACCCTACAATGCTGATCCAGCATTTTTCCATCTTAATATTACTGTCTTGTATGGACCACAAGCGATTTTGATTCAGAAGGCTTAGAAGTGCTATTATTAGGAATATGGAATTAATTTAATATGGTAAATATTGAAAAGAATGTGAATTTTTGTTTTAAGGTAATATCCAAAATACATATTCTATGCTATAATAATGTTTACCTTGTTTCCTATAAAAAGAATGGCCTTTCTTCATTTAGATTAGAATTAAAAGATATGGTTGAAAATTGGAAAAGTCAGTCTTAAATGTTGCAGAAAATTTTGGATACAATGAAAAGTACAAAGTTAGAATCTGTATTTATTACATCTCTGAACATGGGACACCAACATTATCCCTTAGAAATCCAAACACCTGTCATTTCACCTGACTGGCCTAACTGCCTATGATAAGGCACCAAATGCTTACCTATACCATAGGAGAGGCATTTTTTTTTTATAGAATATTTCAACCTCCTAATCATCAACTGAGAGACTACCTTGTGTTACAGTCAACCCACTCCAGTATCATTGGAAATGAGAGCTGAAATAACAAGGCACCTTTATTTTGCAAAACTTTACCTTTCAATTCACACTGTTGAGATGACAATTATCACTTTTATTTTCTGAGAGGGAAATAAAAGGCCTTTCTGCTGTTCAGACAGCCACTCAGAACAATAATAACAGAAAATCCAAACCTGACACTTCTTCCTGTGCTGCCTTCTGTGTCCATGTGAAAATGGCACATGTGTCTGGTCGAGGAGAAGCTGCAGGCATGCAAATGCACATTTTAATCAACAGAAGATAGATAAAGATTCAGCAGTCTTTAGGGCATAATTTTTTTCTGCAGGACATGCAACATCTTGGTATTTAGGAACATCCAGATGTTTAATGTCATCAAGATAAATGTTTTCAAATGGATGGATGATGGTCCAAATTTGTCACTTTCCTTCCTGATGTGTGTGCAAGTGTAGACACTGTTGACAGCTTGCATTGTGTATTCACTAACATGAGTTTAAAACAGACACAAGAAGAGTAACTATGCTCAGTTATCTAAAATATACTGTTCTCTGCAAAACAGTAAGGTGCCCAAGATGTTACGTAGCAATTCTACTTATCAGTCATCTATCAAAAGAATTTAGTCATGTTCAAATAATTTATCGTTGAAAACTGGGAACCTAATATTTTTAAGAGTTTTGTTTTCAAATCAAGACAGAATATCTTGTGTCTCAGTTAACAGCAAATAGATTTTTTTTAAACTTGGATTTTTTTTAAGGTTTTGTGTGTGTGTGTGTGTGTGTGTGTGTGTGTGTGTGTGTGTTATTTTGTTAATGGGCTTGTTGTTGTTGATGATGATGACATTATCATTGCTGCTAGCGGTGGTACGGTTGTTGTTTGAGACAACCTCTCCTATTACTGCGTTTGAACTTTTGAGTCCTCCAGGCTCACACTCATGAGTCAAAATTACAGGCAAGCACTGCCTGACCAAATTCTTTTATGAGAGTATGTCTGAATTTATGTACATGTACCTTAAGAGTGAGAGATCTAATTTAGTACTTCATTTTCAGTTTATGAAGTAGAAGAAAAATTTGATAGGTTTAATTTTAGAATTACATGTGTATGCCAGAATCTGTGCATTTTGTTCCCCGTGTCTGTCTCTTGTGATATTTCACATGGATTTTTCCCCATGGCCATTAGAGAAGCCAAGGAAAGCATGCTGCTTTACTGGGGTTTATTTTCCCTATCCTGATTTCACATAGAACACAATGTTTAGAAATCATATAGGATATGATATATCCTGTATTGTACTACAGTGTCTCAGGGTTTACATGGACAAAGTTATAGTTTCCAAGTAAGTCGCATCTGGAATAGCTGTGCTGTTAAACGGCATCCTGTCCTCATTCCTGTTACTAGTGAACAGTGTCTAGACTAGATGTTTCCAGATCGATGCCTTATTCGCAGAATTGAAATAAAAGCACACAGAGATCACAAAGTAGCAAGAAACCTTAATCCAAGTAAGTTACAGACAATGTAGACCTTACTCTGTAAGGAAGCAGAGGGGACATATATATGAGAAAACACACAAGAGCTGTAATAGTTGATTGTGCTTCCATTTATATGATAGAAGAGAGGGAGGAAAAGTGTGCCCTTAGGAACTTAGCATAGGTTGTTTTCTGCTTTAATTGATTGGCTAGGATTCTGTAAGGCTTATTCTCTACTGAGAGATTCTTTACTATAATTCTTCATTTTATAATAATTGATACACTGAATATACACAAGCTAATAAACAGAGGCTTCTCCTAAAAGTTTACACAGAGCATACAGTTTACCCTAACACATATGCACCCAAACCCAGTCCTGGCCGAACTGGTCTGTTGTAGTTCCTGGATATGTTCTAGAACATGCTCAAATGGAAATGAAGCATCACCATAGGGCTTCCAAATGGTAGACAATCAGTCCATTGTTTGAGGTTGGGTAGACAGTTACTCTCAACACTGGTTGCTAGATGCTTGATTTGGAGAACTGTGAGTGTACACAGTTTATGCATCTGAGAATTCTAAGTTGCCAGCTCCATTGATAAGGGGTACATCCATCCTCCAAGCCAAGTGAACTGCTGTAGCTGGCTAAGCTATTCAGTATGTTTCTCTCATTACTATTCACTATTTTCAAACTTGATAAGGGAATTGGATTTTATTAGGGCTTGACCAGGAAGATTTTTTAAATTCTTATAATAGTAAATTTAAAGTCAGAAAAACTTTCCCATGCACTTACATATTCTTGGTATACTGAAAATCAATTTACTAGAAGATAGTTGTGCATTTGGAGAAGAAAATGTTATCCTCTTTTTCTACCTCAGAACTTGTTCCATTACAATTTGGCGTATGGTTTTCATAGGATTATCATGCATGTGATACACATTCAACTGCATCCATCAATAACTAGTGCCTCCAAATGCTAGCCTCTCCTGTCACTTTCCTTCCCTTCTTTCCACGTATATTTTGCATAGACTCAGTAAGCAGCATGCACACACAGCGACATTCTTTCACACTTTGTTTAGTTTTCTCCACTTGACAATGTTAAATATTTCTGTTTGAAATGCTCTTCTCTGAGTCACTTAACCTTCCTAAGGTTCATCTCTTCATCTATCAAAACAACAAGAAAACCAAGCACAATCAAACCGTCTCTGCTTACCTTGCAGGGGGACTGTCAGAAATAAAATGAAATAATGGGAAAGTGCTCAGCAAACAAAACCATAAACAGAATGCTACCATTATGTCATTCCTAATCCCTGTGTTTTTCTTTTCGTTACTTGTAAGCCTGTCACTGGCTTCCTCCTATTTTTTTTTTAATCATTCCATTTGTTTACATCTAAAATGATATCCCACTTTCCCAGTTACCCCTCCACCAACTCCCCCATCCCACATCTGCCCTCTCTCCCCTTTCCTTTGATTGTATGAGGGTGTTCCCCCATCCACCCACATCTCCTGCAACCCCCTACTCTGGGGCATCAAACCTCCCCAGGAAGAAGGGCCTCCCCTCTCATTGCTGTCAGGAAAGGCCATCCTCTGCTACATTTGTATCTGGAGCTATGGATCCTTCCAGGTACACTCTTTAGTTGCTGGTCTAAACTCTGGAAGAAATGGGTGGTCATGCCAGCCTATGTTGTTCTTCCCCTGGGGTTGCAGTCTCCCTCCACTCCTCTAGGCCTTCTGCCAGCTCCTCGATCAGGTTCCCTGAGCTCAGTCTGGTGGTTGGTTCCATGCATCCATATCTGCATTGGTCAGTTGCTGGGCAGATCTCCCCAGGAATCGCAACACTAGGTTCCTGTCACCAAATGCCTCTTGGCCATGCAACAGTATGATGGATCCCCAGGTGGGGCTGTTCCCCGCTTGGCCCTTCCTTAAGTCTCTGTTCCATTTTTTGTCCCTGTTCTTCTTTCGGACAGAAACATTTCTGGGTTAAAAACTGAGATGGGTGGGTAGCTCCATCCCTCGACCAGGGGACGTGCCTAGCTACTGGAGGTGAGGTGGTCTCAACAGTTTCTATCTCCCCCTTCTCTGTACCTTTGAGCTAAGGTCATCCCTGTTGGGTCCTGGGAGCCTCACATTTCCCTGGTGTCTGGGACCCTCCAGTGGCTATCCTCAGTTCTTGTTGTTATTTAATAGTATTTGCCAAGATCAGGCATTGCAAGTTAATTGAATAGACAGCTCCCAAGAGGAACAAAATATTAGTGAAAAATTAAAAACAAATTTTCAATATGTTTAGCCATTAAAGAAATGCAAATTATAACTATATTGAAATTCTTTCACACCCAAGTCAGAAAAGTTACTATCAAGAAAACAAAAAACAACAGATGCTGGCTAGAATATAGGGAAAGAAGAACCCTATATACTGCTCCGGCAAATGTAAACTAGTAGAATCACTATGGAAACCAACATGGACATTTCTGAGACACTAAAACTGCCAAAGCATCCAGCTATCCCATTCCAGGATCCGTGCCAGCAAGAGTCTGTTTCAGCGAACTGCAGATATATGTGCATATCTATGTTCATCGCTAAGATATTCACAATGGCTAGGATCTGAAACAAACTCATTTGTCCTACAGTAGATGAATGGACACAGGCAAAATGTAGAATTGCAAGGTTCTTTTAATTTAAGTTAATATTTATATTTCATCCCCCACCCCCATCAGTCAACCTGGTAATTGTGAAGTGTATATGTTGGTAGTGAGTTTTAATCCAAAAAGAACCCTTTACCAAGTTCACATTTCATTTTCCCATTGTGGCACTAGAGTCAGCCGTGTCCTCACATTTTCAGAAAACAGGAAGACACATTTTCTAGTTCTTCACGTGGAGATCACTCTGGGCCAGGCCATGGCCTTCGCAGCTTTTCAGGGTTCTCAGTGATCAAAGGCCATCCTCTCATGCTTCCTAAATGCCCACTCATACAACAGTAATAATAATTCCAATGATCATTCCAGGGAGCTTCTTTTGTTCCTTGAAATTACAGTTACAGCTGACGTAATTGTAGCCCACATATATGCACAAATACACTTATGCATTTGCTCTGAACGAACCACTCAGGGATATAAATTTTATTAAAACCATTTTTTTTCTGAGAATCAGGTCAGTTTGTTTTATTTTCCAGAGAACAGTTAAACAATACATTTATTCTTTGACAATAAGTTTTCCTTTTTGGCATAAATTATTGCACTCATTATAAATTAATGATTATTATTCTAGTTAGATCCTATCTAGTATATTAGCTCAAACAAGCGCTCCAGAGCCTACAAGACTGCTTGCATGGAAACCTGGCTCCATCTCTTCTTGCTTCCTCTTAAAAAGTTACTTTCAACTTCTTGGTCCATTGTGTAAGAAAAATATCTACAACCTAGTATCACTTTATAAAATAAATGAAATTATATCTGTAAAACATCTATACACAGAGTTATAGTTCCTCATAAAAATCAGATATGATTTTCATTGTACAACAAATAATATTTTAATGATTAAATCAGGTTTTATTACACCTTTAGTATAAAATTTGCCCAGACACAAAAACATTTAAAAATCAGAGTATCATCAGTCTCATAGAGCCTCTGTCAACCTTGCATGAAGCAGATGATTTTAGATTTATGATTTTTAAATGAGAAATATTTAATATATTTTGTTGGTTTTATTCATGGAAAAATATTCCATTATTTTAATGGTCTATAACATTTTAAGATATTTTATTTTCAAATATGAAGTTGCCTCCGAGTACTGGAACAAATTTTCTTTAAGCAAATTCTTAGTTGCACAAATAAGCGTGTTGTATTTCCAAAAACCAAGCATTTGAAGAGCAAAGCAATTTAAGTCATTTTGGTTTTTCCAGCTGAAAAAAAAAGGATTTTATTAGTTTATATAATCTAAGGGGAGATGGAACAAAGAGTATCAAACTCCTGAAAAGTATGAGGTGATTGAGTTTAAAGATGCAAAGCTTGGGAAGGAAGGTAGCACAGAAGGTCTTATCCAGTGTGCACAGCTCAGGGAACAGGGACTTGGATGCCCTGCTCTGAGGGGCCACAGCCGGGGAAGCTGACTTCCAAGGGAAGGAGTTTATACACAGTCAAGGCCTAGAGTTTCCGCTCATCTCAGCAGGAACTACAGATAACAAGCACAATGCCCAGATCTTTCTGAATCTTTAATGCAGCCCTTAGAAACCAACTCCCTTGATGGCATTAATTGCAATTAGGTGCATATGGGAGTGTTTTGTGGGGGGAGGGGGAAGAAAGGTTTTTAAATCACTCATCGATCTATTAGAAGGCCCTCAGAAAGGTCTTTGAAGCCTTGTGGGAAAGTCAAGCTTTCTGTGGATACCCAAGCTTCAAGTGTGCCGTTGATTCCCGCTACTCTTCAGGGAGAAAAGGTGCGGGCCTTGGCTTAATTGTATTTATTCTGACAGTCAGAACAAGAAATTGACAGGCAAGAAATGATGTGCCTGAAATCTTAGCAAGGGGTAGACTCTGGAGTTTTTTTTTTTCCAAATATGTTCATCTTTTCTTTGTTGGGATGTAGTCTATGATATTATTTTTATGTGAGTGCAAGATGGGTCAGAAACCCAACAGAGGTATTAGTATTTTAAACGACTTTAAATTAGTGTTTGTCTTATTGCACAGCATATTAAAATATAACTTACTGAATAATTCCCTTATTCACTTTGAAGTAGAACACTCTAATTTTTCCATACCACCATATTTGCTGTTGATTAGTGTTTTTTATTATATTTGGTGTTCCAAATGACAAAGTATCTTATCCAGAAATTGATGGTGGCACTAACAGGAAGCTTATTTGTCTATCAAGTCCTTTTGAATTCCAGGTTGCTTAAGTCCCCTTGTCCCTTACAAAAAGCTGAAGAAGGACACTAAGAGATGAAGTACCAAGTTGAGAAGCTATCATCATTAGTCAAATTCACTATATTGTATTTATCTTATAAAATATGCAATAGACATAACAAAATGACATACTTCTCAATTTTATTGCTAGGTAGAAGAATGTTTTTAGCTATTGCAAAACTTTAGAGGAACTGACTTCTCAGTGACTAATACAGGTAATAGAATTTGCAACAGTCATGAGAAGCAAAATGGTCAAAACAGCGTCAATGCTAGATATATATTCTCAGAATCTCTTGTCTTGATGTTTTCTCATTTGTATTTTCAAAAGGATTAAAAGGGATCTCAGTGATGGTGAGTTTTGGTTCTTCATTCCAGGTGGTTGTTTGTTTAGTATGTTCTGACAGCCTGCTGTCTCAGACTCTAGGCTAGGTGGTGCTGGGGAGAAAGTTGTAAAGGCGTATGCATGCACACTGTACTTCTGGGAATGAAGTTTAATAAGAGAGGACCCCCCCCACACACACACACACACTTAGAATCAATAGATTTGGAAGGAGTTTAGAAAGGAAGTCCAGAGCAGACTGTGAGGACTCAAGGAAGCTTCTTGTAGAAAGTAGGCTAAAACTTGAATCTGAACGATGTGTAAAAGTTTCCAGGTAGAAGGGAAGTGGAAGGGAGGGCGGCCACAAGAAGATTATGCAATGTGCTTAACACCACCCTGTTAGATTAAGTAGTCATTTTAGAGTCAATTTAAAAAGCTGTTTAAAAAGGATGCCTTTAGAGACTTGTCACCAGCCTACTCACATCATGCATGTTCTTATCTTTATAAATGAAGGTATAATCTTTTCACTTTCATTATAGCCTTATTATTTTATGGTTTTTACCATTCAGCCTATTACTCATCTCCTTGCAATGTACAGTTCTTTGAAGGGCTGCTGGAAGCCATCCATCCATTCACTTTTCAGACATTTCTAAAGGGGAGTCTTTGTCATTCTATTGATAGAAATTATCAGAGACATATTGATCCAAATATGATAAGCAAATCTGGAGTGGGTTCTACAAATGAGTAGACATTTCCCTGTTACATGTACTATCACACACAAAATCATGAGCTGTCAAGATACATTCTTGTAGCCCGGCCATGGGAAAAAGTCAACCAGCTGAACCAGATGGAATGGTTATGTACGGACAGGAAGTGGCTAAGGATGACAGGAAATTTGGCTACAAAGACCTGTTGGGTCAACTGAATACTAAGTCAAAGCATAGTAAGCTAGGAGTTTTATTTGTTTGCTTGTTTTTTGTAATTATATTTTAACCAACCAGGTAATAAATGGATTAAGACCTTTATATATCAGAGATACCTTTACCTTAAACAACATAGATGTTGCTACTAGATGCCAGTTCTGTATTCTTTCTGATTGCATTTTCAACTATATTATTGAAAACGAGAGTTAGAAGCCAAGGGGTAACCTTTGCTTGTTCACAAACACAGGCAAGTGTTTGTGTTGTTATTGTTCTTGTTTCACATAGAAACTTCCTGTGTGAAATAAAATTAAAATTATTTACTCAACTGTAGGGTATGATACAACAAACTAGAAGGAAGTTGCCGTAGTAATATGAAGGAAAATGTGCATACAGGGCAGCTCCCCAGCAGCATGGATAGAACTCCCAAGTGCAGCAGGTGGAGTCTTATTATAGGTAATAATAATGTCTTGAAATTTGAATTTTTTACTCCATTTAATACCTGAAAAGAGAAGTTGGAACTTAAGACAACAGAGAATGGCTGAAAACAAACTTTTAGGATTTTTTATAATAAGTACATATAATTTGTCTGTCCATTTTTTTTGAGACGACGCCTTACTATGTAATTGATGATAGCATCAAACTTTCTTATGTATGTTTGTGTCAATGTGGCTTTGGTTGTGGTTCCTCAAATGCCATCAACATATTTTCATTTTTAAGATGGGATTTCTTACTCTCCAGGAGCTCACCATGTACACAAGTTTGGCTTGACAGTGAGCCCCAGAGTTCCACCTGTCTCCCCCACCCACCCCAGTGCTGGAATTATAGGCATGTACCACCAAGAATTATCTTTATTTATGTTGGCTTTATTTGTTGCTGTTGTTTTAAGATTTACTTTAGTTTTTAAATAATCCTTTGAGTTAGGTTTTTTTGGTAATAAAATACATTTTGGTCATATTCTCCTTAATTTCAAAACTTTTCCAGATTCCCCCTTTCCACCCACTTTTCTGCTGTTTTGGTTTTCTTGGTTGTTGTTGTTCATGTTGTTGTTGTTTTCTAGTCTATTTGTGCTTCCCAAATTTCCTTGGATGTGTATCCTTCTGATACAGGACAGTTGATTTATCAAAGGCTATGCTTCTAATGAAAACTGATCCTTCCTGTCACAGCAGTAAATATTGGAGTTAAACCAGGCATGTCTCCTTGTGTTCAGCTCCCCTTTCCCGTGCTGAGATTTGGTCCAGCTTGGGCTCCCGCGGGTCATGTCCTTTATGCAGTTTCCCTGCTCTATCCAGAGACTGTTTCCTTGTAGCCATCCACTATCAGTGGCTCTTACACTGATTTTCTTCTCAGGTTCCAGCGATGGATCTCATGTTCTCATGCTTACAAGAAAAGCCCATTATGGACAGAGATATCTTCCTATTTCTTGGCCCTCAATATTTCACTCCTTCTTATGCAGCCTCCAGAGTGCTAGCTAGTTCTACCAAATGTTGTACCCAATGCAGCCCCATTTACCTGCCTTTCACTGTCATGTCTTACTTCTTAGGAGGGCTATTATTCAGTGAATGGACTGCCAAATAAAAGTTGTTGCAGAAATTTTTTATCATTTCATTTATCTTATGATAAATGAATATGGTAGAATTCATTTTGGAATTCTAACAGCATCTTTCCTGCCATAATATGACACTTATAGTTGGTGATGGCAAGAACATTGAAGTCATGACCAGATACTTTTATTGAATAGTACTGTGCTTCCCACCCTTCATAAGTATGATCTCTCGCACTGCTATTTTATTTTATAACACCTACAAACACGACTTGGTTGGCTCAGTGATGAGAATAAACCCATCCCAGTCTATTCAGTACCATGCCTTGATTTAATTATATTTTGGACAAGAAGTGCTCTCAAGAGACTAATAGGAAAACTGTATCCATTTTCTTAAAAATTGCCTTTTTATCAAAAAGATTTTTTCCTAGCTAGATTTATTATCTTTCTATTAGAAATATTCTGCACAGAAAGAAGATGGAGTATAGAACTGCATGCCAGTACTGGCATTTCTGTAGAATAACCATTGAGTAGAATGGAATCTTTGCACAGTTTTCCGTTAGAATTATTTTAAAGGGTGGAAGTGATGAGGAGGGAGGTCAAACTGATAACACTGTTGAAAGTGATTTAGAATCAACATCACATCACTTACAACTGCCTTAGACATCAGTTTGAAGCACGACATGATATTTCTGTAATTATTTTACTTCCTTTAATAACTGCATAGGAATAGGTTTGTTTCCCCAGTGAATCGCTCCGTTCAGAGCCTTTCCTTATCTTTATTTTCCAGGTTTCACTAGTACTTGATACCATATGCATTCTTACAGGGAGACAGTGGATAAATCAAATAAAAGTCATTTTCCATCAAATCAAAGATTACATATAAGAAGCAGAGCAGTGGTATGTAACAAGTTTTGTTGGGGAAAGGAGGCAGAAAATGGAAAAATAACATAATTGTTTCAGAAAAGTTAAATCATAAAATATAGTTAATGGTAGTCAACATGTAATAAATAGTATAGAAGCCTTGAACCTTATTGACCAGGTGTTATGATATTTTTAATACTGTTCACCTATAGTGTAATGAGATGATATTATTTTAAAAATAGAGTATGTCTATACATCAACAGTAATACAGTTTAGAATTATAACATACATTAATAAAAACAAACAAAAGCAAGTTTCTTGGTGTTTGCAAATAAGTAGCCACATAGTCTTGAATTTTTCAAAATTATGTTTTAAGGATACTTAATACTAACAATCTTACAATGCTAAAATTTGAGTAGATAAAATGTTTCTTTAAAGAATAATATACACTAAGTTCTCTTGCAGAGAGCTGTATCCTATAGGACTATTCAATATTCAATGAAACTATATTTTAAAATTAATTCATGGAATAGATGAAGATAACAGCCTCTAATGTAATCACAGATGACATGCTCACTTAAAGAACTTATTTTACATAGAAAATAAAACAGTATTATTATAATCAGTATTTTCCAAAATGTAAAACTACATTATAGTGCTAGGAAAACCAATATATAAAAGTCAGTGAAATTATAAAGTGATAAATGATATAGAGTATTTACTAATATTGTGACTAATAAATATTTTGTTAATAACTCTAGATTTATATTCTTTGTTCAGTGTATGATATAAAATATAGGAAATGCTGACCTAAAGTAGGTTTAATATAAAATTAGATTAATGTGAACATTCATACACATTTTGAGTTTCAGAAAAATCATGTTCAACTGTATTCAATATTTATTGCCACTTATACATGCTACATACATCAAATGCCATATTCTGATATTACTGAGTAAATCTCTGAATCAATTTCTTCAACCATGCAAGGGTCTTTTCCAAAGTCTTCATCAATTTATGGTACCCATCACTTTGTTTTATTTCTATATTGACAACATTTAGAATATTATCCTAGTTAATTTCTCTTGCTGTGCTAAGACCCCATGACTAATTCAACTTATCGATGAAATAACTTAATAGGTCACACTTTGAGAGGGTGAATCCATGACCATCATGTTGGGAAGTATGGCAAACTAAGCAGGCATGAAACAATAGCTGAGGGATTACATCTGATCTGAAACCTCAAAACACTCCTCCAGAAAGGCCACAACCCCTTCAACAAAGCCAAAGCTCCTAATGCTTGCCAAACCATTCTACCAACTGGAGCCTAAGTGTCCAAATATATGAGCCTATCAGGATAGTTATTTATTTAAACCATCACAAATAGTTAAATATTACAAAGTTCTTTAGTTTTACAAAGGGATATTTATTTACATAACCAATTGTTTCTGTATAAATAAGTAAGAATCACAAGCATATGGTAATGTTTGATTAACGTCTAACATGAGCTCTCTGGCCTATGATGTTGCTTTACTGTGGCCATGTTTCTTCCCTCGATATTTAGACGTTGCTATGTTCAGAAGTTCCAGCTCACCTGCGTCACTGTATAACCCTCAGATTTTAAAATCAATTTACTGTCTCCTCTGACTATGATATTATAATCAAATGCTGCAGTTTAATTTTGACATTTTCTAATCTGTCTTCCTGTGGGTTCTAACTCTCTGCTATTTCATTCTCTATTTAATAAGATCAAGCCACGCTATTAGGGTTGTAACTTTCAAGAATTAAATATGTCATCTCTGTATACTGGATTGTACCGCCAAAAAGATGAGCAAAGTCATGTAGTTGTGATGTAGCCAAATGGCATCCTACAGGGAAAACCATATACACTGTATGTCAGAGTAAATGATGTTTGAAGAACAGTCTAGTACGAGACAGAAAGAAGAAACAGAGTAATGGGAGTGATGTCACAGTAACACAGAGCAGGTGCACTGTTGCACACACTAGTTTATTTGGCTATATTATGAAGTGTATCATCAGAAATATTTGTGTAAGTGAAACAAAGCATATTATTGCAAATTTATGAAGTATTACCCAATGTTAGGTCAAGGATTTATTCCAGAATTAGTAGGCTCTGGTGACTTAAAAGGACAGGAAACCCCTTTCTCTTTACACAAATGAGGAACATTAAATTCAATATGCAATCTTCTGGACTTTTCCTCTGATCTTCAGCTTTGTTCCTGGCCTCACCCGTTCACAGTTATATTCACAATACAATTGCAAGTTCAGTTTGATAATATTTTAACCCAGAGTCCCTGATATCTCTAGAGCAATAAGTACACACAGACATAATGGGTGAATAAATGAATAAAACAATAAATAAGTGTTTGTATCATAGGACTGTATTAATTGCTTCATTTTATGTTATTTTTACTAGAGAATCCATAGTAAGTTCAGGCCATGTATTATGAGTTCCGTGGAGCCCAGCAAGCTAGCACTGTTGTGTGACACTGGACACTTCCTTGTATGTGAAAACCTGTGATTCATCACTCTGTTTCATGCTTTACTTATGTGAGACGCTAGTGGAATTCATTTGTAGACAGAAGTCTTGTCATTCAGTCTCTTGTTCCAAACCTGACTGTAGTTTCTTTGTTTAGGATGTAATTCTTGTGAAGAGAGCATTGATCCTGACCATACCTTTTTCTCACTGCTTTCCCTCTTTTCTAACCTTCTCCTCCATTCCAAGAGCATTGCTTCTGAACTTCCATGTTCTGTAGCCTCATGCTTGAACATGCCCTATTCCTTCTTCTTAGAATGTTGTGGCTCTGGTTATTTTGTCTGATTGGTTCATTCTTATCCGTTCTCTAGCACTGATATGATTTCCCTGAAGAAGGTTTTCCTCAGCCCTCCATACTACTACCATCTAAAGCACCTATCCTACTTCTCACCACCAACTCCATTGTCTGGAAGTAGTCTATTCCATGATGTCCTCCTGTTTCTCCATGCATATGGTTCCTTACTTGCCTACTGTTTATTTCTGTCTTCTATAATGCATAACCCATGAGGACTCGTCACTTATCATTCATTGGCTTATAAAAGCACATACAGCAATATGTAGATCAAGAGTATTAGACAACAAATGTTTGCTAATTGCATAAATGAATCCAAGACAATGTCTTAATTTGTTGTTGCTGCTGCTGCTGCTGTTGTTAAGCATTCATTGGCCTAAAAAGAGCCCCTTCTGTTTTTGGCACACTCCCTTTCCCTAATGCTTTTTATTGTGTGTTTCCTTGCTAATATTTTACTGCTCATTGCACTCAAGATTAGCAGATCTTGTGACCTGCCTTGTGTTTTCCTCTTTTATTTGATACTTGCTAAAACTAATTCATATGGCTAAGAAATATTTTGGTTTTCCTCTAATGCAAATGAAACTTTCTGAATTCTAGTCTAGTTGTTCTTGTGCCTGTTTCACGTGCTTGACTTGAATTTTTAACTGAAATTGCATCCCTTCTTCCAAAATTTTTGATACCCCACGACTACATCTAATGCTCTAAGATATACATGTGTACTTCCAGGTTCCATAGATGTCTGTAATCTACATGCTTAACTGATTTTCCATTTGATTTTGTATCTTAAAAATGGGATCTTAGTAATTTACCTGTCTAATGATATTACTGAGATCACAACTATTCTATGGGATTCCAAGGAGACTGTATGTGAGTGACAACCTATACCTTTCCACTCGCTAATAAAAGCACTCAATGGTAGTTTCCAATATCATCATAAGCATACTAGAATGTAGCTTTGGTTCATACCAGATGCTTTCCAACTTCAGGAAAACTTACCTTGTTCTTGTAAAAAGGAGCTATATTTTGAATTGTGCATTCATCAATGTAGAAAATTTGTTTAAGCACAATTCTACTATGTGTGTTAAATTTGCATTGATGTGTGCCTACTCACGATTGACAAGGGGGGGAGATCTGTAAGATGGATATCAAAAAATAACATTAATGAGTTGCTAAAGCTAAAATTACAGGAACTTATGAAATTGGTTAAACATAAAAACCATTAAACTGTTTACTGAAGCTTCACAGATATACTGCAGCTAATGAGCATTTCTGCTATTTAAATAAGCCCAAATTGAACACACATTACATGGATACATAATTAGTCATGGCAGTCAAACACACATAGACTTACTTTTAAAGCTCTATTTAGGAAATCTTTTCCATTTGATTTATTTTGTTAATTAAAATATTTTCTTCAGCATTCACTTATATTTTAATAATATTGTTTTCACAAGTAGCATAATCTTCTTTTAGCTTTCTGTGCTTTTGTTTACGCTTTAAATGCTGCAAATGGGGATTTTATATTAGACATTTTTCTTAACCCCTTTCTGTAATTGTTTATATCACTTGGTGGCATCATTTGGCATTTTAAAATTTTCTCTCACTGGGAATTACATGTGAAATATCTCAGCAGCCTATCGTTTTTCACTGTCTCATAATTATCAAGAAGTATTAAGCACCCAAATATGCATAGAATTATGATGATTATGGTCCAAATCAGATTAAAGGATGATCTATTCCTTCAAGGAGTTTGTGGTCTTAAGTAGATGATAACATTGAATATAAATAAGCAAATCAAAGCACACCGTTTGGGAATCCAACCGAGAATCTGAAAACAATCCCCACGTATTTACTTCAAGAGCACTGACCTCCTTGAGGAGATCTTTTCCAGAGAAAATGAAATCAAATCTTCAAGGAGTTCACAGAGTCTTAAATAGATGGAATTATTGTGGAGAAATAAGCAAATCAAGGTGAAGTGTTTGCATGGGTTTAATTCTGAATTGATTAGTTGGTCAGTTTAGGAATGGAAATGAAGCTCCCAGTGGCATGCAAGGACAACAGAAGTTATTTCTAAAAGCTGCGGTTGACAATTGTCCTTTGATTTGACTTGGGGGGGCCTCTATATCCTGAGAGTGGTAGGTTTCGAAAACTAAAACCATAGTTTTTACTCTCCCTGAATACTACAAATACAACCAAACTGAAAATAACCCAGGCAGAGAAGTAAGGAAGGCGAATAGTTAAAGCAATGGAAAGGAGCCATACTCCCAAGATTTCCCTCCTGGTATACTTGTTATGTTAGAAACTTTAGAACACTTTGGGTTTCCTCCACACAGTGAGTTGATTCTTTCATTTTGAAAATAAGAACTTCAAAAAAAATCTGACTGGCCTTCTGGTCTCCATCTGCATCTGGGTGATGGGGCTGTTCCACAACCCTCTATACACAGCTCCCATCAGGAGAGAGCTGGTCTTGCCAGGAGTGCTGACAAAGGCTTAAGACAGAGACAGTAAGACCAACTAACACCAGAGATTACCAGGTGGGGAAAAGAAAGCACAAGAACCTTACCAACAGAAACCAAGTCTACTTGGCATCATCAGAACCCAGGTCTCCCAGCAAAGCAAGTCCTGGACTCCCCAACACACTGGAAAAGCAAGATGTAGATTTGAAATCATATCACACAATCCTGATAGAGGACTTTAAGAAAGACGTAAATAACTCCCTTAACAAAATACAGGAAAACAGAGGAACCATGGAGAAGCCCTTAAATGGGAAACACAAAAATCCCTTAAAGAATAACAGGAAAACACAACCAAACAGGTGAAGGAATTGAACAAATAATCCAGAATCTAAAAATGGAAGTAGAAACCATAGGGAGACAACTCTGGAGATAGAAAACCTAGGGAAGAGATCAGGAGTCATAGGTGCAAGAATCACCAACAGAATATGAGAAAAAAAAACATTGACACAACAGTGAAAGAAAATGCAAAATGTAAAAAACTTCTAAACAAAAACATCCAGGCAAATACAGGACATAATGAGAAGACAAAATCTAAGGATAACAAGTATAGAAGAGAGGGAAGATTCACGACTTAAAGGGCCAGTAAATATCTTCAACAAAATTATAGAAGAAAACTTCCCTAATCTAAAGAAAAAGATGTCCATGAACATAAAATAACCCTACAGAACTCCAAATAGATTGGACCAGAAAAGAAATTCTTCCTGTCACATAATAATCAAAACAACAAATGCACAAAACAAAGGAAGAATATTAAAAGTGTTAAGGGAAAAATGTCAAGAAATATATAAAGACAGACCTATCATAATTACACTAGACCTCTCACCAGAGACTATAAAAGCTAGGAGATCCTGGACAGAAATCATACACAAATGCCAGCCCAGGCTACTATACCCAGAAAAATTCTCAATTACCTTAGATGGAAATACCAAGATATTCCATGAGAAAACAAAATTTGCACAATATCTTTCCACAAATCCAATTTTAAAAGATAATAAATGGAGAACGTAAACACAAGGAGGGAACCTAAACCCTAGAACCTACACTCTAGATTATTTGTTAAAATAATCTTTTAACAAACCAAAGAGAAGATAGACAAGCATAATTCCACCTCTAACAACAAAAATAATGGGAAGCAACAATCACTTTTTCTTAATATTTCTTAATATTAATGGACTCATTTCCATAATAAAAAGACATAGACCAACAGACTGTAGACATAAAGAGTACCCAACATTTTTCTGCATACAAGAAACCTACATCAGTGACAAAGGCAGACACTATTTCAAAGTCAAAGGCTGGAAAACAATTTTCCAAGCAAAAGATCCTAAGAAACAGGCAGGAGTAGCCATTCCAATATCGAATAAAATTGACTTTCAACCTAAGGTTATCAAAAAAGATACTTCATACTCATCAAAGGAAAAATTTACCCAGAAGAACTTTCAATTCTGAACATCTATACTCCTAATACAAGGGCACACACATTCATGAAAGCAACTTTACTAAGGCTCAAAGCACATATTGCCCCTCGTACAGTAATAGTGGGAAACTTCCACACCCCACTCTTATCAATGGACAGATCTTGGAAACAGAAACTAAACAAAGACACAGTGAAACTAAGAGTAGTTATGAAACAAATGGATTTAACAGATATCTATAGAACATTTTATCCTAAAAGAAAAGAACATATCTTCACCTCAGCACCTCATGGTACCTTTTCCAAAATTGGCCATATACTCAATCGCAAAACAGACCTCAACAAATATAAGAAGATTGAAATAATCCCATGCATCCTATTAGATTACCTCAGACTAAGGCTGGTCTTCAAAAACAATAAAATCAACAGAAAGCCCACATACACATGGAAGTTGAACAACACTCTACTCAATGATGTCAAGGTCAAGGAAGAAATAAAGAAAGAAATAAAAGACTTTTTAGAATTCAATGAAAATGAAGCCACAAACATGGGACACAATTAAAGCAGTGCTAAGAGGAAAACTCATAGCTCTGAGTGCCTCCAAAAAGAAGCTGGAGAGAGCATACACTAGCAGCTTCACAGCACATCTGTAAGCTCGAGAACAGAAAGAAGCTAATACACCCAAGAGGAGTAGAGGGCAGGAAATTGTCAAACTCAGGGGTGAAATCAACCAAGTAGAAACAACAAGAACCACACAATCAAGTAACAAAATCAGGAGCTGGTTCTTAGAGAAAAATCAACAAGATAGATAAACCCTTAGCCAGAATAAGTAAATGGAAGAGAGACAGTATCCAAATTAACAAAATCAGAAATGAAAAGGGAGATATAACAACAGATACTGAGGAAATCCAAAAACAATCATCAGATCCTACTACCAAAGCCTATACTCAACAAAACTGGAAAATATAGATGAAATGGACAATTTTCGAGACAGATACCAGGTACCAAAGTTAAATAAGGATCAGATAAACCATCTAAACAGTCCCTTAACCCCTAAAGAAATAGAAGAAGTCATTAATAGTCTCCATCTCAGACCAATCAGAATGGCTAAGATAAAAAACTCAAGACACAGCAGAAGCTGGTGAGAATGAGGAGAAAGAGGAACACTCCTCCATTGTTGGTGGGATTGCAAGCTGGTACAACCACTCTGCAAATCAGTTTGGTGGTTCCTCAGAAAACTGGACATAGTACTACCTGAGGACCCAGTTATACCACTCCTGGGCATATACCTAGGAGATACTCCAACATGTAATAAGGACACATGCTCCACTATGTTCATAGCACCCTTATAAGAGTCCAAAGCTGAAAAGAACCTAGATGTCCCTCAACAGAGGGATGGATACAGAAAATCTGTTACATTTACACAATGAAGTGCTACTCAGCTATTAAAAACAATGAGTTCATGAAATTCTTAGGCAAATGGATGGAACTAGAAAATGTCATCCTGAATGAGGTAACCCAATCACAAAACAACACACATGGTATGCACTTACTGATAAGTGGATACTAGCTCAGACGCTCAGAATACCCAAGGTACTATTTACAGATGATATGAAGCTCAAGAAGAAGGAAGACTAAATTATGTGTAATTTGTTCCTTCTTAGAAGGGGGAACAAAATACCCACAGGAGGATATAAAGAGACAAAGTATGGAACAGGGCCTGAAGGAAAAGCCATCCAGAGACTACCCCACCTTGGAATCCATCACATATACATTTACCAAACCCAGACACTATTAGGGTCGCCAACAAGTGCTTGCTGATAGGAGCCTGATATAGTTGTCTCCTGAGAGGCTTTGTGGGTGCCTGATAAATACAGAAGCAGATGCTCATAGCCAACCAATGGACTGAGCTAGGGTCCCCAATGGAGGAGCTAGAAAAAGGACACAAGGAGCTGAAGGGGTTTGCAGCCCCATAGGAGGAACGACAATATGAACCACACAGTACCTCCAGAGCTCCCAAAGACTAAACCACCAACCATAGAATACACATAGTTGGACCCATGGCTCCACCTGCACATGTAGCAGAGGATGGCCTTGTTGGACATCAGTGGGAGATGAGGCCTTCGGTCCTGTCAAAGTTCGATGCCCCAGTATAGGGGAATGCCAAGACAGGGAAGCTGGAGTGGGTGGGTTGGTGAGCTGGGGTTGGTGGGAAGTGATACGGGATTTTTGGACGGGAAACCAGGAAAGAAGATAACATGTCTTCTTTGTAAATAAAGAAAATATACAATAAAAAAATCTGACTGGTCAAACCAAGGTACAATAATAATTAATGTGGGTGCTAAATAACTGGAATAAGAAACTGTAAGTTAACAAACAAAACAAGAACAAAAACAACACTTAATTAGAATGTGCTTATGACTCAGAGATTTTGCTAGACTCTGGAAAACTGGATGATTTACATAGACCTCCCAGGACCTCAAAGAGGAAGGAAGACAGTAGGATAATGTATGTGAAAGCACAGAATGGCTCCTTTCACAGATAAAGAACAAAATTCACTGAAAAGATGATCTAGATGTTGTATCTACAAAGACTGTCAAGGCTGGCATCAGTTGTTGTCTCTCCAATATTCATCTGTCTGTCTTAGTTATTCTGATCTCCGGTGGGAAATTCCCAAAGACTATTCTTGGACCACTCGGCTTGACTTTTTCATACTTCTAGGGTCAGTACTAAGGAAAGCTTTGGGGCCAATTTAATTCAAATACAGTCTCTGCTGCCTCTTGGCTCTAAGGAGAATGACAGTATGTACCCTTGGCATCTCTTTTGTCACTGGGATGAAATAATATGAAGAAATAGAGTGTTAATGTCTACCAATTACAAAGGATCTATGAGTGTCAATTGATTTTCTTCACATTGAGTAAGGGCAGAATCAATAGACTGCAAGAAGTGAGTATGAGAAAACTTCATCAGATGGGTTCACAGGTCTTGTTAACTGAACCCATAGTGAGGTGGTTGGAAACAAATGACTCAAACATGAGGCCAAGTTTTTTAAACACTAATTTTAGGCCATTGGAAAAATGGAGAAAGTATGAAAAGGCAGCACTGATAATTATAAAATAAGATTGTGCAAAAGGAAGTGCAGAGTGGTATGATAGACACCAAGATGAAAGACTCTCAGGACAGAGACACGGTCATAGCCCTGAAAAGAAGGAACTCCTTCCGTTGTGTCCAGCGGGCTCCTCACTTGGGCCTAAATTATGATAACTCCTGAAAGTCACAATACTGACAACCTGGAATGAATTAACTGTCTTGAAGAAACTCCTAAGTAGATGGTTTGGGAAGCAAGCGAAGGTCTTGTTTTCTTTCAAAATAGAATATACTATGTGTATGTGTAGCTATAGAGGAGATATCTGCCTTAGAGGTGGTAGTTAACCATAGAGTGCCAGGAGGAGATTGCCTGGATAGCAAAGCCATCCTTTGAAAGGCCCATGGCTCTTAACAGGAGGGGAATGGGTAGCAAAGCCATCACTTGAAAGGTCTGTGGTTTTTAACAGGAAGGTGGGGGACATTTTGTAAATACTAGTGAGAAAGAAGAGAAGCATCTTGGGTATTGATGCAATTGGTTTTTAGTTTTGGCAGCATGAAGAGATATGATAGCCTATGGACTTTCTAGGAAATCTAAGACAACATTTATTGAAGAAGGGAAAAAGACTCATTGTGGTTTGGAAGCAGAAAAAAAAGCAAAGGTCTGCAAGGTACCCATAGGGGCTACCTAGTAATTATGGAGGTCAGTAGTGATTATGAAATGGATCAACAGAGCAAGATTGTGATCCCAGTAGATTCGATAATTTAGAAGGGACAGTGGACTGTGCTGATTCAAATCTGGCAGGCAGTGTAGTAGCTCAAAAGAAAGTGGCCCCTATATGCTTATATATTTGAAAGCTTGATTCCTAGTTGGTGGAACTGTCTGGGAAATGATTAGGAGGTGTGGCCTAGTTGGAGGAGATACACCACTGGGAATGGGCTTTGAGATTTCAAATGCTCACACCAAGCTCACACTTTCTTTTTCCCTCTCTTTCTTCAACTTGTGGATAAGATATAAGCTGTCTCAGCTGAGCCAGCCACCACACCCTCCCACCTTCCTACTACCCTGTTCCCCAACCATTAGTCATACCCACCCTCTGAAATTGTAAGTCCCCAATTAATTGCTTTCCTTTGTAAGTTCCTTTTGTTATTGTGTCTCTTTACAGCAAAACAACAGTAACTGAGCTGAATAGAGGAAGATTTCAAAGTAGAGTTTGAGATCATTTTCATTGAGATCAAGATTAGGTCCATAGTGACTGTAATTTCTAGTGGAGAATGCAGAGTGGATGCCACTTGTGAAGAGGAAAGTTTACAGATGGAACATACCTACAATCCTAGGAACAACTCAAAAATTGGAGAGTATGGACAGAAGAGCTTTGTGTACATGTAAAAAGAGAAGAGATTAAAAATAATGCAGATTAATTGCTAGATGTCTCAGAAAGATAAAAATGAGAAAGATAGGGCCACAGGATTTGGACACCAAATCAGCCATAGTTTGATTGGAAAGGCAGAATGGAAGATATCATTGAGTGGTGAGAAAAGGGGAATTATGAATTACTCTAACAAAGTGGATTTAAAAAAAGATGTGGTTATAACTATGAGAGTGGTAACATATCAAAATCCTAGGTTTCAGAGTAGGTGAGGCAAACAGAAAATTATAAATGCAGTGTAAGAAATGATATGGCAAAGGTCTTGAGAAGAGGAAGAAAGATCAGAAGTCAAGGGGATTTTCTTAGGTTGGTTTGGTTTGGGTGGTGGCAGCTCCTTACTTCAGTCCCCAATAGCTCTGGAGACCACATCCCAATAGTGAACTTAAGGGTGTGTTTGTGTACCAGGAGCCTGCTGCCCCAACATGGTGACCTCAGTTATTGAAGGTGCTTTCCGTTCCATCCCTTGCGTTTTCCCAGCTGTCCAGCTTTTTAAACAGAACTCTCAGATCCTAGCTCTCCGCTTCGAACCGTTTGATCTGCTTCAGATTTTTCTTTTTTCTCTGAATTCTGAGATGACTGCCCTGGCCCCTTTCCTTTCCTCATCATGCTTTGATCCTACTAGGTCATCATGGCTATCAAATTCAACAACATTCATGGGGATGAATTCATCCAAGTTTTTAGGATAAAACTTCATTATACATCTTTTAGGATTTTTTGCTCCCATTTCTTTATAATGTCAAACTCTTCTAAGAATAGTAATAATCCTTTCCATTATGATTTCTGCACTGTTGTTTTCCTTGTTTATAGAGAACTGATATATATTTATGTACTCAATTCTAATGCCTTCCACATCTTTTTTTTTAAATACTGAGAAACACACTTGTCAAGTGCTTATGGTTCTCTCTTCCACATATATGACAGCGTGGTTGTGTCAGTTTAATTGACCTTGGCAATCTGCATCTGCTGCTGATGTGTCCCTAAGGGATGGTTTCTGCAATTTTAAGCTGTGGCTTATTGAAGAACTTGTGTGTCACAATACAATTAAGTCTCTCTCTCTCTCTCTCTCTCTCTCTCTCTCTCTCTCTCTCTCTCTCTCTCTCTCCTCTCACTGTATAATATATGTAAAATTTTGTGCATAACATTAAATTGACTAAAAATTCCTATTTCAAAACCATTTCTTGTTATAAAGCTACCTTGGAGTGCCTTTGTTTTTTAAATAAGCTCATTTGAACACAGTAGTAATTAAAGCAGAAAATTAACATAAATCTTGAATGTTTGGTATGAATTAAGGATGTTTCCGTTCTTTTAAAGACTGCATAAAATTCCAGGCACCATATCATTTAGCATATTTCTCACTCATTTGGAGAATAATCTGGACTGTGAATAAGCATGTTTAAAGGCTCTTTTTCAAGTTCTTTTTGTTGTTGTTTTGTTCAACTATGGAGCTGCTGGGACATATGCCTGTCTCCATCAACATGCAATCCCTTGGAAATTTGTGGGAAGACTGTAAATGATCTCAACAGAAAATGCCTACACCCTTCAAAACAGAAAGAAAAATATACAAGCCTTTATTAATATTCATTTAACACTTCATAGGAAATGGCAAGCAGTTATTTGGTTTGCAAATGTAAACATACATTTTTCATCCACGTGAGCCCTCATTCCTTCTTAGCTGCATCAAGGCAGCAGTAATCTGCTTCTGAGGTTTGTTTACACTGAGTTCCAAGTCAAATATATCAGCAGAAGAGTGAGTTGTCCATAGAAGGATGATTCCAATGATGCAGATAATAGAGATTCCCTTGTTACAGGCAGCAGAATAAATGGACTCCTCGCTGACAAATTACAAAGCAAATGCACAGACGTTTTCTCTATTGGAGTCCTAATTTGTAATATAGATATGACGCTTTAAGATTTACAAAAGAAAAAGGCAAAAGAGAAAGAACAATGGCTACTGTTTGAAAATCAGTGAAGTTAAGAAAGATAAGACTTAGATGACTTGTTCAGTAAAATACCCAGCACCCTGGCCTGCAAACCTGAATTTATATTCCTTCAAACAATAAAAAGGTAGGGACAGTGGTATCTCCTGAAATGGTAGTGCTGGTGGCTGGAGACAGGCAGAACACTAAGCTTCATTGGTCAGCAAGTAGAGTCATATTAATGGCCCATGTGTTCAATGAGAGACTGTGTCAAGAAATAAAATGGAGTAGTATTTAGGGAAGGCCCTCAATCAATCTTTGGTTGGCATTCATATACATAAGCACACACTCGAACACATGAACGTGTGTGCACGCACGCACGCGCACACACACACACACACCTAAGGCATGCACATGCATGAAATTGAGAAAGGTATTTTGATAGATTCAGTGAACTTTGGTAGATTCAGTGAACTTCTGAAAATGATGTAAATATTTCACATACCTAAGCAGAGTCTACTGGACCTACAGGGAGATGCTTGTGGTTTGTAATGTCAGGACCATTGTTCTCCGAGTAGCTGTTTGGGTGAAAGAAACATTTAGGACCTACTGTAGCCCTGTTTATATTCACATATCTTGTTCATTTTCTAATTTTCCAATGGCTGTTTTTGTAGATACTGACAATCTCAAAATTATGTATTCAAATATATATGGGTTATCATTCTTTTGGTTTATATTTTATAGTATCAAAGCAGCATCCTCAATATAAACTTCAATAGCTTCACAACATAGGTCTTTCATAGGTGTTATAGGGAATAATAACTAATACATAATCTTTATTTTGCTCCTTCACAGAGTGAAATCCAGTATTTTTTGAGGCTATTTCTGTCAAAAATGATATTAAATATATAAATGGGACCTGGAATTGATTTCCATTTTAAAAATCTCTTAATTTTAGTCTTCTATTAGGGCCAGAGTGTATCTAATTCTTAGATTTATATATAGATAAAATAATCATTTTATCTATGATTATTTACGGTAGCTGGTCTAAAGTATAGTGTATGGCCTATTCAGTGATGATACATTATGCCAGATTGAAGACTCGAGCCATATTCACTACTGGTGTTCTTCTTGCAGCACAAGTAACTGTCAACAGATGGTAGTGATGATCTGTTATGCAACGGGGAACAATGAGAAAGGTCTCCTTTCATGTGACCTTTAAAGACATTAGAAAAATCTCAAAATGCCATTCTGCATTGAAAATAATTACATGAATATTTAATTTTACTCTTGATGAAAGGTGAAATAGCATAAGAAATACAAATAGCAGATTTTAAAATAGAAACCTGACTGTGGTAGCTACATCTTGTGGACTCTCTTACTCACACGCCCATCAATCAAGCCCAGTGTTTTCTAAAGTCCAAGTACTGTCACACACACTAGTACAGATGCAAGCCACATGTACACCTTTCTGTTTCTCTGGGCTCTACAGACCTATAGATAGAGCATAACTGCACTAGCCCAAGAATAACTGTCTATTCCTACTTTACACAGAATGTAACATACTCTTTTTTTTAAATCTCTTATGATCTTTGCACATGAATGTGATGTATTTATATAATTTCTACCCCTCCCTCGTGGGCTGGGAACTTTGTCTGATAGTTTTGTCCCTTTAGACATTTAGTACTGCTCCTATATGAACTTATTTAGGGCTGGCCACTTAAAATTGGGAAACATATCAGAAGTCTCATCTCCTGCAGAAAACTGACTTATTCTCACTACTTACAGGACTGCTTGTAGCTTTTCCTTGAGGGGTCTAGCCTTGTGCGATAGTCTCTATCCACTTTGGCATGTTGATTGCTGCTAAAATTCTTTACAGAACTTATTTAGACAGCAACATTGTTAGAAATTCACGACTATAACCTCCCTGGCATCTCCAGAAGACACATTGTCTAGTCTTCTGGATCATACATTCTCTCTGCTCACTCAGTCTTAGAAATAGGGAATGTGTTATACATTCACTAGCTGAGGCCGGGCACTCCGTAATCACTTATTACTCTATGCATGTGAACAAGAGATTTTTATTGTATCTCATTTTTTACATATCTTGGTGAGGGAATAATTAGGTTTTTGTGTTTGGATGATACTTTCATCTACATTTGGCTACTTTACTATATAGCTGAATCATTTACCAATTTAAATTTCTATTTCAGGAACTTCCAGGTATTCTTAACAATTTATTATTCTCTCTCTTTCTCTCTCATCTCCACCACTGGAAAAATAGTTATTTTTGTCCATATCTAGATGATGTATTTAAGAATTAGAACATGCCGCCTGTAGATATCATAGGACTCTGGACTCCAGAACATTTGTACCAGCATAGAGGTTCTTCATCTTCCACACAGCCTTTCTCTTTCAATTCTCATAAGTACAATTCCAGGAAAAAATTCAATTATGTAATTTTTGGTAAATGACCCCAACCCTTTCCATGACTTCTATAGATTAAAAGAGAAATCATACAGCCAATAATTATATAAGCATATTAAGAGAATTTTCACAAAGAACTGAGGATAATATTTGTGTATGCTGGCTTTTATGAAACAAGAGACACTTATTTTGAACCTGATGCAGACGCATACCTGAGTCAAACTGTTTAACAGTAACAGTAAATAATTTGGCAAAAATATATGCCTTCTTATTTTTCCTTATAACATGTCCTGTTGCGGAAAGAAGAGACTTGCTTTGGACCCTAATCCATGAACTAACTATACAGTTTTCATCTGTAGCAACCAGGGGCACTATTGGGGTGATGCAAATGGGAACAGCTTCATGGATGAGCACATTGGAGAAAATTCAATCATGGATTGCAAATACTTTTTTCATAGATTCAGCTCTTTTTTTGTGGTGAACTAGATATTTATTACTGCCCAACTTTTTTTTTTAAATTTCCACATGTGAGGTATGTAGTTTAAAGAGTGAACTTGAAGGAGTTCACTCTGGTATTTCAATTAGGTTACATTTTTTTTTCGTTTATTTAAAACAGTTGTTATATCCATAGAACACAGAATCTCTATGTCTATCTCTATCTCTATGTCTATCTCTATCTCTATGTCTATCTCTATCTCTATCTCTATCTCTATCTCTATCCCTATCCCTATCCCTATCCCTATCTCTATCTCTATCTCTAACTCTATCTCTATCTCTATCTCTAACTCTATCTCTATCTCTATCTCTATCTCTATCTCTATCTCTATCTCTATCTCTATCTCTATCTATACCAATATCTATATTCCTGATTTTCAAACTGCTATACGATTCACTGATCAATTATTGCCTATTGTATTTCCCTTTTCCAGTGAAAGAAGCATTGAGTCCCATCAAGTTTAACAGATGGGGTCTTCCTGAAGTAAATCCAGAAACCATGCAAACCAGCGAGCCATGGGTGTTTGCAGGTGGTGATGTGGTGGGAATGGCTAACACCACAGTGGAATCTGTCAACGATGGAAAACAAGCTTCATGGTATATTCACAAGCACATACAGGTATGTATTTGTCATCAATATCACTTTTTTCTCATAAGAACTTCTTGAGTTTTGATTTGAGTCTATACTGCTTCATGTGCCTAAGTGAGTGAGCATCGGGAGTCCTGCCTTATCCCTTTCTGACTTATTGCCTTGGCCTGGGTTTCTTAATGAGCCAGGAACTAGGCTGACAGCCAGAAATCCCCATTGAGCCTCCTGTCTGTACTTTATACCAGGGATGGGGTTATAGGTGCATGGAACCGTCCAGCTATTTCACAGGGTTTCTGAGGATTTGAGCTCAAGTCCCCTATGCTTGCATGGTAAGTGCTCTTACCCAGTGAGCCATCTCCCCAGCTCTGTAAGAGCATTTTTGTAAGTTGTATATGTACATATGAAATATGTACATATATATTTATTTCGCTTGGGTACAACTTTTCACATGCAGACTGGGTAGTAAAATTATTCAGCTGATTGAAAATGCATTATGTATTTCTATTAGTGGAGTGCTATGAAGGCGAAAGCTTGTTGCAATGTATTGGCAACAGCTTAAATAAAGGAGACTACATGTATCTCATTTGATGATATCCACAATGATAGGAACTAGAATCTGATTCATAATGAAGCTATGCAGACTAGAAAGCTATTTGGTCTATCCATGTGGACCAGATGAAGTCCTATCCATTTCCAAATTTGGTGTGCATAAACCAGAAGAAAGCAAACTATTAAAAATGATCAGGTCAGGGAGATCGGCGGCGGCGGCGGCGGCGGCAGCAGCGGCAGCAGTGGCTGCTCCAGCTGAAGGGCCATCAGCAGTGGAACCAAGGCGTCACAGGGACCAGTTAGGCCCTGCGCCCACGACCACTGACCTTCGCTGACCAGCCGGACAGCAAGCAGCTGCAGTTGTGCGGCGCCTTTCCTGCACGGAGGCCACTTCAGAACTCGGCCTCCCACCAGTCAGGAGAGGAGGATCCATCTTGGTTCCGTACTCCAGGAATCGGACAGACTGAGGTACACAAACATAATCCGAGGCCAACACCGCGGTGGTCTGAGCCCGACGGGCGTTGGCCTGCACCCAGGCCCTGGGCGGGTCGGGGGGCCATCGGGGTGCCAACCCAACCAGGAGGTTTTTTGCCCAGGCCTGCGAGCGCGCCGCCGCCATTTTGCCTGCAGGACGACAGAGAGCTCAGGCGGGCAGACCTGTAACAGGCATAGCCTAAGGCTAACAAAGCGGGGGTCCAGGCCCCAAAAGGCACAGGACTGACCCCAAGAACTGGGCGGCTTGGTGGGCCATCTGTGAGTCAACCCGCCCAGGTGATTGTTAGCAAAGCAGACTCTCCCGGCGCTTTCAGGGAGCGCGGGCGCACACGCCCGCCATCCTAGTCACCTGGCAAACCCAATTAACAGTCAAAGCCATAGGGGAACTTTGCTCGGACCTTGGCCTCCCAGGCTTTTGCCTGGACTCAGGGACTGGGCGGCCAGGCTAACCTTGTGTGCGATAGCCCGGTTGGCAGATCAGCTGCCCAGCGGAGTGAGCGGAACTCAGGGGAGGTCACAGTAGCATACACCGTCGGCACTCCCTGGGAGTGCACACAGGCTCCATCTGCTCCACAGACACAATCTGGGGCAAGGCCTCAGGCAGAAGCCCTTAGCTCTACTCTCTCCGCTTCCGGATCCAGATCAGTCTGGGCTGCAGCATTACATCTCCAAGTCCTGCAAGTGGCTAGCTGGGCTTCCGGGCGGCCAGCTGGGAGAAGTCAGTGTGCTCCAGTGAATCCAGCGGGCCCCAGCGGGAGCCTTCGGGTGCCTGCTTTGGGATCGGAACAGCCTGGGCAGCAGCACACTGTCTACAAGCAGTGCAGGAGGTAAGCTGTGCACCAGAGGCCAACTGGGAAGGGGCAGCTTGCACTGGTGAGTCCAGCACTGACAAGATAAACTAACACCAGTGAGATCTAGATGGCAAAAGGCAAACGCAGGAACGTCACTAACAGAAATCAAGGCAATATGGCAACATCTGAACCCAATTCTCCTCTACCAACATGTCCTGGATACCCCATCACACCAGTAAAACAAGATTTGGATTTAAAATCACTGGTCATGATGCTGGTACAGGAACACATGAAGGTCATACATAAAGAAATTCAGGAGACAATGGATCAAAAGGTAGAAGCCCTTGCAAGGGAAACACAAAAATCATTGAAAGAAATCCAGGAGAATACAAAAGCCAACAAGGAGGAAATGCAAAAAACACTTAAAGAAATACAGGAGAACTTTGCTCAACAGGCTGAGGTCATGAAAGACGAAACACAAAAATCTCTTAAAGAAATACAGGAGAACTTTGGTCAACAGGCTGAGCTCATGAAAGAGAGAACACAAAAATCTCTTAAAGAATTACAGGAAAACACAAACATGCAAGTGAAGGAGCTAAGCAAAACCATCCAGGATCTAAAATCAGAAGTAGAAACAACTAAGAAAACTCAAAGGGAGACAACTTTGGAGATAGAAAGCCTTGGGAAGAAATCAGGGGACAGAGATACAAATATCAACAACAGAATACAAGAGATAGAAGAAAGAATCTCAGATGCTGAAGATTCCATAGAAACCATGGACTCAACAGTTAAAGAAAATGCAAAATGCAAAAAGCTTGTAACCCAAAATATCCAGGAAATCCAGGACACAATGAGAAGACCAAACCTAAGGATTATAGGCATAGAGGAGAGTGAAGATTTACAACTTAAAGGGCCAGCAAATATCTTCAATAAAATTATGGAAGAAAACTTCCCTAACCTAAAGAGAGAGATGCCCATGAATATACAAGAAGCCTACAGAACTCCAAACAGACTGGACCAGAACAGAAATACTTCCCGTCACATAATAATCAAAACACCAAATGTTCTAAACAAAGAAAGAATACTAAAGGCAGTAAGAGAAAAAGGCCAAGTAACATATAAAGGAAGACCTATCAGAATCACAGCAGACTTTTCACCTGAGACTATGAAGGCTAGAAGGTCCTGGGCAGATCTCATGCAGACTCTAAGAGAACACAAATGCCAACCAAAACTACTATATCCAGCAAAACTCTCAATCACCATAGATGGAGAAACTAAGATATTTCATGACAAAACCAAGTTTACCCAATATCTATCCACAAACCCGGCCCTAAAAAGGATAATAGGAGGACAACACCAATACAAGGAGGGAAACTTCACCCTGAAAAAGCAAGATAGTAACCTTTCATCAAACCCAAAAGAAGTTAAGCATTCAAATTTAAAAAATAACGTCAAAAATGATAGGAAGTAACAATCACTATTCCTTAATATCTCTTAACATCAATGGACTTAATGCCCCAATAAAAAGACACAGACTAACTGAATGGATACGTAAACAGGACCCTACATTTTGCTGCTTACAGGAAACACACCTCAGGGTCAAAGACAAACACTACCTTAGAGTAAAAGGCTGGAAGACAATTTTACAAGCAAATGGTCTCAGGAAACAAGCTGGAGTAGCCATTTTAATATCAGATAAAATTGACTTTCAACCCAAAGTCATCAAAAGAGACCCTGAGGGTCACTTCTTGCTGGTCAAAGGAAAAATACAAAAAGAAGAACTGACAATCCTGAACATCTATGCCCCAAATGTAAGGGCACCCTCTTTTGTAAAAGAAACTTTATTAAAACTCAAAGCACACATTGCACCTAACACAATAATTGTGGGTGACTTCAACACTGCACTTTCCTCAATGGACCGATCAGGAAAACAGAAACTAAACAGGGACACAATGAAACTAATTGAAGCTTTGGACCAATTAGATTTAACAGATATATATAGAACATTCTATCCTAAAACAAAAGAATATACCTTTTTCTCAGCACCTCATGGTACCTTCTCCAAAATCGACCATATAATTGGTCACAAGACAGACCTCAACAAATATAAGAAGATCGAACTAATCCCATGCCTCCTATCTGATCACTATGGAGTAAAAGTGGTCTTCAATAGCAACAGAAACAACAGAAAGCCCACATACACGTGGAAACTGAACAATACTCTACTCAATGATACCTTGGTCAAGGAAGAAATAAAGAAAGAAATTAAAGACTTTTTAGAACACAATGAAAATGAAAACACAACATACCCAAATCTATGGGACACAATGAAAGCAGTGCTAAGAGGAAAACTCATAGCCCTGAGTGCCTCCAAAAAGAAAATGGAGAGAGCATACATTACCAGCTTAATGACACACCTGAAAGCCCTGGAACAAAAAGAAGCTATTTCGCCCAGGAGGAGTAGAAGGCAGGAAATCATCAAACTCAGGGCCGAAATCAATCAAGTAGAAACAAAGAGAACCATACAAAAAATCAACAATACCAGGAGCTGGTTCTTTGAGAAAATCAACAAGATAGATAAACCCTTAGCCAGAATGACCAAAGGGCACAGAGAAAGTATCCAAATTAACAAACTTAGAAATGAAAAGGGAGATATAACAACGGAAACTGAGGAAATCCAAAAAATCATCAGATCCTACTACAAGAGCCTATACTCAACACAACTGGAAAATCTGGAGGAAATGGACAATTTCCTTGACAGATACCAAATACCAAAATTAAATCAGGACCAACTAGACCATCTAAACAGTCCCATAATGCCTAAAGAAATAGAAGGAGTCATAGAAAGTCTTCCAACCAAAAAAAGCACAGGACCAGATGGCTTCAGTGCAGAATTCTACCAGACCTTCAAAGAAGAGTTAACACCAATACTCTTCAAACTATTCCACAAAATAGAAACAGAAGGAACACTACCCAATTCCTTCTACGAAGCCACAATTACGCTGATACCAAAGCCACACAAAGATCCAACAAAGAAAGAGAACTTCAGACCAATTTCCCTTATGAACATCGATGCAAAAATACTCAATAAAATTCTTGCCAACCGAATCCAAGAACACATCAAAACGATCATCCACCATGATCAAGTAGGCTTTATCCCAGGAATGCAGGGTTGGTTCAATATACGGAAATCCATCAATACAATCCACTACATAAACAAACTCAAAGAACAAAACCACATGGTCATTTCATTGGATGCTGAAAAAGCATTTGACAAAATTCAGCATCCCTTCATGCTTAAAGTCTTGGAGAGAACAGGAATTCAAGGCCCATACCTAAACATAGTAAAAGCAATATACAGCAAACCGGTAGCCAGCATCAAACTAAATGGAGAGAAACTTGAAGCAATCCCACTGAAATCAGGGACCAGACAAGGCTGCCCCCTTTCTCCTTATCTTTTCAATATTGTACTTGAGGTACTAGCTCGGGCAATTCGACAACATAAGGAGGTCAAAGGGATACAAATTGGAAAGGAAGAAGTCAAACTATCATTATTTGCAGACGACATGATCGTCTACCTAAGTGACCCAAAGAACTCCACTAGAGAGCTCCTACAGCTGATAAACAACTTCAGCAAAGTGGCAGGTTATAAAGTCAACTCAAGCAAATCAGTGGCCTTCCTATACTCAAAGGATAAGCAGGCTGAGAAAGAAATTAGGGAAATGACCCCCTTCACAATAGCCACAAACAGTATAAAGTATCTTGGGGTGACTCTTACCAAACATGTGAAAGATCTGTATGACAAGAACTTCAAGACTCTGAAGAAGGAAATGGAAGAAGACCTCAAAAAATGGGAAAACCTCCCATGCTCATGGATCGGCAGAATCAATATAGTTAAAATGGCCATTTTGCCTAAAGCACTATACAGATTCAATGCAATACCCATCAAAATCCCAACTCAATTCTTCACAGAGCTAGAAAGAGCAATTATCAAATTCATCTGGAACAACAAAAAACCCAGGATAGCTAAAACTATTCTCAGCAACAAAAGGAAATCTGGGGGAATCAGTATCCCTGACCTCAAGCAATACTACAGAGCAATAGTGTTAAAAACTGCATGGTATTGGTACAGTGACAGACAGGAGGATCAATGGAACAGGATTGAAGATCCAGAAATGAACCCACACACCTATGGCCACTTGATCCTCGACAAAGAGGCTGAAAACATCCAATGGAAAAAAGATAGCCTTTTCAACAAATGGTGCTGGTTCAACTGGAGGTCAGCATGCAGAAGAATGCGAATTGATCCATCCTTGTCTCCTTGTACTAAGCTCAAATCCAAATGGATCAAGGACCTCCACATAAAGCCAGACACTCTGAAGCTAATAGAAAAAAAACTGGGGAAGACCCTTGAGGACATCGGTACAGGGAGAAAGTTTCTGAACAGAACACCAATAGCGTATGCTCTAAGAGCAAGAATTGACAAATGGGACCTCATAAAATTACAAAGTTTCTGTAAGGCAAAGGACACCATCAAGAGGACAAATCGGCAACCAACAAATTGGGAAAAGATCTTCACCAATCCTACATCAGATAGAGGGCTAATATCCAATATATATAAAGAACTCAAGAAGTTAGACTCCAGAAAACCAAACAACCCTATTAAAAAATGGGGTACAGAGTTAAACAAAGAATTCTCACCTGAAGAACTTCGGATGGCGGAGAAGCATCTTAAAAAATGCTCAACTTCATTAGTCATTAGGGAAATGCAAATCAAAACAACCCTAAGATTTCATCTTACACCAGTCAGAATGGCTAAGATTAAAAATTCAGGAGACAGCAGGTGTTGGAGAGGGTGTGGGGAAAGAGGAACACTCCTCCACTGCTGGTGGGGTTGCAAATTGGTACAACCACTCTGGAAATCAGTCTGGCGGTTCCTCCGAAAACTGGGCACCTTACTTCCAGAAGATCCTGCTATACCACTCCTGGGCATATACCCAGAAGACTCCCCACCATGTAATAAGGATACATGTTCTACTATGTTCATAGCAGCCCTATTTGTAATTGCCAGATGCTGGAAAGAACCCAGGTATCCCTCAACAGAAGAGTGGATGCAAAAAATGTGGTATATCTACACAATGGAGTACTATTCAGCCATTAGAAACAATGAATTCATGAAATTCTTAGGCAAATGGATGGAGCTAGAGAATATCATACTAAGTGAGGTAACCCAGACTCAAAAGGTGAATCATGGTATGCACTCACTAATAAGTGGATATTAACCTAGAAAACTGGAATACCCAAAACATAATCCACACATCAAATGAGGTACAAGAAGAAAGGAGGAGTGGCCCCTGGTTCTGGAAAGACTCAGTGAAACAGTATTCAGCAAAACCAGAACGGGGAAGTGGGAAGGGGTGGGTGGGAGGACAGGGGAAGAGAAGGGGGCTTGCGGGACTTTCGGGGAGTGGGGGGGCTAGAAAAGGGGAAATCATTTGAAATGTAAATAAATTATATCGAATAATAAAAAAAAAATCATAAAAAAAAAAATATAACTTGCCAAACAAAAAAAAAAAAAAAAAAATGATCAGGTCAGATGCCAGCTTATTTATTTATTTGTTTATTTATTTATTTATTTATTTAATTTTATTTATTGTTTCTTTTTTGGCATGCTTTATTAGATATATTCTTTATTTACATTTCAAATGTCCCCATTTCTGGTTTCCCCCCTACACAACCAAAAATGCCCTAACCCATCCCCCCTTCCCCTGCTCACAAATCCACCCACTCCTGCTTCCCCATCCTGGCATTCTCCTTTACTGGGACATTTAGCTTTCTGAGGAACAAGGGCCTCTCCTCCCTTTGATATCCAACAATGCCATCCTCTGCTGCTTATGCATCTGGAGCCATAAGTCCCTCCATGTGTACTCTTTGGTTGGTGGTTTCGTCCCTGGGAGCTCTGGGGGTACTGGGTGGTTCATATTGTTGTTCCTCCTATGGTGCTGCAAACCCCTTCAGCTCCTTGAGTCCTTTTTCTAGCTCTTCCACTGGGGACCCTGTGCTCAGTTCAATGGCTGACTGAGCATGTCATCCACTGGCAGAGCCTCCTAGGTGACAGTTATTTCAGGCACCTGTCAGCAAACACTTGTTGGCATCTACAATAGTGTCTGGGTTTTGTAACTGTATATGGGATGGATCCCTAAGAGGGGCAGTGTCTGGATGGTCTTTATCTGTTTCTGCTCCACATTTTGTCTCTGTATCTCCTCCCGTGGGTATTTTGTTCCTTCTTCTAAGAAGGACTAGAGTATCCATACTTTGTTCTTCCCTCTTTTTGAGCTTCATTTGGTCTGTGAATTGTATCTTGGATCTTCCAGGCTTCTGGGCTAATATCCACTTATTAGTGAGTGCATACCATGTGTGTTCTTTTGTGATTGGGTTACCTCACTCAAGATATTTTCTAGTTCCATCAATTTGCTTAAAGATTTCATAAATTCATTGTTATTAAAAGCTGATTAGTACTCCATTGTGTAAATGTACCACATTTTCTGTGTCCATTCCTCTGTTGAGGGGCATCTGGGTTCTTTCCAGCTTCTGGCTATTATAAATAAGGCTGCTATGAACATACTGGAACATGTGCCCTTATTGCATGCCAGGGAATCCTCTGGATATATACCCAGGAGGGTACTACTGTAGGGTCCTCCTGTAGTATTATGCCCAATTTTCTGAGGAACCACCAAACTGATTTCCAGAGTGTTTGTACCAGCTTGCAATCTCACCAGCAGTGGAGGAGTGTTCCTCTTTCTCCACATCCTTGCCAGCACCTGCTGTCTCCTGAGTTTTTTATCTTAGCTATTTTAACTGGTATGAGGTGAAATCTCAGGTTTGTTTTGATTTGCATTTCCCTGATGACAAAGGATGTTGGCCATTTTTTAGGTGCTTCTCAGCCATTTGATATTCCTCAGTTGAAATTCTTTGTTTAACTCGGTACCCCATTTTAATAGTGATATTTTGTTCTCTGGAGTGCTCTAAGATCAAGAATTGACAAATGTGACCTCATAAAATTACAAAGTTTCTGTAAGTCAAAGGACACTGTTAATAGGACAAAACGGCAACCAACAATTGAGAAAAGATCTTTACCAGCCCTACATCTGACAGAGGGCTAATATCCTATATATATAAAGAACTCAAGAAGTTAGATGCTAGTTTTTTAAACTAAATGCTTTTATGATAAGATGCAACATGTAAAAATGATGAAATAGAAAGTCGAACAAGCTCTGGTACAGTGACTCTGTGGTGATGAAGTCAAAAAGGTTAAACTACTAGATCTGAGTTTTTAATTTTACTAAACATTCTGCCTTATTTTTATCCCACAATTTGATTAGATTTCCTACTTTACATAGAGTGTTCCTTGGTGAGTTCATTTTATTAACCTCATTTTAAATAATTTTGTGTAGTTTACTATTTTTATTTTTGAGGTTATAATATGATTATGGAATTTCTTCCTTCCTGTAAACCTTCCTGCATCCTTTCAACCTCTTTTTCGAATTCAGAGTCTTTTTTTTTTAGATAATTGTTAAACACACACTCACTAACACATACATACATATACATTCATTAATACATGAATACATCCTACTCAGTTTCTCTCTTATTCATAAAAAAATATATAGTTATTATAGACCCCCTTGATTTCTGCTTATTGTTTGCTTTCCCTTAATGTTTGAACAATGCATTTTTTTCTTTTAGTTTTCTCTACCCTTTTCCATCTTTGATATGACTACCTCGCTTGAGTTTTTCTTTTCCAACTTATGCATTTCAGCCAGGCCACCTTGTTTGGCCTCACATTTGCTTGTGTATTTCAGTATTCTGTGTATCATGGTTTCCATGCTAAGCCACCCATCTCTTCCCACCTCACCCAAGGGCATCTGCAAATAGTATAGCTTATGATATTGAGTCTAGACAATAGAATAGTGCTCCTGAAATTTAGGACTCCAAAAATAACTGAAGGGTTTTGTAGTAAGAAGTTTATGATTTGGGAAAATTGACAAACCTTAAATTTAAAAGTTATCTACAATACGGTCATAAGTTAAAAGGGAGTGTCCAGAGAAAAAGAGAGTAAATGACTGTTTTAATAAGAAGAAGAATCCTGGGTCTCAGAAACAGCGACTTGGTAAGTGATCAGGTTCCTGTCTCTGTAAAGACAACAGGACAATGCTTACAAATCATATGGCCTTTCTTTGTTTTAAATGTACCCTTTCTTAAAATTTTTGAAAAAAGAAACTAACTAACTAAACCACACAGAGAAAGCTCCTGAAGACATGCATGGGCAGTCTCTTGTTTAAACTGCTGTCCTTTATCATCCTGCATTTTAATTACTATTCTACTGTTATTTTTAGATTACTAGGAATTTTCACATACCACTTTCTCCTGTATAGCTCCTTGGTCTCTATGCCTACAAGGTCACTTTATTACCTAATTGTATGCTGGATATATTCACATGTTCACATGTGTTTCTAGTGTGTTTATATATTTCAGTGTTTACCTTATTCACGTGTATTTCCACCCTCCAGCTGAATTCTATTGCCTTTAAACTCAACATGTCTTCTCAAATATGTCCCAACTCTATCCCTTGATAGTGTTTGTTCCCCTGTTCAACTCACTCCACAAGGACAAAGTTAGGAATTTTTGATATTAAATTACTCAGACTAATAAAATTTCAGTATTAAACTGGAACTCCACATAAGGCTTAGAGATTCTTAGTGATAGCATTGAAACAAACAAATGGAATCATATTTAATAATACACATATTGATATGTTTCGTTAAAAATTAAGCAAAAGTACCATTATACAAAGACATACATTAATACTTGAGAATATATACATTTTTCTCTTTATAACATAGCACTGTTATACATACCCACATTTAAATGTTATTTGAGACTTAGGCCTTCTTTCCCTATATATATCTGCATGAGTCTATCTCAGCAAACTTTCTTTTTCTAGCTTTTTATTCCCCACCTGGTCCACCCTCTGACTGTTCCAGATCCCTTACCTCCTCCACGTCCCCTTGTCTCAATGAGGATGTCCCCACCTGTCCCGCACCCGACCAGACCTCTAAACTCCCTGGGGCCTCCGTTCTTTTGAGGGTTAGGTACATCTTCTCTGACTGAACCAGACCCCGCAGTTCTTTGCTGTATGTATGTTGAGGCCTCACATCCGCTGGTGTATGCTGCCTGGTTGGTGTTCCAGTACTGAGAGCTCTCTGAGTCCAGGTTAATGGAGACTGCTGGTCCTCCAGGGCTGCTCTCTTCCTCAGCATCTCCCAGCTTTCTGCTAATTCAACCACATGGGTCTGTAGATTGCTGATTTGTCTTAATATAAAGTTCTAACTTGCTTTTCTGTTTCTGTAATAAAGCATTCTAACAAAGATAAAATTGAGGACAAACTAGTTCAATTAAACTTAAACTTCCAGGTTACAATCCATCATTGAGGGTAGTCAGGAGACACAAGCAAAAACTATAACCAAAGTAAGTGTTGCTTACTGGTTCACATGATCTTTAATCAAAGGGGAAGTGTTGCTTACTGGTTCACTCCATATCGTTTGTGCTCAGCTTTTTTTTTTTTTTTTTAAAGTAAAACAGATACTTATTGAGCATCTACTAAAGGCTAGAATTAAAAACTGGAAAAATAGTGTACAGAAATCTTTCAATAGCCTGTAAACTATTATAATTGTTGTTAATCTAGTCTTCTCTCATATATCCCAGTCATAGTTTCCCCTTCCTTTTCTCCCTGACCCACATCCCTGATCCACTCCTCCCCCTATCCCTTCTTTGCAAAGGACAGGGCAGTTTTCTTAAATGCCCCAGTCTCACCTGCCCAGGAATGGTAGCACTCTTGATGGACTAGATTCTTCTACATTAATTAAATATTCAAAGCAAGAGAAAGTCCCAGAGTCATCCCTAGAGGCGGTTCACATAAAATCAGTCTCTCAGAGGAGACTACTGAAGTATTCTGAACTATGTCAAGATGACAACTGAAGCTATTAGGAGATTCAACATTGTCAACTTGGTATACAAACAACACATTTTAAACCTTTATTTTATTGTTTTTCTTTAGATATGTTAAAATTCCAATGGAAACTGGATATATTTCAATATAACCTTAAACATCTGACAGTCTTTTAAAATTTTAATATTTTAATTTTATTTCGTTTTGAACTTCCAAGTCACCAGACATCACTGAGGAATTCAGGGAAGGAACTTCAGCAGAAAGAATGGCTTTCTTTGACACATGCTCAGAGAGCTTTTGTATACAGCTCAAAACCACTTGCCTACAGATGGTGCTTCCCACAGTAGGCTGGGCCTTCCTACATCAAAGTCAATCAAGGAAGTGTCCCACAATCATGCCCGTGGGCCAGTCTGATCAAGGCTTTAGTTGAAACAGAACCAAGAGATAATGCTTGTAACATTTCATATTATTGTTGTAAATAAGTTTTTTCTTCTGTAATGTTTTAGAAATTGTTTAAAAGCATTAATGTAGAAATCTATGTGTACTGTCTAATAATGATATGACTATCCCTTTAAATGATTTAAATATTTTGATTAACATGAGAGCTATAAATATTTACTGGGTATACTACAGTGTTTCCACATATGTACAGTACATAAATCAAATCAGGATCATTAATGATTCTATCACCTGATTAATTTGTGTGGTGGTCACCTTTAATCTCTTGTATCTTTTCATTGTATAATTAAATATTTTGAATTCTTTCCCCCTCACAATGCTATAAATCACTAAATATATTTTTTTCCTAAAAAGTAAGCATTCCTAAGTAAGCATTTCATTTAAACTCTAATTACTCATAAAAGAAATAAACATTTAGTATGATGAAGAGAAATGTGATTCTTTTTGAAAATACATTTTTTTAGGAATGACAGTATTTCAAATACTAATGATGTAATGGTTAGTAAAAGTTTTGGATTTGCCTGAAGGATTCAACACAGCAAACTAGGCATTGAATTACATTTTAAGACCTAATTGCCATGGAAGTTAGGTGCAGTTGGCTGTTAAGTAGAATCAACACTGTACGGTGCTAGATACATAGTTGGGAAGCTCTACCATGGTCTTCAGAAGCAAAAGGACAATGCACAGACGTTTCTCTTTCCATACAGTTATAATGTACTTTCAATATCTATGATCTCTGTTGAAAGTGACCCTAACCTCCAAATCCAGTCCTCCATCACTAAAGCATTCATCCTCCTAGGATTTGAGATTGATTCTGATTTCCTCCCTAAAATCCTTACAGGGTCTCCACTCTGCACTCAAAATAAAGATCAATTTCTTTGATACATGATGCTGATTATAAATTTTACACAGCAGACCAAGATTTCTTCTGTGTCTGGGCCCTGCTCATGGGACTCTACTTGTCCCATTACATCTGACACTTTTTTTAAGGGGTACATCACACCACATTTATGATTGGTACATAATGGTCATTCTGTATACACAGTGCTGGTTAGAGTTGTCTCTTTTATATGTTAAAAAGAATATATCCATATATTGAAAAGGAAAAATATGCAGAATTAATTTCTTTTAAATGAGGGAGATGTCTCATAAGTTAAGAGCATGCACTGCTATTTCAGAGGACCAAAGTTCAGTTCTCAACAACCACACAAAGCAGCTCATAACAGCATGTAACACCAGCTCCATAAGATCTGACGCCCTTGTCCTTTGTATGTACTTCACATATATGCACCTTCACACACACACACACACACACACACACACACACACACACACATGCACAAATTAATCTTTAAAAACCATACTTGCCTTTGTTTCAATTTATCATTTAGAAAACTGTCACACTGGATAATATATTTTTTAATGATTTCATACATGCATTACCTCATGAATGAATGCATACTGTCACTGCAGTTGTGCATATATAATTTCTTCGACATATATTTTTAGATAAATGCAGTTATTAAAAGACATCCTTGTTGGGATTTCAATTATTCTCATAATTTTCCAAAGAGAGCTTCACTTAAGTTTCATTAGTTAATTTCCTCAATTACCATTTATTGAGAGCCAGCTGTGGGGCCAACGCTTGACACTGGGAAGGCACCAAAATCAATAAAGGAGGGGAGGTAGACCATACTGGTTTATACATTTGGGCTCTGGAATGAAGAGAAATATTTAAAGCTATCTATAATATTTAGAAACCTACCATTAGAAAGTTATGCTGTCCCACCGAAAGACATTATCGTCTCAGGGATAAACCAATTATAAATAAATATATAGATAGTTTTCTTGCTGTGATTTGGACTATGCAAGCGATTAGTTGAAAGAACGTCTGAAAGCCTCTTACTGCTGATCCTGCTCTGCATCTTTATTATTCATATTATTGTTGTAGGTTATTAGATAAAATTATATCTGTATCTTTAAGACAATATAAAATTATACAATAGGAAATATGCTTTTGAAATTATAAAATAAGAACCTAAATAAGTTAAAGATATTAGCATCTGAAGATTGAAATCGGCTATTGAAATAATTATACAAGCATTTTATTTAGCCATTTATTTATCTATGAGCATCATCTGTTCATGTGCCATTCATTCATTAATTCCATAAATCATGTATTCTAAAGTGTTATCATTTACCCTAATCAGTAGATTTGTATATCTAAAGTAAAATATTAAACTTGCCATTAAGATAACAAAGTCAAGGGTGGAGAGATGGTTCAGTGGCTAAGAGTGCTTGCTGCTCTTCCAGAGGACCCGAGTTCAGTCCCCGGGAGCCACAAAGGGTGGCACATCACTGCTTAAAGCAGGAGCTCTCAGGGATCTTGTCTTCAAAAACATGCACAGGTGTGATGGCGAACATATAGATAAGCATGGATAGTAAAGTAAATAAATCTCATTGAAAAATATTGAAATGCAGTAAAGAGATCAGTTGTAAAACAAAAAGTCTACTAAAGTGCAGTCATTAAACATAATGGTAAGGGATAGTATGGGCAAGTGCTCGTGATGGTCGAACTTTAGAAGCTTCAAAGAATTCAGAAACACTGTGGCACACACGTGCACACATACACACACACACACACACAGAGAGAGAGAGAGAGAGAGAGAGAGAGAGAGAGAGAGAGAGAGAGAACTAAAGAGTAAAAGAATTTCAAATATTAGAATTGATGTAACTTTTAAAAAGAAGAAAAAAATCTTCTTTTCTTTATTCAGTGACTGAATAAGGTTTTCCATGTTTCTCCCTGTCCAAACAAACCCCCCCAAAAGGGTACCAGTTGTCTGGGATGCAAAACAGTGCACACCAGGTATGGAAACTAAGGAAAGCTGCTGCTTCCTGTTCCACCACAGGAACACCTCCCTTGGGCTGTCCCAGGTGCTCTCCGCTTGCCCTGCCAGCCCTGCACTTAGCAGCATTTTCTAATTTCATCAAAATGTAAAGCAGGAACTAATGCAGGGCTGGAACACATAAACTATTTGGGGAAAGGACAGGGAAAGTCCTGTAACTACACCAGTTCTACAGTAGAATGAAAACACCCAGCTCATACATTTTAGTCTGCGGCATATAATATGGTAGAAATTGTTCACATATAGAAGTAATGTATCAGGTCTGGTGTAAATGTGGAGAAAATGTGGTATCTTTTCAACATTTCCCACCTTTATAAGCCATTATTTTATAATAAGAAATTTGTTCTTTTGAAAATGTACTAAAGAAAATCTACCATGTGATCCAGTCTGTTGAACTCACATTGCAAGAATTCTTTGTCTTTGGGGGCACTGAAATATTCTAAGATAATGCAATATTTTATTAAAAGGAAGTGTACTGACTCTTCATTAATTGCTGCACTGATAAGTGGTCCAACAAAATGCCATCTTAATTGTTTCTAATGGGTTGATATCTGGGAAGCTCAGATAGACTTGAGCTTTTTTCTGGCAGTTGAATAAGAATTTGTGAATGTTCTGGATAATGATAAGAGTTTCTAAAGAGAAAGTACAAAAACTGAAAACTGAGTAATTTTTAAAGCTTAAATTTGATTTTTATGCTTTATATTCATATTCAATCAAATTTTTTATTTAACTAGAGCATAGGGGTGTGTGTGTGTGTGTGTGTGTGTGTGTGTGTAAAAATGCTTCTTTATTAGGGAACAATTTAACCACAATTAAAAATCAATCCATCACAATCTTTTTTGTGTCTTAGTGGACTTACAATAGTGTTTGAATTCAAGTCTTAACCTTCTGATATAAGGTAAGAGAAGTACATGATAAGATACAGTTTTATTATAACTAGTACATTCTTTAAAATAGCTAAGAAGAGATCAAGGCTTATAAGAATTATTCTAAAGGACTAAGGAAAGATGTGGTCCTTGATCTTTATACTCTTGAAGCATAGACTCGCATATTCACTTGTCAATCATTGTGATACTAGCTATAACTTGTTAATCATCTAACATTTCATTTCTTTTTCCTGTGATGATTTCACAGGACACCGACCATCTCAATTTTTATTTCACAGATTTTAAAAACAAGAGCAGAAATGTCTTAACCTGATCAAGGTCAGCATATTATCAGTAAAAAAAGCCAAATGCTGAGCCCAGGAATGTCCAATATTGATGCCCTGACGGATCTTTATACCTAGAGTTTTGATTTCTTTACCACTTTAGTATCTCTGCCTATGACATCATTCACTAAAACTTTGAAATGTAGGAATGTGTTAGAATTTTGCCTGAGTGGTCCTTTGGGAAAATGAGACAACTGTGCTTAGAGGTCATACCTTAAATAAAATTGAGAAAAGTCATTCTGTTACTATAAGCAGGCCATGCCTCCCAAATCCAGACAGAGTAAGCATCTGGCTAAGTACTTATGTATTAAAGACCTAAATCCATTTATTAATTGATAACAAAATGCACTTAACTTATAGTTCAATAATAATATAAGTTGAACACATTCAGACGATTTTATTTAATTCAATTTTAATTTTTACTTATTCATTTTACAACTCACTCACTGCCTACCTCCTGGTCACACCCTCCCACAATCCTTCCCCCATCCCCTCCTCCCCTTCTTCTCTGAGTGGGTTTAGAACACCCTGCCCCACCTTGGCACTTCAAGTCTCCATGGAATTTTTTCTTTTTACAAATACTAAGATACAGAAAAGTTTCATTTTGATTAGCAATAATATTTATTTGACGTATATGTGCATTATGCCTGTGTGTGTCTGTGCACCACATCTATACCTGGTGCCCTTGGAAACCAGAAGAGGGCATCAGAATACCTGGGATGAAGTTACTTAGGGTTGTAAGTCTTGATGTGGGTGCTGGGAATCTAATATAAGTCCTATAAAAGGATATCCAAATGTCCAGCACTCTTAACTACAGTACCATCTCTCCAATGCAAGCCTCTCTCTCTCTCTCTCTCTCTCTCTCTCTCTCTCTCTGTGTGTGTGTGTGTGTGTTGGTTTTAAAAATTGTTTTTTTCTTCAATGTAGGGTCAGTACTTTATAATAAATTTACAGTTACAGTTATAGTTCTAGTATGACTCATCTAAAATTATTCATAATCTATTATCTACAATTTGTGTTTTCTGATATGAAAAATATAACAAGACCTTTAAAATAAGTCAAAGGAATTTGGAATTTTTACATAGTTATTCTGCAGCCATTTTATTTATTCCAACAACAACCAGCTGAAGAGTAATTTTATGAAATTTTTTGTAACCTATTTTTATCATTTTTTGAACCACTTACCTTTCATGAATTAAAAAACAAGGAATTCTCTCTTTTTCAAATTTACACAACTTATTAGTTAGGTCATATTTGCTTACATAAGATAAGGGAGCGGTAACTGAGAGATGAGATAAACAGCTCACTGGTACAAGAAGAATGTTTCTATGCACAGAGAGACTTCCCACTGAGTAGTAATATTCAGCTCCCTGTGGGCATCCTTGTGTCCCAGGGAGAAAAATAGAGAAACTATTGACGTATTTAGTCTCTTAGCTTCACCCAAGTTGGTTAAGAATGTCTAAGGGATCTCAGATACTTCATCCCAGAAGTAGTAGAAAGAAGATTTAATATCAATGTGGTTAATACACAGACATAATCCAGAAGCACTTCTTTGTTGTGCTATTAACATACAAAATTATTTATTTATAAAAAAATAAATAAAAAGAGCAAGGTGAAAAATGAGGGTGAAGTCATCATGTTATAGCCTACAGAAAAGCAAACTTGGGATAATTTTCAAGCTAATGTCTACATTCTTAACCTGGATAAAAGGCTTGTTTGCTCTGATGTAGTCATAATAATTGTGAAAAAGAGATCTCTTATAAGCACTGACTATTTGTGTTGTAGATGCCATCTAAATAAACTACACGATTTCAAAGGCCAGCTACTTTACATCTATTGACTCTGTGGTACAATGGTATGAGTCAAGGTGTTCTTATAATTAAATGTGCTTTAAGGGTATGGGTTGGGGCACCATACAGGGACTTGAGGGAGTGAAACTGATATAAGTACACTATCTCCATGTGTAAAGTTACCAACAGATATATAGTAAAAATACGATGAAAATCCTTATCGAGGGCAATGTTCAATTTCAACTATACTGTCTTTGAATTGGAATGTTGAAAACAAGAACAATAGTCATTACTAACATTGAAAACAGGTGAGTGGTGTTAAGTGTTGCTAATATACAGAGAAGATATAAACTATAATGACAAATATAAATATCCAAGAAAATGCACAGGAGTTAATGAAGGCTAAATAAGGAACCGATAAGGAAGGGTGGAAATACAAATAAAGGAGAGAAAGCGTACAGTGCCCATTTCTAAAGATGGGGATGAAAAAGTGAATAAAGGAAGCATTTTCATCCAGGGAAAATTCATTCCCTGAAATCAAACACAGAGAATGCATGAGATAATGAACTAGGGAAAGGCTGGAAGAGACTGAGGAGGAGGGCGATCTTGTAGAGGACCAGCAGTCTCAAGTAACCTGGACCCCCAAGATCTCTCAGACACTTGTGTGTGTGCGTGTGCGAGTGCGTGTGCATGCGTGCATGCGTGCGTGTGTGTGTGTGTGTGTGTGTGTATGTGTGTGTGTGTGTGTGTGTATGTGTGCACTTGCTTTAGTATTATATGTCCATAAGTGATTTCAGGATCTTTCTCCTCGCAGAGTGGAGGATGTTGTCTAAAGCAACTTCTCAGGTTGAGAGGCTACAGGATGTCGTTCATTGGCAACCTGTGTTTGGCATTATCATTAAACAACCATTCATTGTTCAGTGTCTCCATGATACACAGGAGTCTGGCAGGATGCATGGTAATAAATGATATTCATATATTTTATTCTGAAAACTTTATCTGTTATACAAACTGCTATAATTCTGTGATAACTATCCAAGTGAAGGAGCACAGTAGTATTTTGATTATTTTATTTATGAGTCTGTATTACTCCTTCCACTTACTTTTATACTACACTCCTGCAACTAATTTCTATGGTAGAATTATCTTAAAACCTATGCATATGGTATTTGTACATATGTGAATCTGTCATGGTGCATTTTTGTTAATCATGCTTGCTTACTAACTATTGTTGACTTTAACTGTCAATTTCATTATTATTTTTAGCCTAATAATGAAGCTTATATGCTATGTCAATGAAGACTGAAGATATTCTGTAATTGCTGCCACCATTCTGTTTGATTATATATGTGGTATATTTTAAATATGTCTTTAAGGTTCTCAATATCTATCTTAAATTCTGTATATTGTTTATCTATTTTTCTACTGTTTGGAGTGTGTGTGTGTATGTGTGTGTGTGTATGTGAGTGTGTGTGTGTTTTCTTCTGATTTGACCCAGGCACAAAAGAATCACTAACTGTTGAGGGAACAAGGTATCCCATGAGATTGGTAATGAGATACAGTGCCTTTAACCTCTTTGTCACTAGTTCAAATCTGCCTCAGGTCAAGGTTGACAGAAAAGCATTACCAATTGAGGACAGTTCAATATGCTCTGTGAAAAGAATATGTGACTTGGGTACCTGGCAGAGAAATCCAGGTGCTAAGCCCTCTTTAGACTCAGGATATAATGGTGACCGGGGTTTTAGTTTAAAAAGAGATGTCTAAATCATTATAAAGTATCTTATCTTCTCTCTCTGACCTGAGTCTCAGTTCATGTTGGTTTGTGAATTGGTGTGAGTTGTCACATCAATCTGAATCTTTATCTATCACTGTTGCTAATGTGGTAAAATTCAACAATATTAAATTGATCTTTCAAAACTTACTCCATTCTCACATGAAAGTTCAATTAAAATTGAACTTTTTAATCCTTCATGTCTTCTGCCTCTTCAGTGCCATCAAATCATTTATTAATTTCACTGACCTGTATGCTAATGGCTGAGCATTTAGAGAAGCCTTGTCAATTTTTTCAATCTTCCATTGAGAAATAGTTAGCAAATAAGAACAAGCAAGTATAAAGATAGCTTAAAAGTGGAAAATTCAAAACAGAGTTTAGCAAGCAAAGTTCATCACCAGGGCCACCTGATTGAATGAGTTGCATTCATAGTAATGAGAAATCTTCCCATTGTTTAATTTTAATACTAAATATTCTACAAAGCTTCCTCCCTCTTTTTAACACCTTTAGCCATTACATTATTTAACCCTTCTGATTGGTGTATCATTCCTAGGAATTATATACATATGCTTGAAATATTAATAAGATGGTAGCACTTAATGTTTTTAGGTCTGTGTCAAACTCATTGTGTTTCACAATGCATATATAGTGTTGAAGTGTAAAAATTATAAAACTATGGCAACAATGCTTATGAAAAAATTTTAAGGAATAGTATTCACTGAGCCTTGTTTAATCCTCTGGATGGGAATGAACAGGCACAAAAACATAATAGCCATGGATTTTAAATCAAATTTGAGTGAACATACCTATATATTGATGTTCCTCCACATGCCATAGCAGATTTCTCTTCTAACTTTAAATAAAATAGACTTTCTTATCATTATCATTGCTTAAAATATAACTTTAAATCCACATCTTCAAAGGCATTCTTCTGCCCCGACTTACACCAGTAGTTTCTATAATATCTGAAGAACTCTGATTTGAGAATTAGAAATTTAAATTGCACAAGCTTACTATTAGAGTATTTCCGTTACCCTTTGCAGGTTTTGAGGCAGCTTATTCGACCTTACAGTCTCACCAGGAAGCTAATGGGAAAGCCTTGCAGCAATCTTCACAGGAAAGTTTCCAAATGTCAAGTGTCATCTTTCCAGCTGTTAGATGAATGGGTAGCCAAGAGGCATTTATTTGGGTGTGCAGCCCCTGTGAAATCTGGGTGAGGGAGGAGAAAAGGCTATAATTTGGTGGTTAGTTTACCAGGACTGGTCCAGTTGCAAATCTCCTAGCCAGAACAAGGACTTTATCTTATCATGTATTGATTGACAGCTGGCTGCGGTTATTTCATACTTAAAGACCAAGAATGTCATAAACAAAGGCATTATCAACATGCCACACTAATTTCTGAATCCTCTACTGCTGCAGATAAAAGCAGTATCATCAATGAAGCTGCCTTGTTCCCCAAACCCTTCCCAACTGAGAAGAGGTAAGATTTGTAACAATGCAGCTGTATTAAAAATCTTGAGACATTGAAAAAGTGCCCTTCCATTTAAGACGTATTGTATACATTTTAATTCTCATGTTAAGAGAAGATTGATAGAAATCACTGGACACAGCCAGGTGGGAAAACAATAAATAAAAGTTTTGTATCATAATAGATTTTGCTAGAGATAGTATTGGAGGGAGAGAGAGAGAGAGAGAGAGAGAGAGAGAGAGAGAGAGAGAGAGAGAGAGACAGAAGATTGAAGTATGTCATGGATAAATGTTGTTTCCATACTCTTATTTTTCAACATCACTGGTATAGGACTGTTGAGATGATTTCAGCCCATCATCACGAGAAATTGAGATTTATTTTTATAGTTAGTTTTATAAATGCATGGGGTTTCTTCTTTCTTTCTTTCTTTTTTTCTTTCGTTCTTTCTTTCTTTCTTTCTTTCTTTCTTTTAGCAGTAACTAGTAAAGTCAAACTTCCTCATTGTTATTGAAGAAAGTTTATTTCAGTTGTTCATAACTAAATATGTAATGAACTCTGCAGTTCTGGGTATACAATTAACCTCTTTGTTAGTCTGTTTGGCCTGATCTGCAGTGTATTCCTAGCTAATATTTTAAAATAACTATTTATATCAATGACTTGACATATACTCTACTCTGTTAATTATTTTTCTTTATAATAATATATATTTTTATATGTGAAGAGAGGATGGTAAAATGTAATCTCTGGATGTTGTAAAAAGAAAGCATGGGGGAAAGTAAGGACTGGGCCTGAATTCAATGGAGCTATCAAAGCTGAGCTATCTGGTTGGTGACACAGGAAGAAAGTACCATGACTAATAAGCAATTTTAATGCCTTTTATTGGTTTTGTGTAGGATCCCAAACTTTTATTAAATGGCAGCATTTGACCCGAAAAGTAATTTAAAATGAAATTGTCTCTATAAAAATGGACTATTTCCTTACCAATACAGGAATAGATTGCTACTTCAGACAGAGATAACTCAAAATTAGAATGGGTAGGAAAAAATAGATCTGAAAAATCTGATCCTTGCCATGTAAGACCCTACCTAGTCTCAGTGTATCTCGGAAAACAAGAAACATAGCCACTGCAGAGCTACTGGGTCTTAATGGGCCATAAATGCTACTGATCCCAAATGTATAATATCTGTTCCCCTGGGCTATAGGGGATTAGACAAACACAATGAAGCTGTGTAGAGGGGCTCATTAGATTTCAATGGAAATTTCAAGGCTAAAGAAGCCAAACTGGGAATTTGGAACAAAGCTGTATCTGTGTTCAACTACCTAGTAAAATTTAGTCTGATGCTGTGAAAGAACAGGTTAAAAAGAAATGGATGGTGTGACAGATGCCTGGAGGTCATGAGACCTACTTTAATTTCTGACTTAAATGCTAACTGTTTCAATCTTGGGACCTGTGGAAGAAACACTATATCATTTTGATTTTGTTTGTCTGTTTGTTTTCATTTATAGCTATGAGACACTTAACTTTTTAAATCACTGATATGTTACTGCAAGCCTTCATAATTCATTTAGAAAATGTAAAACTTCATGTGATTCCAAAACCTCGAATGGGATATATTACAATTGAGCCATCTAGTTTAGAGAATGCTGATCATATTTCTAATATTTTACTGATGTAACATTCACATTATATTTAAACTTCTCTCTTATCATAAATTACATTTTAGAAATTAAAACAAAAAACTTCTGGATTTGTTTGGAGCAAAATAGGTCATGAAAATAATTGAGTATGCTGTGTGTCAGACAGGCACCAGTGCCTGTGTGGGTAGCACGAACTGTATTCACTGGGTTATGAAAACAAAAAGAAACCGTGATATGATGTTGGGAAGCTGGTGAAGGTTTACTTACATAGAGTTAGGAAGAAGATGGGACGGATATGATCAAAATGTGTTGTGTATAATTCTCAAAGAATTAATAAAAATCTAATATTTCAAAACTGACATCTATTAGAAATGAGGCACAAATTGTAGAGTCAATGCAAGTATAGTAAGACACAACAAAACTCGTCACATTGAAGTTGGACAAGGCAAACAAATAAAAGGAAAAGAATCCAAGAGAAGGCACAAAAAAACCAGAGACACACCCATTTCTGTACTCAGGAGTCCCATCTAAACTGAAGGCCATATGTTTACATAGAGGACATGGCACAAAGAGGCAGAGCACGTGACAGGTCCTCTACTTTCTGGTGCAATGAAAAAAGAAAAAAAGAAGCAATAAAATAAAACTAGGTTATGGGGATACTGTGGCTAACCCCAAGCCATTCAGTACTTAGCCTTAATGCTAATCTTAATACCTCCTTGTCTCTTCTTTTCTTACTGAGCTCTATCTGAGCAAGCAGAGGCACTGGGACATGGTCTCTGCAGAGAATTCTCCTCCAGATTTAAGTATTGTTTTTTTGTTGCTCTTTTTTTTCTTTTTCTTTTTCTCTCTTTTCTTTTTTCTTTTCTTTCTTTTTCTTTTTTGTAACTTGTTAAACCAGTTCTAAGATGTTCTATTTCATTCTATTCCATGTCATTCTAGATCACATTTCATGTACCACATCCAATATACCAATTCCACAGTGGGCACCTCACCTCACTCCTGTAGATTATAGTCAAAATATACTGAGAAATACCCCCTGGGGCTGTAATGTATTAATGTAGACTAGACAACATACCTGAAGTGTTTAGCGTACTTCCTAAAATACTCCAGTCCCTATATGCTCAGTAATATCTCAGCAGAGCAGAGTTCACTTACCATATGCTGTAGACATTGCATGCTGGGGAATATCCCAGCACCATATAGTTCACATCACATTTCTGTCTGTTGTTCTGTGTAGTAGCCAAGTTGGATTTGGTGGTTTGTTAGTACAAGTCTTGTCGTAAATACCGTCATAGAAAATATGATTGAAAATTTGATGTGTTTGCCAGTCTTTTAGATTGTGGTGAGAAAGTGATAAGGAGACTTCCTGTGCATGGTATACTAGCCATTGGATGATGAGTGCCAGTCAGGAGTGCTGCCAAAGCTGGCCCTGGATGGTGAGGCGCATTAACGTGAAAAGAGAGGAAACAAACATGTTAATCTTTCCTGCTTTCTTCTCATTTATCCTTACAACTATCCTCTCTATGTGTATCCCCATCCCTACTGTAAGAAAGACCTCATGATACACTAGATTTCACTGGCTTCCCTGTTCTTCTTTGCCTCTTTCAGAAATCATGTCGGGAGATGCAAGGGTTAATAGTTTTCCACCCAAAGGCAAGTATCAGCCCCTGTGTTGTTGACTTATAGTTCGGAGCTGTTTTATTTCAAGTCTCAATATTTAACATTACTGCCGTCTCCTTCCTTAAATGTCAGCTTCTTTTATTTTCCTTCATCACTCTTCTTTGATCACACCAACTCCTTTGTGTGACATGGATTTGCTGTCAGGTGCCACCCTAGACCAGTCCCCAGGTTTTTCTGACTCTAGTCATTGACATCTTGTCAGCAGTGTCACCTACTTTGCCCCTCGGCCTCTGAATATGGCAATTGTTACCTTCTTGATTGACGTTTTTTGAAAAACTGTCAACATGTTTTCATTATTTGGAGAAGATCTCAAACCCAAAGCCCTCTCTCGCAGTTCATTCTGCATTGCAGTCTTTGGGAACAGGTCTTCTGGCTTGAATGCAATAGGTATTCGCATAAGGTGAATACACCTTATGAGGAACAGTTTGCAGCTATTAGTTTAACATTATATCATAGTTACTGGGAAGGAACTAGCGACCAATGTTATGGTTGTAACTCAGCTAATATTTTAAACAACAAGTCATTTTCTTGAATCACAAAGAGAGTATGCTAAAAATGTGATAATTGTTATTCCTGTGGACTTCCATTTCTGGTACTGGCTTAGTTCTTGGTTTATTGATGAGGCATTTTGTAACTCCCTATAGCAGAAACTACTTCTGTCTCTAGAAACGCTTGTTCCTAATCAACATATTCTGTATTCTCTTCATTTTAGGATAAGCCACTTAAGTAGAATTTTACAAGTAACTCACATTTACTCATCCCCTAATCTTCCCTGTAACTCTCTTCCCATCCCTCATCCTCATATTGTGAAGTAAGCAGAAGAGTTACAAGTTCAAGGTCAATCTTGTCAGCATAGGAAATTGGGAACTATCCTATACCATTAGCAATTTTTTTTTACCCTGTCCAAAAATAGACAAAGAAAACTGGAGTGTATTAGGAACCAACATCAACAAGATGTGTTGAATGGCTTCAGCAAGATGGGAATAATGGACTGGGAAATCCAAATACTAGTCTACTTACAAAAACAAGGATTTTTCATTGGCAGAGTTACAAATTCGTTTGTGAAAAGCACTGAAATTCGAAGGTCAGTAGAGTACAAAACTTGAGAAAACTCAGGTTAAAACAGAATGAAAAGAATAATTTCTTCATGCAGTTCCCCTCTGAAGATGGACTACAGCATAAATTCAAGCCACAATCTCCCCAGTATGAAAAAAAGAAAAAAAAAACTGCTCAACTTCCCATCACCAAGTAAGCAAATAGGTTAGGATAAACCTTTAAGATCAACAAGGAACAAGAGGAAGAGAGACCTGTAATTACAGTATAAAACTCAGCCGTTTATACAACCTAACTCAGTGACCTCACCCTGTCAAAGCAGCCAAGGGAGAGCCAAACAACCAGTCATGCTAGCCATGTATCATAGTGAGAGGCTTCATTCTTCCTTATATCCAATCAACTACACTTACCGAGCTGAACTGTCTAGCCAGAAGCTCTATCTACATATATGAATGTGCCCTCCCAGGAATCTGTACCAACCTCAAGAATCAAGATTGAGATCAAACTGCCTGATAAGATTAGCAGCTGACCCCACAGGTAAACTCTGTGGGCTAGCCTAAATATAATTTGAATCCGGATGAATCTGGTAAAATCTTTTCATCAGAAAATCAATTCATAAATACCAAAAGAAGCTTCCACTGTTTCAAATGTGCCCAGATGTGACATTAGAATGCCCGGATAGTAAAGAATCAGAAAAACAGTGTTAGCAAACAAACAAACAAACAAAAACATTGGATTTCCTACAACTAACCCCAAATACATAGCTGAAATATTGGCAAAAATTTCAGAAATTTTAAAAGAAAGCTAATCTACTACTGATGGTCACAGCTAGACAATTCATACCAGGAAAAACAACACATGAACCAAAAGAAACATTCCACATAGCAGTTTATTTAGAAATGAAAAATGATTTCCCTGAAAAATATAATAAAAACTTCAAGATATGGTCAATCAAGCAGAACAATTAATAATTCCAGGGACAATTGTTAATTATTGTCTATTCTAACTGGAAAACACATAGTTAATGAGGATGAAAAAGTCCAAGAGTGGGCTGGAGAGATGGCTCAGTGGTTAAGAGCATTGACTGCTCTTTAGAAGGTCCTGAGTTCAAATCCCAGCAACCACATGGTGGCTCACAACCATCCATAATGAAATCTGTTGCCCTCTTCTGGTGTGTTTGAAGACAGCTACAGTGTACTTAGATATAACAATAAATAAATCTAAAAAAAAAAAAAAAAGTCCAAGAGTAATGGTCTTCCAACAAGTCAAATAACATATTCTTGAAAAGAGAGAGAGGTAGCAGCTAAATGTTGCCAATAAGGAATGAGGTTTACAAGATATCTCAGTTGGTAAAGGCACTTGCTACCCAGACTGAAAATCTAAGTTTGATCCCAGAATCCACATAGTAGAAAAATAATCAACTTTTTCTGACCTCTCTATATGCTTCATGACAGGCATGTGCACCTGTATGAATGTTCATGTGTACATGCAAGCACAAACATGCACATCTTCACATATACAAACATAATAATAATAATAAATAATAAATAATGTAGTAGTCAGCAAATACAGTAATGCAATGACTGATTATAATTAAATTAACTAAACTCAGATAATTTTGACACGAAAAGAGGATATTGTCTTGTCACATGAGTTCACTCTTATAAGACTGTCAGCAAGAGAAATTTTGTAAGTCAAAAGAGAATGGAATGGAATCATCACAGTGCTGAAATAAAACTGTTAACAAAGAATTTTGTACCTGGAAAAGTTGCCTTCCAAAAATGAAAGAAATTAAGGCTAAGATAGACAAAAATTGAGGGAGTTTGTCACTATTATATACTTATTAATAACAAGTACAAAGTTCTTGGATATAAAAAATAAGCTATATGAAAATATAAATAACACTGGTAAAGGTAAATATACACAAAACAGAATGGTGTAATACTACATTGATGCTAGTTAATCTATTTTACTTAAAGCACAAGTGGTACAGACCAAAGTAATAAGTATAATTATATTCTGTAATATTTTAATGGTTATATACTATAAGAAGTATAATAATGTGATGGCAATAAAATGAATATGTAGACCTTTTGCATGCCACTGTTTTTAACTGGTCATCTATTCCAAACATACTGTTTCAATGAAAGTTTTATAACCAAAGAATAAAAGTAATATAAAAAGTATGATAGATGTAAAAGTGAAAATGTAAGGGAATCAAAAAATTATCATGGAAAAAAATGAAGAAATCAAACTAACAATAAAGCAAGGTGAAAGGAAAGTTCTAAGTGATCATAAAATCATAGAAAACAATTAGTAAAATGAAGATAGAAGCTTCTCCCTTATGACTTTAAGGTCAATATTTACTTTAAATAAAAAGAGATTGATGTTGGCAGTCAAATGACATAGAATAGCTGAATTTTAAAAGAACTCAACTACACACTGCTTACAAGAAACTCACTGTTGAATTAAAGATGCAGAACTAAGATGAGGTAAGAGCATGTGACACATACTTTTACTAATTACAGAATTTATGAGAGTGAGACAGGAAGGACTGTACTTTTGAGGGCAGCCTGACTTACAAGGACCCATCTCAAAAATTCAAACCAAGGAAAACAGACAACTGAGTCACAAGGATAGATATATTTGTGTTAATTTTAAGCAAAATGCACATTTAGTAAATAAAACAACTTAAAAGAAAAAGGGCTTATTCTATAAAAATTTGCAAATGTAGTCAGTAATTGTAATGATTAGATAGATACCTAGGAACATCAGAGCACAAAATGTACAGTAAGTGCCAGCTAATATGAAGGGATAGCATACAGAACTATAATAATTGTTGGGTACATCTATACTAACTTTTAAAAACTGCTTGACCACTCCTGGGCATATACCCAGAGGATTCCCCACCATGTAATAAGGATATATGCTCTACTATGTTCATAGCAGCCCTATTTATAATTGCCAGATGCTGGAAAGAACCCAGGTATCCCTCAACAGAAGAGTGGATGCAAAAAATGTGGTATATCTACACAATGGAGTACTATTCAGCCATTAGAAACAATGAATTCATGAAATTCTTAGGCAAATGGATGGAGTTAGAGAACATACTAAGTGAGGTAACCCAGACTCAAAAGGTGAATCATGGTATGCACTCACTAATAAGTGGATACTAACCTAGAAACCTGGAATACCCAAAACATAATCCACACATCAAATGAGGTACAAGAAGAAAGGAAGAGTGGCCCCTTGTTCTGGAAAGACTCAGTGAAGCAGTATTCAGCAAAACCAGAACGGGGAAGTGGAAGGGGGTGGTTGGGAGGACAGGGGGAGAGAAGGGGGCTTGCGGGACTTTCGGGGAATGGGGGGGCTAGGAAAGGGGAAACCATTTGAAATGTAAATAAAAAATATATCGAATAAAAAAATGAAAAAAAAAAGAAAAGAAAAAGCTCACTGAATATAAACATTTGTCTTCTGCTTTTCAACTACATGAATGACTTCACTAGCTACAAACTCCTAACATCAGAACTGCTATATGATGATATCCTGAGCCTTGAAATAATGAGCTATTTTTCCTAATGTAAATAATTTTCTAGAGTAACTTTTCACATAAATAGGAATATAATTATTTTTTAAAAGAGGGTTGCTACACTGTTCTACAGTGCTATAGTGTTTCTGAACTCAGGTAGTAAAAATTGTTTGTATATGGTTCAATCTTGTAGCATGGCTTTTTAAATAAAAAAATTGTTTCTAAGTGAAAAACAAAAACAACAACAACAAAAAAAAACTGCTTGACCATCTGAATGGTAAAAGTAAGACAAATGGTAAAAGTAAGATTCTATGTGTCAATAGAATCTTACTAATGTCAGCAAAGTAATATGTGTGCATAGGATTACTACCTCACAAAAGAAATAAACAGCATTGAGTAGACCTGCCCAGTATACACAAATATCCCACTGAACTTCTCCAGATTACACGTTTCTTTTCTGTGCAGGAAGACCATACTATAGCAGTAATTGTGTGCAATGACATAAAACAAGCCTTAATTAATTCAATAAAAATTAAATCACAACTTGTTTCTTCTCAAACTACAAAAGAACTAGAAATCAATAACTGCAGATAACTGGAGACTCTTACATATGCACAGATATTGTAGTGTAAGCTACTGATCAAAGAAAACAACCAAAACAGACAGAAAGGCAAGAGAAAGCACACTGCAACAGGACTCATCCAAAAATAGCAATAACAAGAACATTTGTCAGAGTAAAGGACTATTTTTAACAAAAAGGAAGATATTTAGCAAAGAACCTAAAACATAGACTAAAATAATGATTGGAATAGAAATATATAAAATTGATGTAATTAAAGCACCAAAACCATTGAAAATTTAAGGTTGTTTCTGCAAAGATAAACAGAATCAATAAATACTTAGACTAAGAAAAAATGATAGGAGATTTAAAATAAAATTCCCTTAAGGCTTTATAATTGATGCCATATGAAAAGACCATTATAAACAATTATTTGCCTACCATTTTACCAACAGTCAAATAATTATATAACTCCTAGAAAAGTGTGCAGCTTATTTAAATCAACAAAAAGGCCAATACAAACTAGTAACAAATAAGTTTAAATCAATATTCAAAAACCAACCTCCAGAAGAATATACAGAACCAATTTGCTTCAGGATGAATTTAGAAAATATTTAATGAATAATTAATATCTATAGTCTTCATAGAATTTTTTTCTTTCAAACTCATAGTAGGAGGCCGGAATCATCCTATTGCAAAAAGCTAACTGAATGCATTACAAGCACGTGTGCGCACGCACACACACACCAACACACAAGCACACACACACACACACACACACACACACTCACATGGAAAACTATAGGACATCACACACTATGAACATGGATATAAAAATTTTCAGTGAAGTATTAGCTAGCAAAGTAAAGAAACATTAAGAGGATTATATAATTATTTAAAAGACTTCCATGAATCCAGAATATGAGTGTCATTAATCAGATTCATAGGGAACTTAGCATATACAAATAAACAAAAGTGCCAAGGCCATGTGAGCTGAATGGCAGGCAAAATATGGACATCTCAATACATGGAGAAAATAATTTAACAAAATTCAAGACCATTCTATCATGGAAATGTTAGATATAGAAAGAAACTTATGTCAGCATCCAAAAGAAATATGTGTAGCCCCATAGGAGGAAAAACAATAAGGACCAACCAGTAATCCCAGAGCTCCCAGGGAATAAACCACCAACCAAAGAGTACACATGGAGGGACCCATGCCTCCAGCTGCATCTGTAGCAGAGAATGGCCTTATTGGAATTAAAGGGAAGAGAGGCCCTTGGTCCTGAGAAGGCTCGATGCCCCAGTATAGGGGAATGCCAGGACAGGGAAGCATGAGTGGGTGGGTTTGTGAGCAAGGGTAGGGGGGATGGTTTGGGGGGGGTTGGAGGGGAAACTAGGAAAGGGAATAACATTTAAAATTTAAATTAAAAAAAATCTACTAAAAAAAAGAAATATGTGGAAAGTAGATGTTCACAGATAGAAGAATATAGGCAAGCCTGGAACAATTTTGATGCCGAGAAGGTAGCAACAGACAGAACAGTGAGACTAACTTCAAGAAAGAAATATTTGCAAGCTATAAATCTGAAAAATAACTAATTTCTAAAACATATAAAGACAGTAACATTCCACAGTAAAAATACCAATCTGATTGAGAAAACCTAACCAACCAACAAACAAAAAATAGGCACAAAGACATGAAATGGCATTGCTCCAAAAAAGCCAAACAGGTGCCAAGAATATTAAAAGCTTTTCAAAATAAATAAGTAAATAAATAAATAGAATATAAAGTCATCTGGATATACCACCATTCACAAAATCAGTAATTTTTCAAGGTAGGATCCACAGTAAAATCCTTTCATATGCTTAGTGACTAAATAATTTTTCTAGTGACTGTGGAATAGAGGATGGCTTTTTCTCAAAAATGTATACCTGGGAATTGTTCCTAAAACAGCATCGAGCTCATGTGGGCTGATTGAAATCAGACTCTCAGAGAGATAAACACAACATGTTCATCACAGCTTTGCTGTAATCGTTGGAAGGCAACCTGAATGCACAGGTGAACAGAAAAAGAAACTCTATGTGTTATAATGGTAAGACTGAATACTATTCAGCAATCGAAAAGAAACAAATGCTGTCATTTGAGACAACATGGACCAAGTGCAAGCCATGTGAATGACACCACTCAACCATGGTGGGAATCACAGAGTATGGCTCTTCTCATGTGAGTTGGGAGACATAAAGTGGTCAAAAATATAGAAAGAAGAGAATGGGGAAGGGAAGGGAAGGAGGCATTCGAGAAGCAGCGATGGGTGAATCTCCATGAGGCCATCCTGGTCTCCATAGTGAGTTCTAGGACATCAAGGCATACATATAGAGACCCTATCTTAAAAAGAAAATAATAATGTCAGTGAGAAACTTATGAAATGTTTACACGGAGGCATAATGAATCAAAGTCAATGGTTTCAAGTAAGGGGCAAGGGAAATGTGGTTACCAGCAAGAGATCGTCTGAGTGACGTATAATGGTGGTGGTATGTCAGAGAAATGATACATGAGCACAGATACTAAGCAATCCTAACATTAGTGTATAGATTTAATTAAAATTCAGCTAAGTGAAGAATTCTAGGAAAAGATAATTATTTTGTTGCTTTAGAACAAGAATCTTTTCTGTCATACTGCCAAATGTGGCTAAATATAGCTTGACTATTGGGGATGGGAGAAATACACAATGGGTTTGAATGAATATATGATTTCTTAGCCTTATTCTATGCTCAAGTTAAAAGCATTTTTTAATTTGTATTTTACTTTTATTTCTTATTCACTTTACATCCCAATCACAGTCCCCTACCTCCTCCCTTCCATGAGCCACCCTTACAAATCCCTCCCCCATTGCCCCTCTTCTGCTCAGAGAAGGGGAGCCCCCTTGGCTCCCATCCCACCCAGGGGCTTCTAGTCCCCAGGAGGTCCACTCTTCCTGAAGCTCAACCAGGCAGCTCACTTAGGAGAACGGGATGCAATTGCAGGAAGAGAGACCAAAACATCCCCTGTTCCATTGTTAGGGAAACCACATGAACACAAAACTGCATATTTGCTACAAAATTACATTTTTCAAGTTATATGAATATAGGTCTCTCAAGAAATCAACACAATGTAGTCATTGCTTTAAAGAAAAATTTCTGTACTCTCCTATCTTTCCTAAAATTCTCATTACAAATTATAACTCCTCAAAATGGAAAAATGAAATGTGATTTTATTTTAAAATTGTGATTGCTAGCCCTTGGCCTGTGTGTCATGAAGCAGCTATTCTAAATTAGTTTCTACTTTGCAAGGTTTTTCCTCCTGATGACTAGTTCTTCTGAAGGCAAAGTACCTGAGCAGGAATCAATACATTAGCCTAGTTTGTGAAAAAAGCAAGCTATTAATAATTATTAAATGCTATTTATTCTTTGTTTTAAAATAATTATAGACTGCATCTTGAGCAGATATAGCCAAGGTAGAGACATTGGTTGTTACATGTAATTGAGATTTAAATAAAATGAACAAGTAGGAGCTGTTTGGTACTTTTAAAGGATTACAACATAGTGGTGGTGATTTTTTCCCCCTTAATAATCTAGAACTAGAAACAATTTTGCTTTCAGCAGCACTTAACTTTGTTATTTTTGTCTTTTTAAATAATTATTTTATGGCAAATGCAGGGGGAAATGCACCTGGAATACACAATTATAATACAAGTCGCTTTCCCCCATCAGCATAACCATTACATTTTCAGATATTTCCATTAAAGTTCCACAAACTATCCAACTATAATAGAAAATACATTGATAAATAGTGCATGATGATGATGTCATGCTAATATAACTCCTAATGATGGCTTCAAGATGCTATTTGACTTCCATTCTCAAATATTAAATACTGTGAATTTTAAATTTTCTGATAAAATTTTCTTTCTGGGATTTGGGGGTGTTCGGCAGGGACTCAGGAGGCACATGGTGACATTGAATTATCTGTGTATTTGCAGCTGGCCTCGATCTCCCAATTCTCCTGTCCTGCTTCCCAAGTGCTGGACTACAATGTGTACCATCAAACTCAAATTGAAAAGGTGTGTGTGTGTGTGTGTGTGTGTGTGTGTGTGTGTGTGCATGTTTTCATGTATGCACACACATTAACATACACACATATGCTCTATGTGTGTATTCAGCCAAGCCATCACAAAAAAATTCAAGTTACATTCTGAATTGTAGGACATTAATATTTTAGATACATAATGTGTGTGTAAAATGCAGGAAGCTTGCCTTAATGAAGCAAGGATCCCTCTGGAGTCAGAACTTGCTGCCCCACTTACATACAGTTTATCTGCAGCAGAGCAAAGATCGCTTACCTTCCATGACCCTAATCTTACTCATTGGCAGAGGGAGGAGATTTTATTTCTGTTTTGAAAAGTGTTTTAAAGAACAAACATGAAGCATTCACTCCTGGGTCTGGCATAAGCATTATTCGAATATGAGCAACTCCTGCTTTTTTGGAATACGTAGTCAGTATGCTTGTGTTTGGTAGAAGAAGAGACTTTACAGTAGATGTGAACTTTGATGGGACCTTTTCAATATCCTGGCAAGCTAAAATAATCTTTGTCCCATTGAGTAGATTGCGTATAAAAAGCACAGTAACATAGATATCTAAAGCAACCTGCATCTCCACTTAAACACACAGTTGGAAATAGTAGCCTTGGATTCACATGTAAATCCCTCCAGGTGACTTAAACTTTTATCTTATTAGTACATGGATTTATTCAATGGGGGGGGAGGACATATGTGTACTGCAGCATTCATATAGAAGTCAGAAAAAAATTGGTTCACTCCTTCCACTTTGTGAGTCCTAGGTATCGAATTCATATGAGCCTTGCCACCTCTCTGACCTAAGAATTTAAGAATCCTAATTGTTTGAGACCCACTCCAAAAGAGCTTCATGAAATACTTGTGAAGGATAATTGGTGTGGTCAACAGAAGTTTTGAAACTCTTTATATGTTTATAATTTTAAGAACAGGAAGTAAATGGGCTACACAAAGAAAATATCGACCGTTTTAGAAAAGAAATAGAAGCCAACTGATGAGAAAGAATGAAGGGAATACAATACGGGAAGAAGAGGGAAGGATGCATCTTTCAGTTGACTTGAGAGTTTCTAGGTTTGCCCACCTACTGAGCAACTTCAGTAGTCTGCTGTGGCTCTGCACCCTCATAGCAGCTTGGCACTGAAAGAGACCATTTCAAGCCATGAGTCAAAGGAGGGGAATTGGAGATGGCTCAGTGGTTCAGAGCACCTGGTGCTCTTGGGTAGTGGTCTTGTACCCAGAAACCTCATCAAGCTACTGTCAATTATATATAATTCTACTTCCAGGGGATCTAATGCCCTCTTCTGGCCTACAATGACACTGCATGCACATGACAGAGATACCCACATGCAGGAAAAACACTCATACACTATATATGCATTTAATATGTTTATAGTATGTTATATATATAATATATATCTATATATTATATATATCTATTTGTGTGTGTAAAATTTTTAAATGTCCAGATTATAGAAAACACTATTTTTATCAAATGTAAAGTAGATAAATCTTTGACATTCCATGTGACTGAATTATAAAATGTATATATTTACATAGTAAAACTGAATACCCTACTGTATTACTTATAGCCACTAGAGGGCTCTTTGCAGAGGTTGTGCAAGCTGGCAGGGCCACCAATATTTTGCCATTACAACAGGAATCTTTGTCTACAATGTCCATGCTTGGGAACCTCTCAATCAAGTGCCAATATATATATATATATATATTTCATCAGGTTAAACATAAGGTAAACATTTTTAAGTTAAGCTTCAAGGAGGGCTTGCCTACATTGAATAAAATTATTTTAACATGTTTCATTTATAACTATAAAAAATAAAAATAAGCCTCATGCAAAATGGTCAATAAACATAGGGTTAATCACTATTTGATGTGAATTTATCACACTCCTAAAAACAAATGCAAAGAAAGAAATGTACATCTGTCAAATTTCAAAGCACTCCAGCTGACCAAAAATAACGTATCACTCCCCACTAAAACACCCTGAAAAATATTACAGATAGATCCATTCACAAGTGATGTTTTACATGCAACAGAAAGAATGGTTCAATCTCTTGAAGCAAAAGGACATTGTTGAGAAACAGTCAGGGTAGGGTGAAGGATTCATTTTGACATTAGGATATGAAACACTTGGGAATCCTATGGGTAGTGACAAACTTGCTAAATTTTGTAAATGGAAACAAAATGAGAAATTTGAATTAGGGCCCTATATAAATTTAGGGCCTCTTGTAATCTCTGCTATCGAGGCAGCTTTGGAAGTTGTACTTTATTTGACTAAAATCCTTACTTAATTTCTCAAAATAAATTGTTAGGGAAAATAAAGTTTAAAAATGTGGGTATTCCTCTCAGTTTCAGTATCTCAAATGTCTACCAATAGCTTCTGAAAGAGACATGTTTACCCTTAGTAAGGGCTTGGTACTTTCCCTCAGTCTCCATTTTTACTCTCCTCGCCTGAGTCCTGTAAGACTTTGGCCTTTTGTATTTCTTTATTTTCATTTTTCCTGTTGTGTGTTTTGAACAATCATAGAGGTTGAGAATGAATGATTAAGTAAAACCTTTTATTTCTGAAATATGTATTCTCTATATCAGCTGACTGTACAGAACTACATTCATACATGTTTTATGCATATGCAGCCGAGGATCCTTTAGGCATCTCATGTAATTCATTTGTCCACAGGTTTTCTCTGTAAAATAAAGGGTTTGAAGTAAAGTATCTCTGTGATTTTCCTGGTTCTGCATCTTATTAATTTTCAGAGATCACCACGCTGAACTCCCGAAACAGAACAATCTGTGCTCAAGTGTAGCCAGCAGGCTATATCTAACTTGACCTTCACTAGATGACTTTCAGGCCTTTATTGTTCCTTTTCAAAGATTGTTTTAAGTATGCTATCAAATGTTAACTAATCATGTAACATATCAACACAGCAGACAGCATATGGAACTCAATAATGAACCCATACATGTAATACAACAAATTTACAAAAGAATATGTAATAAGAAAAGGACAGTTGCTTAAATAACTGAGTTGGGAAACTGTATAACTACGTGCAGAATAGTGAACAAAAGAATTAGAGTTGTAGAGTTGACTCGGCCATTCTTGCAGAAGACCTAGGTTTTGTTCCTTGAACCAACTGGGGGTCCACAATCATCCATAACTCTAGGTCCAGGGGATATAACGCTTCTTCTAATTTCCCAGGCACCAGGCACACCAACCAGGTGCACAGACATGCTTGCAGGCAAGATAACCATACACATAAAATAAAACAAACAAATCCTTAAAAAATTAATTGTGGGACCAAAAACTTCCCAATTACTAGAGGACAACAGAGGGAGTAATTATGCAACAATGGCTTTGTTAATCATTTTTTGGACTTGACTCCAGTTGTACAGACATATATGATTAGACAAACCAATCAATTTTCTGTACACAGAAGGAATCAATTGGCGGTATGAATAGAAAACTACAGGGTGCTATGTATCCAATAGAGATTTAAAGGTTAAAATATTAGGAGAACAAATGAAATGACATAATATTGAGAAAACAATCCAAAGAGTTTAGAAATACATAAGGTACACAAATATATAATTCTTCCAAAATATACAAATACCAAAAGATATATATATATATATATATATATACATATATATGCTTAATATCATTGATAGAGAAAATTAATACCATACCACAGTGAGGGTGAGATGCTATATCTCACTTCTTATATTTCTTCTCTTATGCTAGATGAAAATACCACAAGAAGCATCTTAGGAAAAGAAGGCTTATTTTAGACTCACCCTTTTAGAAGAGATATCATAGCAGTAGGTAGCACCTTGGCAAAGAGAGTATGCAGGTGTGGGGATGTCTGCCTCTTCACGTCCCCACAGAAGATAAAAGGAGAAAAGGAGCACTACCTGCCCCACCTTCTACTTTTCCCCTGTCATTTACTTATGGTCTTTAGTCCATGAGATAGGAAGACCTACATTGAGAGTGTATCTTCTCAATTTCAGTACTTCTGGAATGCCTTCAAAAACACTCAGAGTTGTTCTTCCTACATGATTCCAAAACCAATTCAGTTGAGTCTCTTCTTTGTCTGCTTAACACCCAAGCATAGTTAATCAATCATTTATAACCCTCCATCTCAAGACTCACAATGAACACAATAGGAAGTGCACCGAATTTACTTGTAAGAGCACAAAATCTCAGCAGTTTCCAAATGGCTCCAAAAGCTCAAGTTCAAAGTGTCAAGACAGTCAAAGATTCAAAGTAATCTCTTAATTACAGGCCCCTATAAAATCCAATATACAAGATATCTATTTCCGATATACATTGGCAGAGCAAGGAGTACATAGTCTCATTGCAAAACAGAAAATTGTGAAGTAGAAAGGAAAATTTGGCTGACTTATGATAAATCCTATAGGGTAGATAATGTTACAGTGAATGTTGCTCTTCCATCCCTGGCATTTAGACACTCATGGACCACCAGTGCTTCAACATCCTCTAATACACTGGCCCTCTGGTGGTATTACCTGAAGGTCATTTCTCCTAAGCAAGGTTTACTTCCTGAAAGAAGTTCTCCTCAGTGGACATCCCAAATTCCTGGCATGTATAACATGCTTGAGTCTATGTTGTGAGCAAGACTTTACTTTCATGATTTCATACAGTGATCTTTTGAGTAGTTCTTGCAAGAAATCTATTCCCTGATCCAACTGGCTTGATGGTATTTTACGTTCCTTGAAAAGCATGGAGGTTACACTGATTTGCTCTGCTGTTAGCTCAAGATGTTACTTGCCTTCCTTTTACTATAACTGCAAAGGTTTCTGGGTATGTTTTGTTACTAAACTTGAGAAAATACTTCACAAAAACATGCTGAGAGGCATATTTCAGGTAATTCCAAATCCAGTCAAGTCAGCATTGGCAAATCACCAGAATACCTATCAAATGGTAGCATGGAAAAGACTAGAGGGGATAAATGTTGAAGAGGATGTGGAGGAGAAGATGGAACCTTTTATTACTTATATTCTTTGTGGGAACATAAATTATCATGATCTTTGTGGAAGACTGTATCTAAGTTCCTCAGATAACTAAAACTAGAAAATTCATGTGATCTAACAATGCAAATTCTAGAGGTATCTTTCAAAAATTGGAAAGCTGTCTATACGACCTATGTTTATAGACTGTTCCTAATAGTCAGCTTATGTAGTGAACCTAACTATTGAATAGATTCAATCATGTGGTATGCATATACAGTGGAATATTATTCACCCTTTAATGAATGAAATTCTGTCATGTGATATATATTGAATCTAAGTGGAAAACATTACATAAGAAGAATAAGCCAGCCATGGAGAAAAAAAAATAACATAAAACATTTAATGCAAAACAAACAAACAGAATCAGCAGGTAGAATGTTAGTCATGCATGGATGCTAAGAGTGAAGAAAGTGTACATGAGTTTTATGTGAAAGTAACTTTTATTTACCAGATGTAATTGTCATCTTGGAGACTTACTGTTAAGTAAGTTCCCCCTTCTGGCTAAGGGTTTATCTAGTTGATTTTCTCAAAGAACCAGTTCCTGGATTCGTTGATTCTTTGTATGGTTCTCTTTGTTTTCACTTGATTGACTTCAACCCTGAGTTTGATGATTTCCTGTCTTCTATTCCTCCTGGGTGAATTGGCTTCTTTTTGTTCCAGGGTTTTCAGGTGTGTCGTTAAGCTGGTAGTGTATGCTCTCTCCATTCCCCTTTCTAGTTCTTTCTGAACTCTGGCTGGTTCAACTCAACTGTTGTGTCTCAAATTTCTCTCCAAGCTAACTGGCTTTTCTTGGCTTCTCACTGAAATGCTCTGCTAACAAGAACTGCCTCTTAATTCCACAAAACAAACTGGACTGACAGCACAAAATGAGCATAAGCACATGAACTCAGCTGAACTGCGTTGCTCACCTGAACTTTCAACTGAACTGTACTCACTGAAATGCCCTCTCTCTTGAGTCACTCCGACCTACTCTTAAGTAGCCTCTCTTTCTTCAGCTGTTCTTCTGAGAGTTGGGCATATCCTATCTCGTTCTTTCAAATCTTCCTTTGGTTTATCCCTTTGTCTGTCCCTCAATTGGACATCATTTTCGAATGTGGCTGCTTCTTTCTACAAACTAAATTCACTTTCATTGTTTTGGATTAAAGGTGTGTACTAAGGGTGTGTACTAGCCAGAGGGATTAAAGTTGTGCCATTTCAGCCATATCACACAGACCTAGAAGCTCTTTGAATATGATCCCTGGCCAGAGCAGACATGTTGCTAACTAAAATTACTCTACAGGTCTGGATTTTTTGAGACAGTGTTTCTCTGTGTAGTCCTGGCTGTCCGTCCTGAAACTCACTCTGTACTCCAGGCTGGCCTCAGGAAATCCACCTACCTCTGCCTCCCAAGTGCTGGGATTAAAGGTGTGTGCCACCACCGCCAGGCCACCAAAATGTGTAGCCCAGGCTGGCCTCGAACTCGAGATCCTCCTGCCTCTGCCTCCTTCAGCAAATCCTACAAGCTTGTGCCACCACAACTTGCTGAATTCAGAGTCATAATCAAGGAAACAATACTTTTTGGATGTTTCTGAATAAGTAGTTAATATGGCTGAAAAGAGAAGAGTGAAGGTTTTGGGATCATTGAGAGTGCATTCCAAATGTTCTTACTACAGTGGATGTTAGTGATGCTAGAGGATGTATAGGTTAACAACACTTATTATATCATTCCATATCCATATATCATAGGATCACCTTGAAGCCCATAAAGTACATAAAGCCAAATTGTAAGTTGCCAACCTAGAGAAAAAATTTAAATAATTGTTGTAAAGCACCTTAAAATCTGTTTGCTTCATGTACTACAATGAAATGAAATGACTACTGTTAATTAAAAATATAAAGATTTAAAAAGGAAGGTATAAAAAATAAAAATCAAACACAGTGGCCTAGTGATGTGAATACGCGGACACAGATGCATACACATATGTCCTGATGGATGTTTATCCACATATATGTAGTTTCCTTCATTTCTGTATAGTGCTATATTATTTTCCCCAGTTAATACATGGTAAACAACCTTTCAGTCGATGTGCTCGTTGCTTCTGTGTCATTTCTGATGCTGACATATAATGCCTTTCCGAAGTGGAAATTGCAGGGAACTAATAATCTCTGCTGTTCAACATCTCTATCATATCTGTTATTTGCTAACACTACCAGGTGACTGGGAAAATAGTATTGTCTGAAATTGAAAATCTGGATACTGCGTGTTTTAGAGAAGAATGCAATAAGGTCCAATTTAAAGCTGTTTGGTATGAGGGCACCCAGCACAGCAGCAGCCAAAGGTGCTGAAACCTCTTGGAAATCTCAGTTTGCGGCTGAGCATAGGATTTGGAGGTATTGGTCCTTCAGTGAGAGCTGAAATTTGAGATTCAGTCCATAGAGTCAGGTACTGGAGGAAAAGACTTCTATCTAATGCAGGAAAAGAGGCACAGCTTAGGGCAGAGCTGTGTTATGGGACACCAAGACAAAGCAAATGCAACTTTATATGTGAACACACACACACACACACACACACACACACACACACACGGCAGTACTATACATATTGTGAGATACATAACCTATGACCCTCTCATTTGAAAGAGCTTTGCCAATATGTGTATGTTTAAATCTTCCTTGCTCACTATATTTAGTTTTCTTTTGGATAAACTTAAATGAAATCAAATGGCAACCTTCTTAAGAATTTTAGAACTGGGCTTTAGGTTTTACAACTACATATATTAAGCAATGGAAGCTGAAATATATGTGTGCATCTGGGTGTGTGTGTGTGTCCGTGTGTCTGTGTCTGTGTGTGTGTCTGTGAATCTGTGTGTGGGCGTGTGTCTGGGTGTGTGTCTCTGTTTGTGTGTGTCTGTGTGTGTGTGTGTGTGTGTGTGTGTGTGTGTGTGTGTGTGGTGTCTGCCTTGGGATGCCCCCTAGCACTGTCATAGCTGCAGTTATTACAAACTGAAATCCATCTGCAGCATTGAGGTTGCCCAGCTGTGGAAAGAAGAAAACTGTCATTCATTTCGTGTCAGAGGTATAAAGAGCCTTCTGTACTCTCACTGTGGGCATCATTCACAGTGGTACCCAGTGTTGTGCCTGTGAATATGCATATAGGGACAGTGCTTCTGATTTTGCTACTGTTTACTTATTTCTCATGTTGAAATGTCTCCCTTACTCTAACCTAATACAAACTTGGCTATGTTCAAACTGTGGTCAAATTGAGTTAAAATGCTGCCAATACCAAGGGTGTATTTTGTCCATCCATCTATCTAGTGCCTTCCCAACCCCAGAAACACACTTCGAACTATACACTGCCTTCCTACAGCATTCATTCACACCCTTAGTTTACACTTTAAATTGTATGTCGAGTCCATGTGAAGACAAGAGCAGAGTACAATGAAACTTTCCAAACATGTGCTTCTTGAGGGGAGGATGTAGGTTAGATGTAGCAAACTTGAATTTGATTAGGAAGGGAGGAAAAGAGGAGGGGATGCAGGAGGGAGGGATCCATTTAAACCAGAGGTCCCTGGTGAAGTGTCCATAGCGAAAGCCTAGATGTCATCCGACTCCCTTTTCTGCAAAACCAGAAACACAATAGCCTTTCAACTGGCAAGTTTGATGCCTTTTAGCATATTAAGTGAGCTTTTCTCTGCTTTCAGTTGAGGACTGAAAATGATTTCTATGCAAGTCATGGTAATCTTTATCTACACAAGACACATGCCTATAAAATTAAGGTTCTGCTCAAATAACTTTTCTTTTGAGTGATGATTCACAAGAGAATGGAGTTCCACTTTTGAATTAAGTAGCCCTGTGTCCATTCAGTAACTACTTTGGCTGAGAATATTCATCATTTTTTTTTGTAATTTTCAAGTATTTGTCTTTCATAGATAAACAAGGGAGAAGAAGACAGGAGAGAAGAGCATGCGAATGAGAAGGGAAAGAGAGAGTACAGAGAGAGGGGAAGGAAAGAGGAGAGGACCCTGAGCAAACACATTCTATCCTTTAGTAAGCCAGGTTACCTCGCTGTTTTCATTAAAACATCATACTAGCTTGGTTACTAAACAGAGATTATATGCATTTCTAAGTGCCAACTGATGTTGCTAGTGTAAACTGGTATCTTTTAAGTTTCTGAAAAAGCGAACTCCTCCAATCCCCAAGGAAATGAGTGAAGCTCCACTGCTGGCCTGGGAGCTTCAAAGGAGAAGAGATAAGGACAGGGTACGGGGCTTTCTTGGACCCACATCCAGAGCAATAAGATTACTTGGAAATGGAATTTGGACCTACTCACTTTCACTGGCCCATATCTCAGCACTAAGACATTTTGATAAATTAAGCAAAAAAGAAGCTGGGCTAACGGAACCAGAAAGATAAATTCAAATATGATTCATTTTGTGTTTGACTTTTAGTTCATTTGAATTAGAGAGTGTTTTGTTTGTTTAATTTAATTTTCCTTCTGTTTCTCTATGGTATCATTTAACTTTGAAAATAACAATTATGGATGCTGGACCACTGAATTCTGACTTCCAGGCAGTTTTCCCATAGGGAGATAGCCTAATGGAGTCTATATTCATTTGCATGCTATGAGGAAATTTGGGGAAAGCTTATACGGCAGTTCAAGTATACTACAAGAGCAGTTATTGCTGATTTCTTTCTTGCAGGCACAATATGGAAACTTGGTGCATTCTCAGCCTACACTGCCCCTGTTTTACACTCCTATTGACCTAGTAGACATCAGCGTGGAAATGGCAGGGTTGAGGTTTCCCAATCCCTTTGGCCTTGCCAGTGCAACACCAGCCACGAGCACACCAATGATTCGAAGGGCCTTTGAAGCTGGATGGGGTTTTGCTTTGACCAAAACTTTCTCTCTTGACAAGGTAAGAAAATATGTTTGAAGTTACGTGCAAATGTCTGGCATGCATTTTCAATAAGAGATGAATATGATGTGTTGGAAAGATTTTTAACATCAGAGATGCTAATTGATAAATGAGTTGAAAACATTAAACATTAGTGCTTCAATTTCTTTGAGCAGTGTGGACTATCCTCTCATTTTGTATTGTCTCAGAATGTCAGAACCATGTTTTGGTTGAGGACATATCACGGTTGATAAATCTTTTCTACAAGGAAATCTCCAATTTCAATCTTCAGCACCACATAAACCATGTATGGTGGAACATGCCAGTGATCCTACCACTAAGAAAATGAAGGCAGAATGATCCAAAATTCAAGGCCAGCTTCAGCTATCAGTCTGGGTTACATGAGAGCTGTCTCAAAAAACTATACATAAACAAACAAATAAACAAAATCTCACGCTAGTATAGTAGTTATTAAACAATCACTAATTCGTGTTTTAATTGAATTTACTTTGTTTATATTAGAATATAATATGATGTTTGGCTATTTATATGTAAATAACAAAAGGGAAGCATTCCTGTCTTCCCTTATGAAGAAAGCTTTCAAACTCTTTCCATTCACCTCTTTGAAATGCAAAGTACATTACTGGTATTTATAGTCATGATTTTGGGGGCGTAGTTCTCTAGAATTGCTTTCTACCTAATTTTAATCTAACTGATCCATTTCCCTCTATGACTTTCTCTTCCCACTGACCCCAAATTTAGTAAATACTATGTGACTCAAACCTTCCACTCTGTTTTTCTCTTGAAGCTGCTACTAGATGAGTAAATGAAACCATGTGTATCAAGCCTTCCCTGTGACTGGTTTATTTCAGTTAACATAATAATTTTGAGTTCCATCAATGTGGCTGTGAATTCGGGATTCCATTTGAACAGCTAAAATGTACTTCGTTGTGCACCTGGACTATATTTCCTTCATTTGTGCATCTCTTGATGAATAGTAGATGTGTTTCCATTTTTGTGCCATTGTGAATAGTGCAACAATTAACATGGGAATATAGATTGGTGACATACTCATTTTATTCCATTTGAATATATATCCCATCGGGGGTGGTGCCTGATAAGATGAGAGTTTCTGTTTTTATTCTTTGTTTTGACATTATTATTTGGTGACTTGAGCATGTGTGTAAATCAGAACATATGTTTCGATTCAAAGCTAGGAAAACAATGGATTTGGTTTGCATGAAATTCTGCTATTCACTATATATTTTACAGACTTTCTCACTGTAATGGTTTTGTTGGGTGTAATAATATATATTATATTACTAAAAAAATACACTCTCAATAGAATTCCTTGTGACCATATGGTTTTATGCTTTTATAAAGAGTGTTGCATACTTAGGAAATGGATGATTAAATTTGAAATCAAATATTTAGTAAAAAAAAAAAAAAAGCACTGCCAACAACCTGCTCAGTTTCACTTGGTTCTTGCATCCAAGGCTAGTGACTCAGGCTTGGGTCCTAGAACTGAGATGGTAAAATTGGCTCTTAAATGATTTCCTCTGTCAGCTACACGAGCACTATGGCAAGGGCATGTACTCACATGAAAAGGTGAACATACACACAAGCAATCAAGTAAATTTAAGATAACTTTAAATACATAAAGCATCTAAATGCACACTACCAATGTTGGGCCGTTTGTGGGACAGAAGACAGACATTTTACATGGTGATAAGTTCAGGTCTAATTTAGCATTTTGAAGATCATATATTGAGAAGGTTTTGGAGGATAAGCCTCATCAATGTGATTAGCACTAAGTTGTACTTAGCAATAATTAATGTACAAGAATGTATGGAATTAGTGGCTAAAGAAAATATCATTTAAATCAATCTTATCCTTGGGCAAAGGAAATAACAAAAAACAAACACGCCCCATTAAGCTCATTTTCTCCTATTATTTTCTTTTACTGGGATCAATAGTTGACATTATTATCCTTCAAGTATTATAGCTGTCTTAGACTGACAGTTTTACAAGAGGTTGGGTAAAGGTGGCCCAGGAATCAAGAAAACCTTCAGAAGTTAGAAAAAATCAGAGCAAGGAAAAAATATTTCTTAAGGATTGTCATACTTAAACAGAAAAGTATATGTGAAAATCAAGAAAATCTCTTACTAAAATAAGAATTGAGAAAAACTCTTACTAAAAAAATATTAAATTTAATAGTCTGGATTCAGATTTTAAAATATTATGGAAGAGTTGGGTCCATTCTTATAGAATATTGATAGTATATTTGTCCTTGTTTCTCATCATCCTTTAAGAATTATGGAGGCTGTAATCAAATGTTTGATCTGTTATTTTCAAAAGTCTCTAAAGCATTTAGTGATATATTAGTTGTGCTATGTAAAATACATACAGGTATTTAATATGGTGAATTATGAGGTCAGTGAAGAATTATGAGGAGGAAGATGGGTGGCTTGGACTTGCTGCTGGCTTTCCAAATTTGAATTCTGAATCATCAGAGCCAGCTTCGTTCCCTCTGTTGGTGACATGCATTCCTTGATGACCCTGTGTCATTCAGATGCATGGACACTGTTTCCTTTATTAAGATCACCTGCAGAAACAAATTTAGAATCTAACTTCCTTCTAAACTTCCTATTTAAATATAATCTATCCGTTCTGATGTCTGTGCTAAGGATCAAAATAGAAGACATGAACAAATACATACACACACATATATATATATACATAAATATATATATATACATAAATATATATATAAATACATATATATATATATAAATCTGGCACATAAAACAAAATGATGACTTCACTTTGTTTATTTGGATCATGAGTACAAAACTAGAGTGCAAAAACTATTTTAGGCTTATCTGTGCAAATTGTAATGGAAAAATTCACAGTGCCATCTTGCACATGAGTAATGGTGTGTCAAAATAAGATACTGCCCATTCATGAGCTTATAGAACATTCTAATTCCTAGTCAACTAGTTTGTTTCTTACATCATTCTTAATTCCTGATAAAGCCTGTTGTGAATGTATAATTGCATCTTATGAGAAATTGTACTTTCTTATGGATGAAATGTGTTCAAACACGACATGTGAACTCTCATTTTCCCCACACATAACCTTTCCTAGAGACAGGTATTAAAATATCACATATAATATACATGTGTGTGACATTACATCAGACCAATTTGGATTGGCCTTATTATAATTTATTATGCCAATTCTAGGGTCTGTTTAAAACTTATTATAATTCAGAATCTTGACATTTGAAATTTGGATGCTCATAATATGACAAAGGCTAGTCTGTGGAGTTTTGTTATCATATGAAATATTAATATTTCACAACACATCTTTGATGAAGTACAATTTGCCGAGCCTGCATATGATAAAGAAATTAAATGCTCACCAAGGGAGTTCAGTCAGAATTAGAGCCCTGCCTGAACATCTGCTGGAAGTTTCATTATCCATTGCTACACCAGTGTGGCTCCCTTGTTTTTCTAGATTGACAGCTGAATATTGCCCTGATTCCTGCAGCAAATACATTTAGCTCAACGCTGCCCCCCCCCTGCTTTGTTTTATTTTGGGGGAGAGTATTGGAGGCAGCTTTTGATTTTCAAACTATATTTTTTTTATACTCTTGACATTTGTAGATGCCACATTGAGGTCTAATATGCTGTAGCAGCAATAGGCCATTGACTTGTAGGGAAATGCCAGCTGATATCTCAGTAAACAGAAATATTATTATTCTTCACTGTGCTGTCTGTATAAAAGCTGGGTGTGCTTTCTTTAGGGAGGCAAATGATCAGATTTTTAATGCCAAATATAAAAAGATCTGTGTTTGCTTTTGTGTTAAATAACATCAAAGATGGCTTTTGCTCCCTCTTCTTCATTCCCCAACTCAATCTTCGTAAAAGCTACTGTCCCAAAATAACTAGATTGCTTTCTTTGAGATATTATGTTTTACAATAGTGACAAGTGATATTTAAAACAAATGTATGGATCATTTTCTCCATAAATGTACATTTAAATTTTAAGAAATGAAAAAGATGGAAGGGAAACCAACCTGTCAAGCTTGATTAAAGCTAAATTATCATGATGAAATGGAGGACTGCTTTGTTTATGGGAAATAGTACAAAAGGCTGTGGGCATCACATAAAATAACCCTTGACCTGGACTCACATCTGAATAAGTAACAGAAAAATAACATTTTATTTATGTAAAATATCTGTGTAAAGCTGTCTTATCATAGAAATGCAAATCCTACACTACAAATGTGTACCTATGGATGAAGCACCTGATTGAGTTTTTAGTAATACATGTCTTTCATTACTAAATCCTCTTTTAATAAGTGTCAGATGTCCACATAAATTGACAAATTCATTAAGGTATTATCTCTTAACCTTAAAAAAGTAGGATTCCTCAATATTTTGCTGCAATCACATTATGGATTGGAGATATTTGTGGCAAATAAACACTTACCACATAACAATTTTGAGGAAGAGTTTGGTAAACTTTTCACAGACACATGAAACAAATGAATAAATAGATTATTTGCCACCAGCATATTGAGTGTTCTCTCTCAGCCACTTGAACAGATAGTTAACACATAAAGCAATCGACTCTTCTGAGTATTGATCTCAATCACAGGAGAAGAAGCCAATTTAAAATTTCTCATCTCCTGTTTTGTTTTCTATACCTGTCTAAAACTGAAAACATCAATGGAATTTCTGCATGCACAGATGATGTTTTAAGAATTGGATTATTGAAGTCTTGAACATGCAGAGGATTGTTGGGAAGACAAAATAGGAATCACATACTATTAGGAAAATGCATAAAAGTAATCTTGTCTGAGTACATAAGATCATTATATAATTAGTATCATGTATTAGTAATACAGTAATACTGTATTCATAATCAGTATTAGTAATTCTGACAGAGGAAACATAAGCCATTTTGTGCGTGTGTGTGTGTGTGTGTGTGTGTGTGTGTGTGTGCATCTGTGTGCCACACACATGGGCATGTATATGAATGAAGAAACCAGAGGTTGACATCTGCTGTGATTCATCAGTTATTTTTCCAGATAAGGTTTTGAAACATAGTCTCTCACTGAATCTAGAGTACACAGATTTGTCTAGACTGGCTAACAAGCAAGCCTTGGAGGTCTTTTTGTTTCCACAGCCCCAGATCTGGGATTTAGATATGTTCTGCCTTTAATTTTTAATTTAATGTTTTAACCTGGGAGATAAGAATCCAGTTTAGCTTCTTAGTCTTTTGACAGCCAAGACATTACCCCCATAAATTTTAACTTTTTAGTAATAAAATTATCATATATCTTAAAGTCAAAACAGCTACATAGGGGTCTATTTCAGAAACATATCCCTTTTATTGTTCCTAATTCAGCCATATCATAAATCCATTCCATGCTTTTTAGATATATCTGCACTGCGAGACATCATGGAGTAAATTTGTATAACTCTGTAGAACAAAGATATTGTTGTTTTAAAATATTTTATTGCAGTTTAACTGTATGTGTGTTTGTTTATGTGTGTGTGTGCCTGTTTACCTGTCTTTGTTAGTATAGATGCTCACAGAATTAGAATAAATTAGGACTGGAATAATGCAAGTCACCAGAAATAGGTGATAAAAAACTGAACTTGGGTTCTCTGACAAAGTCACTGCCATTCTTAACTGGTGAGCATTCTATAGACTCAGAATTGTTAATTGAATATATTTAATATTTATCCCCCAATAAATAAATTCCCTGTTAGAATGCTATACAGATAGACAGGAAAAGAACTGTGATCTGCACATCTCTAGTCACTAATCCTGTTTCTACAGTACTATCTGGGCATGGAGATTGTATTGGAGTTTGCCATCACTATAGATATTGCTACTATTCATGTATTCACATATTTGCTATAACATATTGAGTATTTATAATATGTAGACAACGCATTACCCCATTAATATCCCTATCAGCTACACAGTTTTGTTTTCAGATAAAGTAATATTCTAATTTAGTTGTCTAGATTTAATACAATTATCTATTCTAATATAAACATGTATGATCGAAATTTGGGCTGTATACATATGTGTAGTTTTTCCTCCATATGGTACTTATGGGCATCATTCATACATTTGACATCCATTAATGAATGCCCAGAGGATGCCAAGATGTTCTTACCAAGGTACCAGGAGTCTCCAGTCGTGGTGGTCCAATTGCTCAGACAGCTGAGCCTGTCTTCTGTCTTCGAACCCTCTTATGTCTTAGGCTTCCCCATCAGCACAGAAGCTAGGTTGGCCTTGCTCATAAGGTGGCCATGTTTCAAGAGGAGTATAAACTGAAAGGTCTTTTGAAGCAAACAAATCCAAAGCACACATTGTTAGTTGTACTATCATCTCTTGACCACATTACAGCTTTGTAGCCATCACCCATGAATTGAATAGAAGAGTAGTAAATAAATGGGCTACACCAAGACAATGTCAAATTCTAGAATTTGTCAGCTACTGCCTCCTTGTAGAAAGACAGTCAAAGGTTCTACTGGAAACCAAGCAGTATCTTCAATAATCCTCTGCCTATAGTCTGCAAATACCCACTATTCTACTCTTTTGTCTACCTTTGTATTGTTGTCACTGTAAAACTCTTTGTGTGTTTGTGTAATTTTTTTGAAACAGATTTCTATCTCTCTTGGGCATGTCTTGCTGTCATAATTCTGCCTTTCTGAGAATCTTAAAGCTCTGTTGTCTACTTGAGAGATTCTAGTGGAGACAGTCTTAAATCTTTCTAGAACTTAACAAACCATCTTGCTGCAACACTTTTGGTATGATCTTTACTATAAAGTGCTTGAGAATCTTCTATCAGGGAGAAACTAATTATAAACAATAGCCCTATTTTCTAATACAGCTGCCTCTGGGCTCGGTGAGTTGCATAAGTTTTGCAAAGCAAATTAAATATGTCGTTCTTAGGCTTTTATCTGTCTCACAGTTCCTTATTGTATTTGGACAGAAACACTCAAGTGCCACTTTCAGAACTGTCTAGAGACTGCCTTAGAATCACAAATGTATCCTGTTCTTTCCCTGCTGAATTATCTTTGGAATAATTGTTCTGTCCAACTGTAAGTCAGGTTTCCATTTTCCTAGTTCCCATTATTTTTTAAATGCTTCTCTCTGCATTCTAATCATGTAGGAAGATATTTGTACATTTCCCCATGTTGACCAACACCCCCTATTCTTCATTTTGCAAGGTTCCCAATCTCAAAGTGATTGTCGCCTGCTTTAGAATTGGATACCTCAGCGCTTGTCTGATTTCTGAATCATTTGGCGTGCTCCTCTCTATTAAACTTCACTCCAGAATTCAGGGGTTCAAAAATAGCATTGAGGTGTCTGGACCTCTCTTTCCTATTTGGACGGGGCGGTCCAGACTTGGCGTGGGACATGTTGGTTGCTCACACCTATGCAATTACAGTCATTTCACAGATTGCTTGGTACTAGGCTGGCCGCCAAGTAACTGTGCATGCTTGGATGTCTACTGAGAAATACAACTCTCATACAAAGTTTAGAGAAAGTTATTTTGCCCAGGACACTAAACATTTTGTTTTATTAGCTTCCAAGACTCCACATGCAGGAGATCACAATCTCTCTGACCTATTTTCTTCCCGATTCATTGGTTTTCTTTCTTGATCTCTAACAGGCAGCTTCTCTTCTACCTGAGGATCATATAGACTTGGCAGTTGCTCTGGCAATGCTCTGCACTCAGATTTGTTTGACCAGTTTTTGCTTATTTGCATTTCAGATGAATAGTTCGCATCCTCAAAAGGATTTTTCTTGAACTTCATAAACAGAGTCTAAACTTACAATTGTGGTTTCTTTCACTGGACTCACTATCCAGGCTCTTCCATTTATTTGTATAATTCTGGTTTGGCTACTTGCACCAAGTTGCATATGAAAAGGGACATTATCATTGTTGCGTGCTACTCTCCATGCCGAACACCAAGAACAATGTATGGCAGGTAAGGAGGACTCAGGACACACTTATTAAATGAATGAATAATCACAGGATTGTAATTTGAACCACAATTCCATCTGACAGCCCTTAGGTAACTTGGAGACAGCCCTCACGTGTTATCCATAAACCTTTATTATTCGTTCTAAATTGTCCTGTGTTCATTCCATAATAAGGTTTGCAGATTTTTACCTTGTAGGTTTTCTATTCTCCTGTGTGGATTTCAAAACACTTATTTTGATCCACATTATCTTAATTGAGATGAAGTTATGCCTGCATTTCCCAGCTTGGACAAATTAGGTTCACCTACCAACCAAAAAGAAGTGGAGGATAACATTGAGAAAGCCAAAAGTGTAAAACAAAATAAAAAATAAACAAAATGAAACAAAAAACCCACAAAAAACTCAAGATTCTGTGAATATCTTTTTTCTTTTTTCTTGGATATTTTATTTATTTACATTTCAAAAGTTATACCCTTTCCCCATTTCACTTCTCATCCTGCTTCTATGAGGGTGTGCTACCACCAACCTACCCACCTCCCTGCCCTCATATTCTCCTACATTGAGCCTTCACAGGAAAAAGGGCCTCTTTTCCCATTGATGACTAACAAGGCCACCTCCTGCTACATCTATGGCTGGAGACATGGGTCCCTCCGTGTACTCCTTGGTTAGTGGTTTAGTCCATGGGAGCTCTGGGAGTACTGATTGGTTCATATTGTCGTTCTTCCTATGGTACTGGAAACACCTTGGTAAGTGGTTTAGACCCAAGGAGCTCTGGTTGGTTGATATTTTTGTTCTTTTTATGGGGTAGCAAACCCCTTCATCCCCCTCAGTCCTTTCTCTAACTCCTGCATTGGAGAGTCTGTGATCAGTTCAGTGGTTGGTTGTGAGCATCTGCCTCCGTATTTGTCAGGCTCTGCCAGAGTCTCCCAGGGACAGCTATATCAAGCTCCTGTCAGCATGCACTTTTCGGCATTTACAATAGTGTCTGGGCTTGCTGACTGTATATGGGATGGATCCCCAGTTTGGGAGTCTCTGGATGGTCTTTCCTTCAGTCTCTGCTCCACACTTTGTCTCTGTATTTGCTCCCATAAGTATTTTGTTCCCCCTTCTAAGAAGGACAGAAGTATCCACACTTTGGTCTTCTTCTTGAACTTCATGTGGTCTGTGAATTGAATCTTGGGTATTCCAAGCTTCTGAGGTAATATTCACTTATCAGTGAGTACATATCATGTGTGTTGTGATTAGGTTACCTCACTCAGGATGATGTTTTCTAGTTCCATCCATTTGCCTAGGAATATCATGGATTCATCATTTTTAATTGCTGAATAGTAGTCCATTGTGTAAATGAACCACATTTCTGTATCCATTCTTCTGTTGTAGGACATATGGGTTCTTTCCAGCTTCTGGCTATTATAAATAAGGCTTCTATTAATGTAGTTGAGAATGTGTCCTTGTTATATGTTAGAGTATCTCTTGGATATGTGCCCAGGAGTGGTATAGTTGGGTCCTCAGATAATACTATGTTCAATTTTCTGTGGAACTGCCAGACTGATTGCCAGAGTGGTTGTACCAGCTTACAATCACACCAAAAATGGAGGAGTGTTTCTCTTTCTCCACATCCTTACCAGCATCTGCTGTTACCTGAGAATTTTTTTATTATTAGATATTTTCTTTATTTGCATTTCAAATGTAATCCCCTTTCCTTGTTTCCCCCCCCCCAAAAAAAACCTCCATCAACTCCACTCCCCTTGCTCCCTAGCCCACCACTCTAGCCTCCTTGTCCTCGCATTTTCCTACACTGGGGTATAAAGCCTTCTTCACAGGACCAAGTGCCTCTTTTCCCATTGATGCCCAACAAGGCCATCCTCTGCTACATATGAGGCTGGAGTCATGAGTCCTTCCATGTGTACTCCAAGTTTAGTCCCTTGGAGCCCTGGGAGTACAGGTTGGTTCATATTGCCATTCTTCCTATGGGGCAGCAAACCCCTTCAGCTCCAAGGGTTCTTTCTTTAGCTTCTCCATTGTGGACCCTGTGCTCAGTCCAAAGATTGTCTGAGAGCATTCCACTGAGAAACTAGCTATACCACTCCTGGGTATATACCCAGAAGATGCTCCAACATGTAATAAGGACACATGCTCCACAGTGCTCATAGCAGCCTTATTATAATAGACAGAAGCTGGAAAGAACCCAGATGTCCCTCAACAGAAGAATGGATTCAGAAAATGTGGTACATTTACACAATGGAATACTACTCAGCTAATAAAAACAATGAATTCATGAAATTCTTAGGCAAATTAATGGAACTAGAAAATATAATCTTTAGTGAGGTAACCTAATCACAAAAGAACACATGTGGTATGCATTCACTGATAAGTGGATATTATCCCAAAAGCTCAGAATACCAAAAATACAATTCACAGACCACATGAAACTCAAGAAGAAGGAAGACTAAAGTGTGGGAGATGATACAGAGACAAAGTGTGAAGCAGAGACAGAAGGAAAGGCCGTCCAGAGACTGCCCCACCTGGGGATCCATCCCATACATATTACCAAACCCAAATACTCTTGTGGATACCAACAAGTGCTTGCTGGCAGGAGTCCGATATAGCTGTCACCTGAGTTTTTATCTTAGCTGTTCTTACTGGTATGAGGTGGAATCTCAGGGTTGTTTTGATTTTCATTTCCCTGATAACTAAGGATGTTGAACATTTCTTTAGGTGCTTCTCAGCCCTTTGTTATTCCTTAATTGAGAATTCTTTGATTATCAGTGTACCCCATTTTCAATAGGGTTACTTGGTTCTCTGAAGTCTTAACTTCTTATGATCTTTGTATATATTGGATATTAGCACTCTATAGTATGTAAGTTTGGTAATGATTTTTCCCAGTCTCTTGGTTAAGATCTTTTCCTAATCTGTTGGTTTCTGTTTTGTCCTATTGACAGTGTCCTTTGTCTTATGGAAACTTTGCAATTTTATGAGGTCCCATTTGTCAGTTCTTGATCTTAGATCATAAGCCATTGGTGTTCTGTTTTTCTCCTATGCCCATATATTCGATGCTCTTCCCTACTTTCTCTCTATTAGTTTCAGTGTATCTGGTTTTATGTAGAAGTCCTTGATCCACTTGGACTTGAGCTTTGTACATGGAGATTTAAGAATGGATTGATTTGTATTTTTCTACATGCTGACCTCCAGTTGAACCAGCACCTTTTGTTGAAAATGCTTTTTTTTTCCACTGGATGGTTTTATCTCCTTTGTCAAAGATCAAGTGACCATAGGTGAGTGGGTTCATTTATGGGTCTTCAGTTCTAATCCATTGATCCTTCTGCCTGTCTCTGTACCAATACCATACAGTTTTTGTCACTATTGCTCTGTAGTGCAGCTTGGGGTCAAGGAAGGTGATTACCCCAGAAGTTCTTTTATTGTTGAGGATAGTTTTTGCTATCCTGGGTTTTTCTTAAATAATATTTTAAAGCCTTTGTAAGTTTCTTTGGGTTATAATAAGCGATGTCTCATTTATTTACTTTGATAATTTATTTTGGGATCCTATTTTGGAAATAAATATGCTTCATTCTTTTAAATGATTAAACTGATTAGTTTTACAATTATTTATTTTTTATTTTATATTATCAAAAAGTCTCTGATACAGTCATGAACAATAGTACAGCCTACTGTTTCTCTGTCACTCTGGTTTCAAGTTTTATTTTTGGTTAATATTTATTTATTCTACAATATTGTTCTCTTGATATGTACTTTTGCTTTAATTAAAGGCAAATGATTATTTAAACAAATTTAATCCAGATTCATCTAGGAGACTCTGTACAGCCTAAAAACCAAAGTTATTTCTTGTATTATTTGCTTAATTATTATCTGGTTTGGTGATTAATTGTTATTTTTGTTTATTTCACTAAAACTCATAAAATGGACTCATCCTAAACATGACCAAGAAGGACTTTATTCAAGGCTACAATTGAAGCATGCTGGTTCTCTGGGGGAGTCGATCCTAATGTTCCTACTTATTGACTGGGTCCTTATCTTTTCTCTGCCCATTTAATATGTGTCCCTGTGTGCTTGTACACATACTCACTTGCATGTGTATGTTGAGTCCTGAAGCTAAATATTGAAAGTTATATTCCAATAAATATGCCTTTCTCCCCCCCTGAGTTCTCATTTAATCTCTATCGGCTGCCATGCTCTGTAAGCTCTGTTTGCCAAACAGAAAACATAAATTAAGATATTTGCAAACATAAATTAATGAGTACATTTATGATGTTAAATAAAACTCCTTTAATTATACTTAAAGTGATCATTTTATCCATGTACATTATTAAAGTTATTCAAATTGCTTCAGTGCATTTTCTCCCTATTTTTGAAAATAGCTTTTTTTCCTCACATAATATATCCTGATTACAGTTTTTCCCTCCCTCTTCTCCTCCCAGTTCCTCCCCACCTCTCCTTCCATCTGGATCCACCCCCTTTCTACATCTCATTAGAAAACAACAGGCTTCTAAGAGATAATAAAATATATAAAATTAAAAACACCAAAACTAATACATTGGAAAAGGAAAGAACACACAGAAGGAAAAAGGCCCATGAAAAAGGATATGAAATAGATACTGATGTATTTGTATGATGATCAATTTCATACAATTGATGTATCAATTGGACAATTAGGAATTCCATAAAAAAACTAAAGTGGAAGTCATAATATATACCAAAAGACTTGTAGAGTTGTAGGGTGATACACACACACACACACACACACACATACACACACACACATGTACATTTAAAAAAATAATTATTTTTAAAGTCTTGATATGACATTTTGAAGCAGAAACATCTGAAATTTCATTAACTTCGCTTTCTGTGAGCTCATATGTGTGTCTGTCTGTCCTGTTGATTTAGGGCCTTATCTTCTTGGTGTCCTCCAGTCCTGGTTCTTACACTCTTTCTGATTCCTCATCCACAGATTTCCCTGAGCCTTAAGAGGAGAGATTAAATGGATATATCCTTTTCAGAGCTGAGTGTTCTCTGGTCTGCCATTCTCTGTATGTCTGGCTGTGAGTCTATCTGTGCCCATCAGCTGCAGGAGGAGGCTTCTCTGATGAGGGCTGAGCAAGGCACTTGTCTATGAGTATAAGAAAATGCCATGAGGAGATTGCTGTTTTGTTTGCTCATTCGTTTAGTTTAGCTTTTATTGGATTTTTATATCTACCAATCTTCCAACCATTATTCCACCCTAATCTGCTCCACTCCATAACTTCAGGTAGGAGAGAAAGAAGTGTGGAAAGGAAAGAGGTCAGAGATCTCCTTATGCTACTTTCTGCTAATTAGGTGTGTCAGGTACCTGAGGGCAAGTCCAATCTTCATAGTCAGAATATCTAGCAATCTAACAATAGCAAATCATCAGTCCAGCAAATGCAACAGCAAATGAGGCATCAGGAAGCAGCAGGGACCAGCATCAGTGGGGGCAGCAACAGAGGCAGCAGAAGGGGACAGCAGAAAGGGAAGCTGCAGCTACTGCAGGCCCTGTCAGGACTCTCCCAGTTACACCCTCTCCAGAGTCTCAGCTATCTGCAGCTGGCATATCTCATGTTCCTGCTAGTGCATGAGGTGAATCACAGTCACCTGCTATGAAGCAGCCTTTTTTTTAAAGAATTATTTATTTATTTTATGTGTATGAATACACCGTAGTTGTCTTCAGACACATCAGAAGAGGACATCAGATCCCATTACAGATGTTTGTGAGCCACCATGTGGCTGTTGGGAAATGAACTCAGGACCTCTTAACCACTGAGCCATTTCTCCAGCTCAAAGCAGCCTTTTAACCCACCCCTTGCATTAAAACAAAAACATATTCATAACTGGGTTTTTAAGGAAATCAAATGAGTTTTGTTGTTGTTGTGCTATAGTTGTTGTTTCATAAGGGTGTTGTGGCTGCTTCTGTTTTGTAGAGGTTTTGCTGTTGTTGCTATGTAGGGTTTTGTTGTTGTTTATTTGATATGTTTTTTGTTTTGTTTTGTTTTAAGAAGAGTATTATTTGTTTTTACCCTAAGTGGATCAAGGACCTCAACATAAAACTAAATTTACTAAATCTAATAGAAGTGGGAAAGAGGATTTAACTCATTGACACAGGGGACTGTGTCAATGTTCCCTAAACAGAACTCCAATGGCTCAAGCTCTAAGATCAAAAATTAATAAATGGGACCTCAGGAAAGTGGACAGTTTCTGTAAAGCAGAAAACATAGCCAAATTGGCAACCTATAGATTGGAAAATAATCTTCACTAACCCCACATCCCATAGAGGGCTAATATCTAAAATATTTAAAGAATTCAAAATCACCAAAAACCCAAACAACTCAACCAAAAAAAAATGGGGTATAGAACTAAACTGTGAATTCACAACAGAAAAATCTTTAATGGCCGAGGAACACCTAAATAAATGTTCAAAGTCCTCAGTCATCAGAGAAATGCAAATCAAAATGACCCTGAGATTCCATCTTACACCAATCAGAAAGGCAAAGATCAAAACACATGTTGGCAAGGATATGGAGAAAGAGGAACACTCCTCCATTGCTGGTTGGATTGCAAACAGCTACAACCACTCTGGAAATCAATCTGGAGGTTCCTCAGAAAATTGGAAATAGATCTACTTGAAGACCCAGAAATACCACTCTTGACAATATACCCAAAAGATGCCCTACCATGCCACGGGGGCACATGTGTCATTATGTTCATAGAGGCCTCGTTTGTGAGACCCAGAAGCTGGAAACAACCCAGATGTCCCAGGACAGAAGCATGAATACAGAAAATGTGGTTCATTTACACAATGGAATACTACTCAGCTATTAAGGAAGACATCCTGAATTTTGCAGACAAATGGATTGAACTAGAAAATATCCTGAGACCCAAAAGGACAGACCCAAAAGGACAGACCCAAAAGGACATGCGTGGTATGTACTTACTAATAAGTGAATATTAGCCAAAAGGAAAAAAAAAAGGGCTGAATAACCAAGATACAGTCCACAGAACTCAAAAAGTTCAACAATCTGAAGGGCCCAAGTGAGGCTGCCTCTTGGGAGGGCGAAGAAACAAACCACAAGGGGGGAGGGAGGGACCTGGGAGGGAAAGTAGATGGGATGGGTGGAGAGGACATGATTGGGTATTGCGGGGTACTGAAATCCCTGAGGGCCAGAAGAAAGGAAATAGGCAACATTATGAGACAGGAGATTGGGGATACTCTCTAGAATGTACCAGAGATCTGGGAGATGAGAGACTCTCAGTACTCAAAGAGAGGAACTTTATTTAAAAATGCCCAACAGTGGGGAGAGGGGACTTGTAGAGCCTGCCTCCAGGAAAAAGACGGGGGCATTAAGTGAGGGATGTGGTTGTCATCCCACAGTCACAACTCTGACCCGTAATTGTTCCTGTCTAAAAGAACTGCAGGGGTGGAAATGGAAAGAAGTCTGAGGACAAGAAGGTCCGGTGACAGGCCCAAAGTGGGATCCAGCACAAGGGGAGGTCCCAAGGCCTGACACTATTACTGAACCTATGGAGCACTCACAAAAAAGGGACCTAGCATGAGGGCACTCTGGAAGACAAAACAAGCAGCTGTAAGAGTCAGATGCAGATATTTGCAGCCAACCAATGGACAGAAGCTGCTGGCCCCTGTGGTTGAATTATCTCTAATCTCTAAAGGTCTTTTATCATGAAGGGACTGATCAAAGGCCTTTTCTGCATTTTAGGTAATGATCATGTATTTTTCGTGTTTCAATTTTTTTAATATGGTGGATTGCATGTGATTCTTGTGTATTGAACCACCTCTGCGTCTCTGGGATGAAACTAGATAATCATGGTGAATCATCTTTTAATGCGTTCTTGGATTTAGTTTGCAAGTATTTTATTGAGAATTTTTGCATCTATGTTCATAAGAGAAATTGGTCTATAATTCTTTATGTTGGGTCTTTATGTGGTTTGGGTATCAGGGTAACAGTGGCCTTATAAAAATTGGGCAATGTTCCTTCTGTTTCTATCTTGTGGAATGATTTAAGGAGCATTGGCATTAACTTTTCCCTGAATGTCTGGAAGAATTCTGTGATAAAACCATCTGGTCCTGGGATTTATTAGGTTGGTAGTTTTAATTACTGCTTCTATTTCACCAGAGTTTATAGGCCTGTTTAAAGTGCATTTTTGGTTTTTATTTAACTTTGTCAAGTGCTGTATATCAAAGAAATTTTTCTTTCTTTTAGATTTTCTAATTTGCTAGAGAACTAGTTTCTAAAGTATTCCATTTCTCTCTGGATTTCCTCAAGGCTGCTTTATTTCCAATTTTTCATCTTTAATTTTGTTAATTTGTATATTCTCTCACTTTGAGAAATTCCATAGGTTTGACAAACCTGTATCAAAATTAATTAACATAAAATCTTATTAATTTTCTCAAAGAATCACTTTTTTTGTTTCCTTGGTTCTTTATAGTTTGTTTCTTTGTTTGCTTTTGTTGTTGCTATTTCATTAGTTTCAGTCCTGAGTATTATTTTGTGTGTGTGTGTTTATATATATATATATATATATATATACATTTCTTTTGGGGTATGATTTCTTCTTTTTTCCTAGAGCTATTGGTTAGTCTGTTAAGTTACTGATATGAGTTCTCTTAAGATTTTTATCTAGGTACTTAGAGTTATAATGTTGTCTCTTAGAACTACTTTCATTGTGTCCTTTATGTTTGATATGTTGTAAATTGTTTCATTAAATTCTACAATGTCTTACTATCCTCCTTGACTTCTATTTTACCAAGTATATTAAATAGTGAGTGGCTTAATTTCCATAGATTTGTATGCTTTCTATTATTTTGTTTTTGTTTTTATTGATCTCTAGTTTAATCTGTCTGACAGAATGGATGTAGGTTGTTATTTAAAATTTCTTGTACCTGCTGAAACTTCGTGTCCAAGAATTTATTCAGTTTTAGAGAACGTTCAATGAACTTCTGAGAAGGTATATTTTTTTGTGTTTGGGTAAATTGTTCTGTAAATATCTACTAGGTCCATTTGGTTTATAATATCAGTTACTTCCAGCATTTCTTACCTTAGTTTTAATTTGGGTGACCTTTTATTGGTAAAAGTTGATTTAAGTGCTTATTTTATGAACTTGGGTAGCCTTGTGTTTGGTGCACAGATGTTAAGACCTAAAATATCCGTTGGGTGAATTTTCCTTTGATGAGTATGTAGGATCTGTTCCTATCTCTTCAAATGAGTTTGAGTTGAAGTCAATTTTGTCAGAATTTAAAATTGATATACCAGCTTTCTCCTTATGTCTATTTTCTGGTAATATCTTTCCATTCTTTTACTCTGAGGTGATCTCTATCTTTGATGTTAAAGTCTGTTTCTTGGATGCAGCAGAAAGAAGGATCCTGTTTTTATATCCATTCTTAGTCGGTGTCTTACTATTGTGGATTTGAGACCATAGATATTGAAATATATCAATCACAAATGATTATTGATTCCTGTTATTTTGCTCTGTGTGTGTGTGTGTGTGTGTGTCCTGTGGGTTTTTGTTGTTGTTGTTGTTGTTGTTGTTGTTCTGGTTGTTCTTATTCCTTGTCTTTACCTGACATTATTTTTTATAGAATTTTCTGTGGGGATTTATTTGTAGATAGATATTGCTTAAATATGGTTTTTATCACATAATATCTTACTTTCTCCATCTATTGTGATTAAAGTGTTACTCTAATAGATTAGCCTTTATATACTACTTGGTCGTTTTAATATTCTTGCAGTGTTGAATATTCCTTGTTTGTTCTGTATGCTTAGTGTTTTGATTACTATTTGCTAAGGAGATTTTCTTATTTCCTATAGCCCATCTGGTATGTTCTATAAGCTTCTTGTAACCTCTATTCACATTTCCTCCTTCTTCTTCCTTTTTTTTTTTTTCTGAGACAGGGTTTCTCTGTGTAGTCCTGGCTGTCCTGGAACTCACTCTGTAGAACAGGCTGGCCTCGAACTCAGAAATCCACCTGCCTCTGCCTCCGAAGTGCTGGTATTAAAGCCGTGTGCCACCACTGCCCAGCTCATATTTCCTCCTTTAGGTCAGGAAAATTATAAGATTTTGTTAAAAATATTTTCTATGGCTTTGACTTTGGTTTATTTTCTGTTCTGTATTCCTATTAGTCTTAGATATTATTTTAAATTTGTTTTGTATATGCAAGATTTCTTAGATGTTTTCTGCTAGGATTGTTATTTAATTATTTATTTAATACTTCCATGTTCCAATGTAACAATGTTTTATATCATGTCTTTAATGCCTGAAATTCTTTCTTTTATTTCTTATATACTCTTGCTTAGGCTTGCCTCTAATGTTCCATTTTTAGTTCCTGAATTGTCCTATTTCTAATTTTCTTTGAGTTCTTTCTTTCTTTCTTTCTTTCTTTCTTTCTTTCTTTCTTTCTTTCTTTCCACTTTCATGTCTTGACTGCTTTATCCATTTCCTTCCACTAGTTTGTGTGTGTGTGTGTGTGTGTGTGTATGTGTGTGTGTGTGTGTTTATACATTCCTATAAGGGATTTGTTTATTTCCTCTTCAAGAAGATTTCACCTTACATCAGTCAGAATGGCTAAGGTCAAAAACTCAGGAGACAGCAGGTGTTGGTGAGGATGTGGAGAAAGAGGAACACTCCTCCACTGCTGGTAGGGCTGTAAGATGGTACAACCACTGTGGAAATCAGTCTGGAGTTTCCTCAGAAAACTGGACATGAGACTTCCAGAGGACCCTGCTATACCTCTCCTGGGCATATACCCAAAGGATATCCCGGCATGCAATAAAGACACATGCTCCATTATGTTCATAGCAGCCTTATTTATAATAGCCAGAAGCTGGAAAGAACCCAGATGCCCCTCAAAGGAGGAATGGATACAGAAAATGTGGTATATTTACACAATGGAATACTATTCAGCAATTTGAAACAATGAATTCACAAAATTTTTAGGCAAATGGTTTGATCTGGAAAATATCATCCTAAGCGAGGTAACCCAATCACAAAAGAATACACATGGAATGCAATCTCTGATAAGTGGATATTAATTAGCCCAGAAGCCCTGAATACCCAAGGCACAAATTGCATAACAAATGACTCCCATGAAGAAGTATGGAGAGGGTCCTGATCCTGGAAAAGATTGATCTAGCATTGGAAGGGAATATAAGGACAGAGAAAAAGGAGGGAGGTGATTGGAGAAGGGATGGAGAGAAGAAGGTTTATGGGACATATGGGGAGGGGGGATCCGGGAAAGGGGAAATAATTTGGAATGTAAACAAAGAATATAGAAAATAAAAATATTAAAAAAAAAGAAAAGAAAAAAAAGAAATTCTATCATATACATAAAAGGCTATTTTAAGGTCTTTTCTTGTGCTTTGGGTATTTTGTACTTCTCAGGTTCTTCTGTTGTAGGATTCTTGAAGTCTAGTGGATTGTCCTGGCTGCTCATGATTGTTTTTCTACAGTGGCATCAGGCATCAGGGTTTGGAAAGGCTGTAATTCTAGATGCTGATACCTGCTCTTGGGTATTTGTTGGTTGGGTGTTTTGTTTTTTTTTGGCTTCATGGTTTCTTACTCTCTTTGGTTCTTAGTGCAGTTGGTTTAGGCAACTTTTCTTGAATCCTGCTAGGTGTGGCCAGTGGGAATTCCCAATAAAATATGTTCCTCAGTATTAGGCATAAATACTTAGGAATGGGAATGGCCTGAAGGTTATGAGGTTGTCTATTGGAGGGAGAAAAGCAAAGTGTTATACCAAGACCTGCTTAATCTGGAATGTGGAAAGAGAACAGGGAAAGGTCACAGTAAGTAGACTGCTCCAGACCAGAGATCATGCAGAATTTGATGTGGCCAAGAGAGGGGAGAGTGAAACTCTCAGATTTGCCTACCTGCCTTGCCAGTTTAATTTCTTCTCTGACAGCCTTGACTGGGAGGTTTCTAGGGAGTGCCTGTTATAATCAGTGACTGGTAAATCATTATGGCTGGGGAGGAAGGCTAGAGGAGATGTTCTGCATGGTTCGCTGGAGATGAGGGCACAGAGGTGGGGGCACAGCAGTTGGTCTGTAACTAAATTGGTGGTAAAGCTGGGAATTGATTTTTGAGAAGATGAAGATTACAACAGTTAGGTTACCTGCTTTTCTTCAAGGAGTGTCCTTAGGTTCCTAGGGAATGCCTGCTGCATTTGGGGGTTCCCATAAAGCAATTTGTAGGCAGGGAGTTGAGAGGAGAATTCGTGAGATCTGTGCGATCCACTGAAGATGGGGCAGGGCAGGGCAGGAGCAAGTTGCAGCAGGTGCTCTACTATAGGATGAGAATGAGGAGTAGATTTGGAAAAGAGAAGAAGAGGCAAAAATATGGAGTTAGGCTGCCTTCTTCATGGGCTGGAAGAACCCACATTGTAGAAATTTGTATATTTCTACAAAATGCCTGCTGGAGTTGGTGGCTGGGATAATGGAATGTATTTGGGGAAGTTTGGAGGGAAGATCTTTGTGATCCTCTGGAGTTAGGGTCAGGGAAGAAAGGGAGGCCACAGCAAATGGTCTGCTACAGAACTGAGGATGAGACTGGGAGACTGGATTTGGAGAAAAGGAAGGGAGGTAAAGATCTGCAGTTAGACCACTTGTTTTTCTTGGCTAGGGTCCAATGTAGTTTTTTAAAAAATACTTCATTCCATATTTAGGCTAGTTGACTATAAAGCAGACGAATCAATTTCCAATATAATTACATCTTCACCTCTTTTCCATTTCAGGCTGTGATTTCACACTTGTTAATTAGTTAATCATTTTGGAAGAGTGGATAAGGTGAGATTCAAATAGACTTTTTAATAATGTAAATTGACGTGTACAATTTTGATCTGGGTTAGCTAGTGGGTGAACCTACTTTGTAATGGGGAAAAAAAACTCTCTTACTCAGTTTCTTTCGTTCTTCTGAAAGCAACTGGTGGCAAGGTTAATGGAAAATTGTCATAATTGTGGATAATGGAACTTTCCTTAAAGTTCCCTGCTATCCTTTGAAGAACTTATTTTGCCTCACATACCGCTTTTGTGGATTTTAAAATTAGCCAGTTAAAATGCCTACATTTGAGAACGTACAGAAGATGCAGCCTGGTTAAACCAAACATGGACTGGATTCTGCAATACATTCTTTCCTTTTGTATTGATTGAGTTTCTTTTCCTTTTTCTTTTTTTAAACAAGGCTCTATAAGTACTATGGAGAGAGGTTCTTTATCCTTCATTAGAAATTTTAAATATGCGATTATGACCACTTTGCTTCAAATTTTCACCCTGCATTACTACATGGGTGTTTTGTTGTAAGATTTGAGTTTTTACAGAATTGTACTTCTCTCTATACACACCTTCCCATAGGACTTGTAGTTTGTTCTGTATTCAATCTGCAGTTTTGAAAGAAGATATCAAGGCATAATAAAATGTTATTGACACAGGCTAAGGCTCGATGGTTCAGAGACCAATACTATCAACCTCTTCTAAGCCTGTGACTTCTCTAAGCTATCTTGTCACTTGTGTTTTCCTCTTTCATTGAAACCAATGTTCCTTTACTGTGGCTCTCCTCATAGGCTTATATGCCTCAGCACAGTACCTTGTGGGTATGAAACACTTTCTTACCTTTCTTCTGCCAAATCCACCCTCTTTAAAAGTTAAGTTCACTCAAACACATCATTAAATAGTCTCACTTTTGTGTATGAAGACCAAGTCACAGTCATTTGAGGTCTTTTTCTGATGATTATATAACCTTATTAATTCTCATTGAAACATTTGTTAGGCACTGTGTGTGTGTGTGTTGTTTGTATTTATGTATGTGTATATAAATAATTTTTCCTCTAAAAATTGTTTTAATTATTGCTCTCACTATATTCACACCAAAATGTGCAAGATAATTGAATATTTAAAAAGACCATGGGGATACTTGCATGAAAATATTGCCTACTAAGCTGTGCCTTTCATGTAGGCAAAAGTATCACGGACATGTCCATGGCCAACAGACTGCCAGGCATATTTAGGAAGCGTCACTTTTCTCATTTGTTGACATATGCGTGGTAGAGATGATGAGGAAGGTCTGTTAGTGTAGAAATTTAAATGGAATTGTGTGTATAACAAAGACACTGAAGAGGTTTTAAAAAGAGGATTTACATAATGCAATTTGGAAGTCACAGTTGACTGTAGTATAATTCGTTTAACTATTTTAAAAACGACTTTTACTTCTCATGCAAACTCCTTTCTGATAAAACCAATTTAATTCCAAGATTTGGGTTTGTGTCATCTGTGCCTTAGTTTTAGCATCCTTCATTCAGAAGACAGTGCCTGCTCTTCTAGTGCAGTCAGTCTGGGTCCTGTGTGACTACATTAACTTTTAGTTGCCATTCTCTTCATTTTTTTTCTGAACTACCACAGTTTTCCAACTAAGTCAAATTGAGATAAAATTATTTTGTTAATAGTTTGGTTTAATTTTCTGTGACTTACAGGCCTTATAATAGAAGGAGTCTGCAAGAACCTGCCAACTGCCTGTTTCTGTGAGCCAGTCAAGATGGCTTCACCTTGGAATGTCACACATGGGTTGTGAATATTGTGAATATTACACTGGGGATTATTACAAGTAAATAAGAGCTGTCTTCATACACACACACATACACACACACACATACACACACACACACACGTACACATTCCGAGAGAGAGAGAGAGAGAGAGAGAGAAAGAGAGAGAGAGAGATAAAGAGATAAAGAGACAGAGAGACAGAGAGAGAGCGAGCTTCCAACTATGCATATGTATATGTTCATATGTGATTGTGTATATATAAGTATGCATTGATTGGCATGCATGTAGAGGTCAAAGAACCATCTCAAATATCTGTCTTCACCTTGCACTTTGAGAAAAGAGCTATTGATTTTACTCTGTATATGGCTAAGTAGCTGTCCAAGAAGCTTACAGTGATTTCTTTTTTCTTTTCTTTTCTTTTCTTTTTTTTTTCTTTTTTGCCTCCTATCCCACAGTCAGAGTGCTAAGAATACAAATATATATCACTGTGTCCATCTTGACACAGGTCTGGAGATCTGAACTCAGGTCCTTTTGGTTTCTTAATAGAGCTTAACCCATGGTGCCATCTCCCAAGTCCTGATCAACTCATCTCACATAGCTACAAAAATTCTTCCCAATACTTAGGAATTCCCTATATGGCTCCTTGGAACACTTGGTCATAGATCACTCTCTACATACTTATATTTTACTTTCTTTTTAAAATTTATTTATTTTTATTAGATATTTTCTTTATTTACATTTCAAATATTATCCTCTTTCTCCATTTCCCCTCCAAAAACCCCCTATCCCATTCCCCCTGCCCCTGCTCACTAACCCACCCACTCCGGCTTCCCTGTCCTGGTATTCCCCTACACTGGGGCATTGTTCCTTTACAGAACCAAGGGCCTCTCTTCTCATTGATGTCCAACAAGTCCATTCTCTGCTACATATGCAGCTGGAGCCATGTGTACTCTTTGGTTGGTGGTTAAGTCCCTGGAAGCTCTGGGGGTACTGGTTGGCTCGTGTTGTTCTTCCTTCTGTGGAGCTGCAAACCCCTTCCACTCCTTGGGTCCTTTCTATAGCTCCTTCATTAGGAACCCTGATCACAGTCCATTGGTTGGCTGTGAACATCTACTTCTATATTTGTTAGGCACTGTCAGATCCTCTCAGGAGACAGCTATATCAGGCTCCTGTCAGCAAGCACTTGTTGGCATCTACAATAGTGTCTGGGTTTGGTAACTGTATATGGGATGGATCCCCAGAAGGGGCAGTCTCTGGATGCCCTTTCCTTCAGTCTCCACTCTACACTTTATCTCTGTATCTCCTCCCATGGGTCCTCTCCTTCTAAGAAGGATGGAAATAAGCACACTTTGGTCTTCCTTCTTGAGCTTCATGTGGTCTGTGAATTGTATGTTGGGTATTCCGAGCTTCTGGACTAATATCCACTTATCAGTGAGTGCATACCATACGTGTTCTTTTGTGATTGGGTTACCTCATTCAGGATGATAAGCTCTTGTTGAATACTTGAACTCTGGTGAGAATTGTTTGCTATTTCATTCTTGGTAAAGTTAAGACAACCTCACACTGCATTATTTTATATGGGTCTCTTAAATGATCTGTGGGGAGTCTTAAAATCCAAGAATGCAGGTTGGTTGTGACAGATGCATCTCTTTTAGCTCATCACTTACCAAAAGTCCTTATCTTTTAGGTATGTAGATCACAAAATGCTTGTGTGTGCAGCTGTGCCCCATGGGGAAGGGGGGAATGCAGTGTTCTAAAGAGTTTCTTTTAAGTCATCTCTTTGGACTTTGAATGGCAGTGGGGTGCAAATTCTCCGTCAGCATACTCAAAAGAACTCATTCCTTAAAGTCAATGTCTTTGGCTATTGTACCTTTATTAAAATAAAGCACATATTAGTTCTCAAAACAGATATTTTGCCAGCCGCTAGAATGTTACTCCAACAAGGAAATTTGTTTTTGTGACTTTTTACAATATGCCTAAAATATCAGTTAAATGTATATTTTAACCATATATATTTATATATGTTCATGTGCTCATGAACCTTTGGAAAGTAACAATAAAGTAGAGGAAATTTTATCATTTACAGTTCACATAATTTCATTCTTGCTGAATTGCTCATGGGACTTGTGTGTATCATTCCATTTTAAACATTAAAGTAGCTTTTAGGACACAACAAAAATTGGTAAGATGAGATTTAAATATGCATGAACTTTATAAAGTAAAATATCTGTGAGAAAACATGGAGAAGAATATGAAGAGTTGGAGAGACTCACTGATACATATATGACATGAGAGTGAGAAGGGTGGAGGTTGGAGAAAAGTACTAAAGAATACTTATAGTATAAGGAAAAGCCACGTGTTTCCTAGTTCAGCTCACTAAGTATCTCTACACTGTTCAGGTCATTGGCTGAGCCCTGGAGCAGAGGTACAGTAAAGGTGCAAGGAGAATTTGCACAGTACAATGCAAAATAAGTTTATAACTCTAGTTTCAAGATGCTCTGGTTTGAGATCTATTTAGCACCACAAATGTAGGCTAGCTCCTGTGTTGCCTGTGTTGAGGATATGTTCTAAACCTCCAAGGATAGCTGGAGCATTAAGAAATACTCCACTCTAATGTGTTGTGTCTTGAAAGTTTAAGTTATTAATTAGTTATAGTGATGGGTTAACAACAATAGCAAGAATACAACAATATACTATAACAATAGCCTATATCTGATTGTATTTGCTCACTTTCTTGTCATGTGAGAAGGTGAGACCTGCATGGTGGTGGTGCAAAGTGAGGCAAGTGACACAGGCACTGTGTCATGAAGTGAGCCTAACACATAGAGCTTGTATGAGAAATATTTTTGAATAAAAGATTTACAATTGACTCGTAAAATACAAATCACCATTTTTGTAAAAGTTTTATGAGTGCCTTAATCTATAGCTCAAGATAAAGGAAGGCCAAAGTGTGGATACTTTGATCCTTATTGGAAAGTGGATCAGAGCCAACCAATAGAAAGAACGTAGGGTTCCCAATGGAGCAGCCAGAGACAAGAACCAAGGAGCTGAAGAGGTTGCAACTCTGCAGGACAAACACTAATATGGACCAACACATATCCCCAGAGCTCCCAGGGACTAAACCACCAACCAAAGAGTACACATGAGGGACCCATGGCTCCAGCTTCATATGTAGCAGAAGATGACCATTTCAGAAGTCAGTGAAATGAAATGAGGTCCTATGAAGGCTCCATTCCCCAGAATTGGGTAATTCAAGTCAGGAAATTGGTGGGGGATGGTTACACAGGGGAGGGGGGATGGGATAGGGGGTTTTCAGAGTGGTAACTTGGAAAGGCAATACCATTTGAAATGTACATAAAGCAAATATCTAATAAAAGCCATTCAAAAGGTCTCCTATAACTTTAAAAATAAATTTCAAAACCCTTATAGATGTCATTTGATAATACAGCTTCCCAATTTACCTTGTAACCAGTCTGCTACAGGCATGGTGGCCTTCTCTAGGTTCTCCCCAATGTATGGCCTTCTTTCAGTGGTTTTCCTTGCCTAGCAATTTCAGGGCCTTATACTCAGATAAAAAAATGTAAGTTGTTGCTAATGAGAAAGTTTAAGTAATATGGTGAAGTACTATGGTGATTTAAGTAATTGGTATGAGTGGCTTGTACTTATTAAAGCCTATCAAACATCAAAAGTTATGAATAACACAACAAATTAAACTATGAATGGTGATCACAAAAACCTTTTTTTTTCTGTGAAAAAAATTCTTACATCTTTGAATTTGTTCAAGAAAACTGCACTTTGTTTGTATGTCTGAAAAAAGATTAAAAAGCCATTCTTCATTATAGTCTTCTACTCAAAGGATAAATGGGCTGAGAAAGAAATTAGGAAAAGAACAGCCTTCACAATAGTCATAAATAATATAAAGTATCCCATCATGTCTTAACCAAGCAATTGAAAGATCTGTATGACAAGAAATTCAAGTCCCTGGAGAAAGAAACCAAAGAAGATCTCTGAAGATAGAAAGATCTCCCATGCTCATGGATTGGCAGGATTAATATAGTAAAAATGGCCAGTATTACCAAAAGCAATCTACAGGTTCAATACAATTCAAAGACTTTCTGGTGGTATTACCATCCCTGACCACAAGCTTTTCTATAAAGCAATGGTGATAAAAGCTGCAAGGTATTGGTACAGAGACAGTCAGGTTGATAAATGGAATAGAATTGAAGACCCAGAAATGAACTCACACACTTATGGTCATTTGATCACCAAGAAGCTAAAACCATCTAGTAAAAAAAAGAAAAAGGACAGCATTTTCAAGAATTGGAGCTGGTTCAGCTGGCAGACAACATGCAGAAGAATGCAAATAGATCCATTCTTATGTCCTTGTACTAAGATCAAGTCCAAGTGGATCAAGGACCTCCACATAAAACCAGATATGCTGAATCTAATAGTAGAGAGAGTGTGGAAGAGACTCAAACACATGGGCACAGGGCATTTTCTTAAATAGTGGTTAATGGAGGAGAGCCCTAAGTACTGTGGCTGTTGCTATCCCTTGATTATGGTACTAGGTTCTACAAGAAAGCAGGCCAATCAGGCTAGTAAGTAGCATACCTCCCTGACTTTTGCGTCAGCTTCAACTTCCTGTTTCATGGCATGTTTTAGTTCCTGCCCTAACTTTTTTCAATGATGTTTCATGATGTAGAAGTGAAATCCAAATTAACTCTTGCCTTTCCAGCTTGCTTTTCATCATGGTGTTTCATCACAGCAATAGAAACCTAAGTAGGACAATTCCCTCGACAAAAATCAGAGTATTCCAGTTACTCCAGACACAGCTAATCATGGAGATTCATCCATAGCAAATTCAATTTAAAGTGTTTTCCATGAAAACATGAGCCAGAACATTTTAGGTAGTTAGCTCTACAACCATTTTTGGAGCAGGTACCAAAGTATCTATGTTATTGGAGTTTGCGTATTAAATAAAAGACAAGTTTGTAAACAGTTCGATAATTGGACGGGCTCCATATTGATTTTTCCTTTGTTATATGATATTACCCACTTCTTCATTCAGAATCATGTTGTACAGGGCTTGAGAGTGCTAGAAACACGGTTGCTGTTGTGTATTGGAATGTTGGAATGTGCAAAGACAGAAAGGCTGTCACAGCAGTCAATAAGATCTGAGAGGTGTTGACTAATTGCCTGCTAATTACACAGTAAATTGTCTAATTAAGCTGATGGTTAATTAGGGTACGCTTGCACAGCAGTCTTGTGGAATTTGCGTCTGATGTCTGGGAAGCAGCTTGTATAATTGGCAAACTGGTAAGGACTGGCAGAGAACATGACTGGAAAGCCCCCCACCAGTGGGTGACGGAACACGGATTCGGCAGAAACAAAAGGGTTCTCATTTTTAGACTGGAGGTTTTGTTTCCATCCTGCAGCTATTCTATCATGAGCAATTTGAAAAAATGCATCTGAGGCTGAAAACAGTGAGAGTAAAGAAGGCTCACAATGAGCATCATGATAGACTGACTATATCCTTAAACTGCCTTATGGCCTCTTCTAAAGCACCTACTCATGTTACAGTAATGTTCACATATGTGCGGCACAGTTACACATCTTAAATATGTTATTTGATACCCATATTAAAAGAAAAATATGAGGATAATAGATATGGGGAAATGTCTCTTTTAGGAACATATGTAGAAAACAACTACAACTGGTTATAAGGCAGGTTGAATAAGATATTTTGAGTTTTTATTAATTTACTCTGTCACTGTGTACTTTAAAGGTCTTAGCCGTAATATAGAAATATTTGGATACTATTTTAAACAAATACAAATATACAGTGAGGGAACTTTAATTTTAGAATTTTTATACATTTACCATGCAACTGGCTTTCATTTATCATTCAATAATATATAATAATGCAGTATTTCAGTGCCTAATTAAGTGGAACTTCTTTTCTGCATGGGCATGAGTGAAATCAGGTAAAATATCTGAATAAACTGAGTGTTTCAAAACTCAAAGATTTGGAAATTACTATTGAATTTATTGTTCTTGGTGGTCGAGGAAGCTTGGCTTTTCATTTATATCAGTCATTTGTTGTTAAAAGGCACATGTGAAAATTGACCCTCGGGAGAAGTACAGGACTTTGCTGAGTTCAGTCTTTTCACATAGTTGGAGCTCTGTCCACACAAATGGCCTCTAAGGACCAAACTTGAGCATGACTGACTGTTTCCTTATCATTTGTCATCCAAGCCACACCATGGCTTGCAGATTTCTGACTTCGGTTTTGAATTGAACATCAGACTACAATTGAAGCAGAGTCACACGGACAGGAAAACTCTTGAACTGAACTTTTCACTTTCATATAGGTGAAACATAAGGAAAAAAATATGCTGTAAAAGCTGAATTTCAGCAAAATAAGAAGCCCTACATTAAATTACGGTTTCAGAATTTCTTCTGGTATCCTCAAATATGATTATATCTGGCTGCAACTGATGCCTATGCAGGCTTTTCTTTCCATGATGTTTCAAGAAGAAGGTGAAACTCTGTACCATTTATTGTTTGGACCACATTGCAAACTACTTAAGATGTTTTGAGTTATCATAATCTTGCACACATATACTTGAAGACTGAAAATATTTACCATTTAAAATAAATAAGGCATTTTTAATCTTTAAGGCATAATTGTATCATATTAATTATGAATATAAAATACATGTAAAATTAAATATGATGTCAAAATACATACAATCAAAATACATAAAATCATAACCATCCCATTTGGAGTCTCAGGTTTCCAAATCTTATCTTGTTATATAAAGAAATATTCAAGAGAGCAGAAAAGTGAATTTACCAAAGATTACAAAGGTAAGCAATGAAATTGCTTATTTAAAGATATGTCTTCTGTGGGAGATAGAGATCAGTACCAAAATCCAGCAGTCTGTGTTGATCTATGTATTCCTCTAGAAATAATTTAAAATTGTTATTTGTTATAAGTAATAAATGTATGAAAAAATATCAAGAAAATCTAGCATTTAAAGTTTTTTATTTTATTTTCTATATTCTTTGTTTACATTCCAAATGCTTTCCCCTTTCCTGGTTCCCCCTTCCCCATAAGTTCCAAAAGCCCTCTTCCCTCCACCCATTCCCAATTACCACCCTCCCATTTTTCTGTCCTGGTACTCCCGTACAATGCTGGATCAAGCCTTTCCAGGATCAGGGACCTCTCCTTCCTTCTTGTTGGGAATCATTTGATATGTTAATTGTGTCTTGAGTATTCAGAGCTTCTGGGCTTATTAATATCCACTTATCAGTGACTGCATTCCATGTGTATTCTTTTGTGATTGGGTTACCTCACTTAGGATGATATTTTCCAGTTCCAACCATTTGCCTAAAAATTTCATGAATTCATTGTTTTTAATTGCTGAGTAGTATTCCATTGTGTAAATAGACCACATTTTCTGTATCCATTCGTTCATTGAGGGACATCTGGGTTCTTTCCAGCTTCTGGCTATTATAAATAAGGCTGCTATGAACATAGTGGAGCATGTGTCCTTATTGCATGCCTGGGAATCCTCTGGGTATATGCCCAGGAGTGGTATAAATGGGTCCTCCAGAAGTGTCATGCCCAGTTTTCTGAGTGGAAGAGTGTTCCTCTTTCTCCACATTAGCCAACACATGCTGTCTCCTGAGTTTTTATTTTTTATTTTTTTCTCTTTTTTTCATTTTTTTAAATTTTTTTATTCAATATATTTTTATTTACATTTCAAATGATTTCCCCTTTTCTAGCCCCCCACTCCCCAAAAGTCCCATAAGCCCCCTTCTCTCCCCCTGTCCTCCCACCCACCCCTTCCCACTTACCCGTTCTGGTTTTGCCCTATACTGCTTCACTGAGTCTTTCCAGAACAAGGGGCCACTCCTCCTTTCTTCTTGTGCCTCGTTTGATGTGTGGATTATGTTTTGGGTATTCCAGTTTCCTAGGTTAATATCCACTTATTAGTGAGTGCATACCATGATTCATCTTTTGAGTCGGGGTTACCTCACTTAGTATGGTGTTCTCCAGCTCCATCCATTTGCCTAAGAATTTCATGAATTCATTGTTTCTAATGGTTGAATAGTACTCCATTGTGTAGATATACCACATTTTTTGCATCCACTCTTCTGTTGAGGGATACCTGGGTTCTTTCCAGCTTCTGGCAATTATAAATAGGGCTGCTATGAACATAGTGGAGCATGTATCCTTATTACATGCTGGGGAATCCTCTGGGTATATGCCCAGGAGTGGTATAGCAGGATCTTCTGGAAGTGAGGTGCCCAGTTTTCGGAGGAACTGCCAGACTGATTTCCAGTGTGGTTGTACCAATTTGCAATCCCACCAGCAGTGGAGGAGTGTTCCTCTTTCTCCACATCCTCACCAACACCTGCTGTCTCCTGAATTTTTAATCTTAGTCATTCTGACTGGTGTAAGGTGAAATCTCAGGGTTGTTTTGATTTGCATTTCCCTAATGACTAATGAAGTTGAGCATTTTTTAAGATGCTTCTCCGCCATCCAAAGTTCTTCAGCTGAGAATTCTTTATTTAACACTGTACTCCAGTTTTTAATAGGGTTGTTTGGTTTTCTGGAGTCTAACTTCTTAAGTTCTTTATATATATATATATTGGATATTAGCCCTCTATCTGATGTAGGATTGGTGAAGATCTTTTTCCAATTTGTTGGTTGCCGATTTGTCCTTTTGATGGTGTCCTTTGCCTTACAGCAACTTTGTAATTTTATGAGGTCCCATTTGTCAATTTTTGATCTTAGAGCATACGCTATTGGTGTTCTGTTCAGAAACTCTCCCCCTGTACCGATGTCCTCAAGGGTCTTCCCCAGTTTCTTTTCTATTAGCTTCAGAGTGTCTGGCTTTATGTGGAGGTCCTTGATCCATTTGGATTTGAGCTTAGTACAAGGAGATAAGGATGGATCGATTCGCATTCTTCTGCATGCTGACTTCCAGTTGAACCAGCACCATTTGTTGAAAAGGCTATCTTTTTTTCCATTGGATGTTTTCAGCTCCTTTGTCGAGGATCAAGTGGCCATAGGGGTGTGGGTTCATTTCTGGATCTTCAATCCTGTTCCATTGATCTGCCTGCCTGTCACTGTACCAATATCATGCAGTTTTTAACACTATTGCTCTGTAGTATTGCTTGAGGTCAGGGATACTGATTCTCTCAGAATTTCTTTTGTTGCTGAGAATAGTTTTAGCTATCCTGGGTTTTTTTGTTATTCCAGATGAATTTGAGAATTGCTCTTTCTAACTCTGTGAAGAATTGAGTTGGGATTTTGATGGCTATTGCATTGAATCTGTATATTGCTTTTGGCAAAATGGCCATTTTAACTATATTAATCCTGCCGATCCATGAGCATGGGAGGTTTTCCCATTTTTTGAGGTCTTCTTCCATTTCCTTTTTCAGAGTCTTGAAGCTCTTGTCTTACAGATCTTTCACATGTTTGGTAAGAGTCACCCCAAGGTACTTTATACTGTTTGTGGCTATTGTGAAGAGGGTCATTTCCCTAATTTCTTTCTCAGCCTGCTTATCCTTTGAGTATAGGAAGGCCACTGATTTGCTTGAGTTGATTTTATAACCTGCCACTTTGCTGAAGTTGTTTATCAGCTGTAGGAGTTCTCTAGTGGAGTTTTTTGGGTCACTTAGGTAGACTATCATGTCATCTGCAAATAATGATAGTTTGACACTTCTTCCTTTCCAATTTGTATCCCTTTGACCTTCTTATGTTGTCGAATTGCCCGAGCTAGTACCTCAAGTACAATATTGAAAAGATAAGGAGAAAGGGGGCAGCCCTGTCTAGTCCCTGATTTTAGTGGGATTGCTTCAAGTTTCTCTCCATTTAGTTTGATGCTGGCTACCGGTTTGCTGTATATTGCTTTTACTATGTTTAGGTATGGGCCTTGAATTCCTGTTCTTTCCAAGACTTTAAGCATGAAAGGATGCTGAATTTTGTCAAATGCTTTTTTAGCATCCAAGGAAATGACCATGTGGTTTTTTTCTTTGAGTTTGTTTATGTAGTGGATTGCATTCATGGATTTCCGTATATTGAACCAACCCTGCATCCCTGGGATAAAGCCTACTTGGTCGTGGTAGATGATTGTTTTAATGTGTTCTTGGATTCGATTGGCAAGAATATTATTGATTATTTTTGCATCGATGTTCATAAGGGAAATTGGTCTGAAGTTCTCTTTCTTTGTTGGATCTTTGTGTGGTTTTGGTATCAGCGTAATTGTGGCTTTGTAGAAGGAATTGAGTAGTCTGACTGGTGTGAAGGGAAATATCAGGGTTGTTTTGATTTGCATTTTCCTAATGACTAATGATGTTGAACATTTCTTTAGGTGCTTCTCAGCCATTCGAAATTCTTCAGGTGGAAATTCTTTGTTTAGCTCTTTATCCCATTTTTTTAATGGGGTTATTTGGCTCTGTGGAGTCTACATTCTTGAGTTCTTTGTATATATTGGATATTAGCCCTCTGTTGGATGTAGGGTTGGTGAAGATCTTTTCCCAATTTGTTGGTTGCTGTTTTGTCCTTTTGGCAGCATCCTTTGCCTTACAGAACCTTTGCAATTTTATGAGGTCCCATTTGTCAATTCTTAATCTTAGAGCATAAGCTATTGGTGTTCTGTTCAGGAACATTTCCCCTGTGACCATGTCCTCATGGGTCTTCCCCAGTTTCTTTTCTAGTAGTTTCAGTGTGTCTGGTTTTATGTGGAGGTCCTTGATCCACTTGGAGTTGAACTTAGTTCAAGGAGATAAGAATGGATCGATTTGCATTCATTTGAATCAGCACCATTTGTTGAAAAGTCTATCTTTTTTCCACTGGATGCTTTCAGCTCTTTTGCTGAAGATCAAGTGACCATAGGTGTGTGGGTTCATTTCTGGGTCTTCAATCCTATTCCATTAATCCACCTGCCTGACATTGTACCAATACCATGTAGTTTTTATCACTATTGCTCTGTAGTAATGTTTGAGGTTTGGTATACCGATTCCCCCAGAAGTTTTTTTTACTGTTGAGAATAGTTTTAGCTATCCTGAGTTTTTTGTTATTCCAGATGAATTTGAGAATTGCTCTTTCTAACTCTATAAATAACTGAGTTGGGATTTTGATGGGAATTGCATTCAATCTGTATATTGCTTTTGGCAAGGTGGCCATTTTTACTATATTAATCCTGCCAATCCACTTCTTTAAAGGTCTAAATGTTGAGCAAAATTTCCCTATTGTAGTAGATTTAAGCCTTATTTTATACGAAATAAAAAGTTCCATGTTTTCTTCAATACTTAGTCATTCTTTGAATAAATTTTGTATATCTTGTTTAAGTAGTCATCCATTAAAATCTTTGTGATACTTTACTTCTTATTTTACATGTGTCTGTATATCCACATTTAGATATATTTTAAAGAATAAGCAGAGCATGTTTTTGTTACTAGTGGTGGGTAGATGAGGGTGGTGTAAAATCACAGATTATTTTAATATCATTTGGAAAGTGTTGTCCCTGTAATATGAAAAACTGAATTTAAGACAGAATATTTACCAACCTTAGCCATCAACTTCATCTGGGTTTCTTGTTTTTGTAATTTTTACATATGATAAGACTGACTCTTAATATTTTCATGATTTCTACTGCATTTTCATGATGCCCTGGTCCTTCCTCACCTACAGTTCTGTTAGCCAGGATTTCAGTTATCCATGTTCAATCATAGCTGAAAAATATTAAATGGAAAGGTAAAAATGTTAAGTGTGCAATGTTCTAGGTGTCACGATGAATGGTGCCATTCTGTCCTATCCCTTGTTTCCACATATGAATGTATCCAACACAGTGTGCACTGCTTCTATGTTACCTACTTGCCAGGGATCTTATCAGATCAGACTAACCCTCTGCCACAATGTATAAACAATTTGTATTACTTGATTTAATCATCTGAACAACCCAGTAGCTCACATCATCATTACAAGAAGCTGAAGGAAATTAAAAGAATATATTTTGACAAAGAATGGAGACCAATGATAGCATTTATCATAGCATAATGTTAGAATTGTTCTGGTGTTAATTTTAGTTGTTAGGCCATTATGTCCTATTTATAAATTCAACTTTATCATAGAAATGTTTGTATAGAAAAAGTATAGTAAATGTAGGGGTTGTTACTATCCATAGGCATGCTATAGTCACCAATATATACGTATCATTATTTAATGAATTTTATATTTCTACCATCCCCGAAAATGAGCTTCAAATTCCTTAACAGTCACTTGTGAGTCCTTCAGCACTTTACCTACGAATACCAGTAATATATTTTATAACTCTATAACCTTTATGACCTTTAACTAAAACTAAATGGTGGATGACGTTTGTGTCTTGTTTCTTTTAAGCTACTGGCATATGTTTTAAGAGATTGACCTTCTTGTAGATATACCACATTTTAGCTACCTGCTTGTTTGTCATGTCTATTATGTCCTCAGTATATTTATCATAAATCATTTCAAACATCCATTAATATATATTTTTGTTCTTTATAAGATTTTGAGTATACACATATACACATACACACACACACACACACACACACTGGAATGGAAAAGCTGAGTGAAATACTCTATTCCAATATCTTGAAAATGGTTTCACCTTTTCCCATAGCATCAATACTAATTTACATTCCTACTACAATTTCTGTTTCGGAGACTTCATCTGTCTTACTGACCATCAGTTTTAGTATAACCTCATTTTGAATATGAAATTGCTTCTCTTTGTATTATTGAGTCTTTGTCTCAACTAGAATAATAGAATAGGAAGACCCAATAGCTACCTGTTTTGGTCTGAGATGGAATACTCTGAGTGCTGAGGGATAGAGAGGTGAAATCCCTTTGCAGTCACAGAGAGTGTAAAATGACCCTTTGGAAAATATACAAAGTTGGCGATGTTGGCAGTATTGGGTATTTGCTCTGTGAAGAAGCTTAATGACTCTTTTCTTTTATGTGGCTGCTGTTTGTGGTGGCAACGGAAGGGAACATACAATGAGAAAAGAAAACAGAAGATTATGTCCTATGCAGTTACTCACTAATGTGGGACTTTTCAATATCAAAAGGAAACTGTCAATAGATATTTTTATCCCACAACTATAATTGTGTCAAATATTTGGAAAGAAAAGGTCACCCTAATAGAGGAACTACAGTTATTAAAATTGAACTGGAAATGTTAATAACTTTCCAATGAGATATGGACACTCATGTAGAGTTCTCAAATGGAAACTAAATTTAGTTATTCTAAAATTAGATCTAAAAATAACAGGTAAACGGGAAAAGTTAAAGAACAGAGCAGGGTGTTAAATCAATACGATTAATTAACTTGATTTAAATAGCTTTGAGTTTTGCTATGTTGATCTGTAAACCATTTATCATGCTACCAGTTGTAAGAGAGAATTTTCATAATAATGATAATGGTGTATGTCATCCTCCCACCGAGAAGACGTGTTGTGACAAATTGTTAAGCAACTGTCTCACACATACAAATGCAAATGCAATAGTAATATAATCAATAATAATGAAAATCAACAATGGAACAAATCACTTTGATGTTGCTCAGAAAGGGACATTTATTATAACTCAGAGTTCATGTGTGAATAAACTACCAAAACACCATTAGTCATCCTTTTAAGTCTATATTTACATTTTGACTTTTAATTTTCAATGAAGGCAAGAGGAAGTCAGAGAAAATGAGGAAAACATTTCTAATTACCTCCAACTCTTTGTTCCCTTCCCTCTCCCTCTCTGGATTCTGCTGTCTCAACTGGAAACTGGCCACTTCTGCAGAACCCCTTCCCATATTTAGAAAGGCACACTGATATGCATCTTCCAGCTCCACATTGTCTCTCATTTCTTACACACTTATTTGTCTTCACTTAAAAGATTCGATGGATCTCCAAAGTAAAAGTCTAATTATGTGTGTGACCCTGTAGTGAAAGATTTACCTAGTCTGTAGTATTTCCCAGGGTTTTGTACACATGTACACACACACACACACACACACACACACACACACACACACACACACACGATTTCTCAGTGCATCCAACAGAACAGATGTACTTATTTTCAACCAAATATTCCCATAAATATGTATTTGGACATGTCTATCTCCTGCATAACCACTGGAGACCGGTCATATTTCTTTGCATATTCTTTTATGCATTTAGCTTCATGTCCCCTCAGTTCAATTTTATCCCTGTGTCTTCATACAAATAGACTCAATAAAAGAGGCCTAAAACCTACTAAACTGTTAATGGCCCCATAATGAACATCAGTCATAGCTCAACAGAACTAGAGAGATAGGTCAGGAGTTAAGAATACTGGCTACTCTTCCAGAGGCTCTGGGTTAAGTTCTAAACATCCACACAGCAGTTCACAACTGTCTGTAATTTTAGTTATTGGAGATCTAGTGTACTCTTGTGCACTGCATGCATGTTGTTAAAGACATACATGTAGAAAAAAAGCTGTGCACATGACATTTAAATTATTGTTTTAAAATGTATGCCTCCAGTTGAACTTGTGTCTTTGATTCTTCTATACACAGGCTACATCTCACACACGAACTAGAAGACCCATCTCTACTAAAGCCACCACACCTGACTATACCTACACAGTCCTAGATAATAGACTGGGGTTTCCTGCCCCAAGAACTTATTTAGGCTCTATGGTCCTGGAATCCAGAGAGTTCTCTAGAGTGTCTTCCTCTTGGAGACTTAATTCACTTGCATGAGTATTTATTGTTCACACATTCCATGTGAGGCATGCTGAAATATTAAAAAAGTATGCCCATAGCATGATATCTTGGTAGATGTTTTATCCACTGAGTGGATAAAGTGAGGCTTCGTGATTTTCAAGTTCTCATTCTGCATGTCTCCTACTAGATGCTTCAGAGTAGGGCTTGGGAATGCTGATCTGTCTTGTTCTATCTCCTAGTAGGTATTTTTATTCTTCAAAGACCAATGTGATGTGATTTATGATATGATATAAAAAAATTGTTGCAGCATTTTGGAGCAGGTAGAGTTTGATTTGCTGAAGCCTGAATTTAGATTGATGAAGGGTTTTAGGAAACAAATGACACTTCATGTAAAAGATTTACTTTTAGCTTACATATGAATATCTCATTTTGTGTAACCAACTTTCTCTCTCTGTAGGAGTGTGTGTCTTAGTACACACAGGTGTGCTTGGACCATGAAGCCAGAAGAGGCTGTTGGATGGGTTTCTTCTTTTATTTTAACTCTGCCAACTACTTTGAGACAGGACCTTTCTATCTAGAGTTCCTATTTTCTCAGCATGACTGCAAGTCAGCAAGCCCCAGACATCTCCCTTCCTCTACCTCCCTCACAACAGGGCTTACATTGGTATGTGGGCCCCTGGCTTTTCCTTTGGGTGCTGGGATCCGAAGTCTTTTGCCTTGACTAAGCAGCAGCCATTCTTATCTGCTGAGCAATTTCTCCAGACCCCTTTGTTGTCCTTAATCTCCTGGCCCTTCTTTTGTGCTCCATGAATCCCAGTTCCTAAATCTTTGACAAAATGATCCTTCCTTGAAATTAACTATTTACTAGAGGGAAGGTGGTGTGTTGGGTGGTGAGGTATTAAAGAGGGGATCTTTATAAAGAGGTTCTAAGCTGACACAAATCTTTAAATAGTACAAATACATTTCAGAATCAATATTTTTTGTTCTAAATTAAAGTCCCCAGAGTTCTGAATTTTCATGGCTTCCATCACTGCATGTACTTTAATACAGAGCTAGGAATATGAAAACCATTAACACTGAGGGATCGGCCTCAAACTAGTTCTCCAGGTTAATATTTTAAAGGTGTCCCAATGTTACAGATTGTGCCAAAATAACATAGCCTACTCAATATTACATCTCTGTATCCATATTTACTATAGAGTCTCAGTACATCATAATCTATATAGAAGGATGCAGTGTACAACACAGAAGTTCACTATTTAGGAATACCAAAAGTCAAGTTGTTGATTTTAAAAGACATTTTGTCGCAGATGAGTGAGGGATGAAGAGATCAAAGCAGCCAGTCTAGCCAATCCAAGGTTCCATTCATGCATCTTCTGGGCTTACTGCCATTAGCATTTTCATTTCGAGAAATGACAGTCTGCCGTGGAAGCAGTAAAGATGTTCAACCTGTAGTTTTAAATTATTGATTTTTTAGAATATTGAAGCAGTATTTCAAATGGATTTTGTTAGAGATACTTCTGGGTGGGGGGTTTCAAAGGTAATTTGATATCCAAAAGCCTGTGTATTTCAAAGACTTCCCATTCTTTGAATTCTTTTTGACTCTGGATGATTGGATAAAAGTGCTTATTGTCTTTGAGATTTTAAGTAGCAGAAGACAGGAGCTGTAACTTAAAAGATATACTTGCACGTGATGTTCTTCATGATTTACGGTGGAATCTTGTAGTATGATCACCTAGTAAGATATATCTTCATTTGGAAACAAAAGCTGATTTTAAAGTAAAGGAAAAGATAGTGTGGTTTGCATGTGTGGAAAGTCAGTAGTAGCCCAACTGATAACTGATTTGTTAACAGCAAGGAGTGACTCTGTAAGTAAGACTGGGATTTAAGAAAGTCCCTCTAAGTTTGCTATGCTAATAAACTGTGTAAGGTCACAGAGATTGTCTTCAAAGTTTTCCTGGGTTCTCTGTCACAGTGAGTACTATGTATGAATGGAAAGTGTTTTGAGAGGGACAGGAATACTGACTGTTGCATGTGTGCCAGACAGATAATTTGCCATTCACTGCATGCTGCTACTTATGGAGAAAGCTACTGAAAAAAATTACATCATATCAAAATGCTTGATCTGCAATCATTCTCCAAGTCCTATTGAAGTCAATGAGAGTTTGGAGTGCAGATTTATGGCTATATCAAGCTTACTATGTGGAAAGTTGTATTTGCAGTGTCAAGTGTCACACCTCAATGGATGACATGGGTTTGAAATGAAATCTGATATGCCCCCTTGACAAGTAGAAATGAATTAAAAATCTGGATCAAAAGAGATCTTTGTGAGGAATTGGGAAATGAAAGGGAAGTCAGCTACTGAACACATGAGATGTATCCATAATAAACCCTGTGAACATTTCAATCAACTTGAAATCCCTTCTCAATGACACTGTGACCATGAAAACTGGTTAGAGTATCTAGGAATGTTGCTACTTTGGGGAAATAAATTCTTAATAAGAAGGTGAAGACTGCGGAATCAATTTCTTTAGGAAGATCTACCCCTCTGTATCTGAAGACCACAGAATTGGTAACAAGATAGCTCAGGGGATTAAGGTGGTACTGGCTGCCATGTCTGGCCACCTGAGTTCAATCCTCAGAACCCATGTCATAAAAGGTGAGAACCAACTCCCATAAGTGATCCTCTGCATTTCATATATACATTGTAACACACACATTCACACAAGCAGGTACAAATAACAGAATTCACTTTATTTTGAAAAACTATCCAATGGTCAATATTACTCAAATACTTGTGTACTATTATAGCTTAGATTATTTTACTCAGTATTAACTATTGATTATATATTTGAGACAACTCACTTGCAAAGGAAAACCTACTTTTCTTCAATGTACCATCACATGGGCATGGTAACCACACTTCAGCATGGGCTCCAAGTCTAGCAGCCGATGAATAAAACAAAATGAATTCAATGTTGTTTTTTTTCTTTTTTATAGATTTTTGTCTCCTATGGCTTTTAAGCAGCATTTTCTATTTTATTAGTGTTTTGCATGTGTATTATGGTGACTGATTTAGTGTTTTGTAGGGTTTCTGTATATGTTGTGGAGTTTTTGTTGTTTGGTTGTTTTAGGTTTTGCTTTGTTTGGTTTTGGGTTTTGCCTGCTTGTTTTCTAAAGAGAGAAATAAAGGGATGGCTTTGGATTGGTGGAGATGAGGGAGGAGCTGTGAAAGGAGAGATATCAGAATGTATCATAAACAGTTTTCAATTAAAAATGTTTTTGCACGTTTTCATGTTGTTTCTTGATGTTTTTGTTAAGGAAAGAGAAACCCAGAGAATTAAATAACCTATATTTATAATTTCAATCTCTCTCTCTCTCTCTCTCTCTCTCTCTCTCTCTCTCTCTCTCTCTCTCTCTCTCTCTCTCTCTCTCTCCCTCTCTTTAGCTTTGAGAAAAAAGAGTCTTTAAAGTAGGTATCAAGCCAGGAACAGGTGACATATAACTGTGATGGAAGCATTTGGCAAGCTGAGGCTGGAGGATTGCAATCTGAGGTCATCTGGGTAGACATAACAACCGTCTCAAGAACAACAATGACAGTGTATACTGACACCATTATCAAAATTAGTCGTAAAAGAAAATCAAAACCTAGAAGACAGTGAGTCCTTATCATCCCCTGGTCTCTGTCTACAGTATGCTTATGAGTTATGATCCTTTTATGCATATTCTGATTTTCTATCCATTAGGTTTTAAAGCTATTTTCATAGGTGGATGTCTCAGACACTAAACAAAAATAAATTCACAGAATTTCTACGACAATGTATGAAGAATAAATTATTATTAGCATACAAGTGGTTATCCACAATGTCTAGAAAAAATATATAAAATTTATACTTACTAAAGCCATTACTAAGATTCATCTGTATGAATGATGATGATGATAATATATTGGCATGCCCTGGTTAACTTTAACTGTCAACTTGACATGCCTAAAACTCACTTGAGATGAGAGTCTCAGTTTCAGTTTTGTCTAGTTCAGAACTCCCTATAAGCATAACCATGGAGGACTGTCTTGATTGATAATTCATCTAGGAGGTCCAAGCCTACTGTTCCCTGGGGCTAATGGGTTCTATGCTACATATGATAGCCAGCTAAGTGTGAGCCTATCAGCAAGCCAGTAAGAAGAATCTCCCATTGTCACTGCTTCAAGTTTCTGTTTGAGGTCCAGCTTTGACTTCTTTTTAGTATGGACTGTGACCTGGAAGCTGATATAATGGGAATTTTTCCCCTTATGTTGGTTTTGGTCAGAGTGTTTTTGCACAGCAACAGAAAAGGAAACTGGAATGGGGAAAGAGTGATCAAAGCATTTTTCAGACACAATTTTCAAACTGAAAATCAAACAAACAAGAAAGAAGTAGAACTATTTTGTAATTTCCCACAGTGCTTTGTGTGAGTTTGGGACCTTTTTGTTGTTGCTGTTTGTTTGCATGTTTTCTGGTTTTGTTGTTGGTGGTGGTGGTGTTTTGTTCTCCTTTCCTTTTTTTGCATATCTACTATTCTTGTTCATCTAACATTAGGGCAGCCATGTTAGAAAGACTTTATAGTTGTAACTTCTGACATTACCAGAAGACACAGTCTTACAGCAAATTCCCCAATCCTTCTGCTCCCCATGGAACATTGTTCCCTAAGCCTTAGGTGCAGAAGTATTTCATAGAAGTGTCTATTGGAACTGGTTTCACCACTTTGCATTTTGATTCCTTGTGGTTTTCTGAAACGGTCTCTGACTGTTGCAAAGATGCATTTACTTGATGAAGGGTGAAGACTATACTTATGTGTGGGTATAACAACAAACAATTAGAATGTTGTTAGGGGTTATGCTGGTTTAGTAAAGTTGTAGTGTGTGTTCTCTTCTAAAATCCATGACTCATAATTTCCCTATTTTTGAGAAGGTCCAAAGTCAAATTAGAAAACTCTTGGTTACCTCCAGGTTATTGTTCTCTTGGGTTTATCATGCTATGCTGGACTTCTGTAACTATGGGTACTGTAGCTCTTTTCTCTGAATCCCTGAGTCTTGGAAACAACTAAGTTGTTTTTTCTTTGAGTTTTACTCGTTTCCAAAATGGCAAATAAATGTGGCACTTCAGGAAATAACTTTGACACAGGAAGTCTGTCTTGATTATTCTCCGACTTTTATACTGAGGTACAGTTTTTCACACCCTAAAGAGTCCGATTCCCCTGGTTCTACTAGTCTATAAACCACCACCCTGCTTATGTGGCTGAACTCCTGCCCTCATGCTTGCCCTTTCATCACTGAACCACTTTCCAAGGCTCCATGTTGAGTTTTATGACCATAGGTACCTTGTGTTTTCTCCCTGCATCTGTAGCCCCTAAAGATTACTAGCTTACTCTTCCATTAGACTTTACTTATTTTAATAATATTATAATAATATATAAATGACCTTATAAGCTTTGGGTGAGTGACTTTAATTTCTTAATTTTGTGCCATTCCCTTACAAATTATCTAAGCTTTTGTCACATACCAAGACCTTGTCCCTGTTTGACTACTGAACACCAACATGCAACATTAGATGCAACAGAGTTTGTTTGTTCATTGACTTGGTCCAACATATCTGAGCTGAGCAATCGTGAACATTTAGGAACCATTTTCGGCTTGGATATTGGTTTCATCTCTCTGTGATTAAGTAAAGAGGAGTACAGTTAATATGAGATATGGCACATGTGTATTTAATTATACAAAATACAAACTTGTTTGCAAGTATGGCTATATTTTCCATTCCCAAAAGCAATGTATATAAATGTAGTCAAGTCCATTTATAACCTCATGAGTATATTGTCTTCACATATATCTCCTTTTAAAAGTAATTCTGCTCATTCTTACTGATGTGTGATACTGTCTCATTAAAGCTTTATTGTAATATCAGCCATGATATGATTGATCCCTTCAGCTACTAATAATGGGCAATATGTTTTCCATGGTTAGCAACTGTCTATCCTTTTCATAATCTCCTGTCATGGGAATTAGTACCTGATGTAGTAAATGCATTAAAGTGTAAATATATTTCTAAATGTGCATTTGAGCATACATGTACAGCAGCAAGTACACACCTGAATCAATTTAAAAATCAAAATTTTTAATTAAAAAATAAAATAGCATATGGCTGTTTAGATCACATAATGCTATGTCAGTAAGCTTGGAATGGCTTCACAGAACCCATGTTGGGTGGCTCCAATGGCCTAGAACTTCAGCTCTAGGAGATCTGAAACCCTCTTCTGAACTCTGCAGGCACTCATACATCAATACAAGTGTGTGTGTGTGTGTGTGTGTGTGTGTGTGTGAGAGAGAGAGAGAGACAGAGACAGAGACAGAGAGACAGAGAGAGAAAGAGGAAGAGAGAAAGAGGGAGAGAGAGAGAGACTGACTTTGATATGTTTAGTTTATATGTTGATATATAGCAAATATATGTCAAATATAGTCTTTGATGTACATATATTGTTTTAGTTTTGTTTTTGTTTGGTATCTTTTGGTTTTGTTTTGTTTTTGATTTTTTGTTTTTTTAATTTTTCTAGACAGTGTTTCTCTGGGCAGCTGTGGTTTTCCTGGAACATACTCTGTATTCCATTCAGGCTGGCCTCAAACTCTGAGATCTGACTACCTCTGCCTCTGCCTCTGCCTCTGCCTCTGCCTCTGCCTCTGCCTCTGCCTCTGCCTCTGCCTCTGCCTCTGCCTCTGCCTCTGCCTCTGCCTCTGCCTCTGCCTCTTCCTCTGCCTCTGCCTCCCAAGCACTGGCGTTAAAGGTATACACCACCACAATCTGGCTGATTTTTTTTTATTCATGTGTATTTGTAGTTGTGTAACTATTCCATAATTATATATACACAATATATATGTATATATACATATACATATATAGGCTTAATCATCTTAATCTTCAGACAGTTTAATAAATAAATATCAATGTGTCATATATTAATTAAAAACATTAATTCGTTTTAGCTTTGTATGTCTTAGGAAATGTGTAATATAACATAAGAATGCAAATATATCAAATGATTGATACAAAAGTGATCTTGAAACAATCTTGCCAACATTTTTCTCTATAATTAGTCCTATGAGCTCTTTTGATCTTATTTAAGAAGCACTTGCTCTTTGATAGTCATGTTTGGTAAGATAATACAATCCATATCTTACCAAGAGAATATTGTCACATTTGTTTGGACATAGCATACACAAAGAAGTACTCTATTTACTTCCAGGATACCTCAATAACTTTGAGTTTTAAATGCCATGAGGCATTGAATTAAAGCAAATGCTATGCTTAATCCAAAACTCCTAGTCATTTTGTGATGTTAACAGTTTTAACTCCTGTTACATTTGATGAGCCTAGGTCTAACAGCAATGTGATTTCTTAGTATTTGAAGTAATAATAATTTTGTTTTGTTTTATTTGATTGCTTTTGTAAAATTTAATCATTTATTTATTTATTTATTTGTTTGTTTGTTTGTTTGTTTGTTTGTTTACACTCTAGACCCCATTCCCCTTCTGGTCTACCCTCTGACCTTTCCATATCCCATAACTCCTCCCCGACCCCAGTCTCCACAAAGATGTCCCTGCCACCCACCACCAACCCCACCAGACCTCTAAACTCCATGGAGGATCCCTGAGATCTCTCAAACCCTGGACCAGCAACAAGGCAGCATACACCAGCTAACAGGAGGCCCCCAACACATATATAGCAGAGACTGACTGGTCTGGGTTCAGTCAGACAAGATGCACATAGCCCTCAAAAGACTGGAGACACCAAGGAAGTACTTATTGTTTAGACAGTTCTAACTTCATGAACATGGAGTAATTAATAGACTCCTGTGACATGAGCACTCTGTACTAATTAAGATGTTAGATGTTGTACTTACTTAATCCCTGATACCCATGGTGTAAGTAATGGATTATTTTCTTCCATTTTTTGAATAGAAAACTCATGATCAAACTGAAGTTTTGGATGCCCTCAATATCAAAAGAAAAAATATGTGCCTACTATTTCATATATAATTCAGCATAAAGTAAAAAATTGATTATTCCCTAAAGCCATTAAAAACTGCAAAATGGAAGAGTGAAATAATTCATCTATCCATGCAAATATATTCTGTGATCATATATTTTATAAATATTTTACAATTTCACTGTTATATTATCCATGAACTTTCTAAACTTTCAAAATAATGCTTTTCAAGTCTTCTAAGTGAATCATGACACAAGAAAAAGGTAATATAAACATGTGACATTACTCTTCACAGTTCCTAATTACCACACCACCTGGATGGTTGCTAACTGAAGATGGAAGGCAAAAAATTCAGGGCCACTGGATGTAGTGTAGTGACTTTTTGTTCACAATAGCAATTTCATCACATTTGATAATCTCCCACTCATTGCTGCATTTCAATACTACCAAAAAAAAAAGGTTGTTTAAAGAACAATTTAACTCTGCTATATAGGTGAACTAGGGTGTTTGTATGTGATTAATTTTAAACTATGATATACACACATGTCATTAGAATTTCATGTTGTGATTGGGCATGAGAGTAGTTATAATAGAAAGGTATCAGGAAACTAATGAAAGAGAGAAAGCAAATGAACTCAACGTAAGTTACTTAGTAGATTAAAGGAATCAGAAACTCAGTTGTTTATTTGAGGTGAGGCAGGTAGTTTTTCCCAGGTAATTCTAGCTGAAGAAGCCTGCAACAGATCAACAGCTGATTGTCCAAGTATGAGAGGGGTAAAAATGGCAAACTTTATTTAGGAAAACCAAACTGAAGTCAAATTTAAAACATAATATTTAATTTAAGAAAAACAAAAGAAAGAAATTATGAATTCTATAACAGAAGAGAAAAATAAATAAGCTAGCATGTCAAGGGACAGAAGATAGTGGATCCAAAAAATAAGGAAGAGAGAGAGAGAGAGAGAGAGAGAGAGAGAGAGAGAGAGAGAGAGAGAGAGAGAAAGAGAGAGAGAGAGATTCATGGTTCATGGAATTCAGAAGCTCTTAGACTCTTGAAGTCCATGAACTTTGGCTCCTATACTTATGGCAAAACAAGAGACAAGCAAAATGAAAATTGAAACCTCCAAATCATAGCTAATTTTAGGACATTCTCTGCAATATAAAACAGAGAATACAATTATTCAATGAAATGAAACGAAAGTGAAGACAGTGGGTCAGAGAGGTGGTTCCATGGGTAAAGAACTTGGTCTGTAAGTGAAAGGATCTGAATTTGGATCCCTAGAACTCACTTAAAGAATCTATATATTAAAGAGGGGATACATATATTGCCCTACATATATCCTCAGCTCCAAGTGGGAAGGCAGAAAAACAACTGCATCCCTGGAGCTCATTAGCTAGCCAATTAGTGAGCACCATGCTCAGTAAAAATCCTGTCTCAAAACCTAAGATGGAGAGAAATGCAGGGAAACCCACAATCTCAGTTTCTAGCCTTCCCATGCACTTGCGTGGACTTTAACCGCCCCCCCCCCCAACACACACAGACATGTAAAGAAAGGAACTTTTAGTTACTACAGTAAATAGAACAGGGAAATAGTAGAATATACCAATGCTTTGAAATGACTGTAATGCTTTTTAGAAATAAGTCAATCAAAATAAATTAGAAACCAGAAACATGAGAGCAAAGGACAATCTGTGCTTGGAAAGGTGAGAGATAGAGCTGTAAACATCTCTGAGTATCTGGGGGCAGAATTAAAAGGGAAGATCAGAAGCAATGAACCAAGGCTGTGTTCATCACACAGTGGGAAAACCTTCCAGAATGCAAGGATGACACTGGTCTGAGGGTATAGAGACAAAAGAATGACCACTACCATGGTTGTCCAGTAAGATTTTCAAATATGAGTTAATGGGCTAAGGATGGTCTTTGGACACTTTTTTAAAATTTTTCTTACATTTTCATTAATTTATTTTGTATGAAGCTGTCTGTGTGGAGGTTAGAAGGCAACTTGCTAAAGTCAAGTCTACCTCTTCCACGTAGATTTCAGGAATAGAATTGAGGCCATCAATCTTAGCAACAGTGTGAAGGCAAGAAGGTAGGTACTTCTAAAGGTTGAATTCTACACAGACCACAATATCAATAATATATGAGGTAGTAGTCAATTTTGTGCTGCTACAACAAAATACCTATGACTGGCTAATTTGCAAAAAATAGCAAGTTCTTTTTCATAGATATGGAAGCTAAAAAATTCGACATTAAGGCACAAGTATCTAGTCTTGTGGTGTTCATTAAATGTGTTCTTACACAGGGAAAGATGGAGGGGTAACATGCTAGTTTGATAAATGTGTCACACAAGGTCTTTACTAAATTTCTCAGGTTTATTAACAAAAGCACTTTAGTGGTCCCCTGACCACGGTCAAACTCCACCTCCTCATAAAGTCACACTGTAATCCCTGAATTTAAAATTATGTTTTAACCATAACAAGAAGAAACATACTTACATAATACCTTAGGTGATCCTTTTCTCAGAAAGCTACTGGAAGAGGTGCTACAACAAAAACCAGCAATGAAATTAAATGAAAGGTGTCCCAGTGACTCAGGCAAAGGAATTTCTAGTAGAATTGTATGGAAATTCCATGATAAAAGGTGTTTTAGGCATTTTTTTTTCTTCTGATATAACAAAGGTCCTTTAAGCCGGGCGATGGTGGCACACGCCTGTAATCCCAGCACTCTGGGAGGCAGAGGCAGGCAGATTTCTGAGTTCGAGGCTAGCCTGGTCTACAGAGTGAGTTCCAGGACAGCCACGGTATACAGAGAAACCCTGTCTCAAAAACAAAACAAAACAAAACAAAACAAAACCAAAACCAAAACCAAACAAACAAACAAACAAACAAAAAAAACAAATCCAACAAAGGTCCTTTAGCTAGATAACTTGTATAAAAAAAAAAAGTTAAAAGTTAGTCTATTAAACTCACAGGTTTGGAAGCTAACAAGATTGTTAGTCTTATATGTCCCGTGATAAGCATCATCATGTTAATATGTGTTAGAGATGGGGTAGGGCATGAAGAATACATATAAGAATCATATAAATGAGTAGTATTTGCTGCCTTATTAGGAAGACTTGAGCAGAAGCAGAAGAAAGAGAAGCACTTTTTGTACATAAGCATAACTGGTCTATTCCCAATAGAGTACACCATCAATGTAGAAATGGCAACTTGTCAACTCAATGGATTCTCACATTATGAAAACTAATTGTACTTCTCCATTTTACACTTGATCTTAGCCAAAAGGCCGAGAAGCGATACTTCTCCATTTTAATAATGGAATGAGCAAGATACTCCCTCCTTATCACTAATGGCCCTGGCTTGCATATATTCTTATTGAAGTTGCTTGGCAACATATACCCGAATTTCTTCAATCCTTGTTTTGATAAAAGAGAAATGTAGAATATAAGTACTTATTTTACGTCATTGTACTCACATGAAAACTGTCTTTCCCTTGAATCTTTCACCCTGAATAATCTAATGATGTCAGTCAATACTTATAGAATTGTAGCAATCTCAAACTCTAATGCAGAAAGAAAAATACAGGTGTCTATGATGTGCACATTGATTTTAGCAGTTCATCCTTAGTGGAAAATGTAATTGAATATGTGTTCAGATGGATAACACCGTTTTCAAGGAAGAAAAAGACAGCTTAATGCAATGGGAAGAACTGAGTATATCCACACATTAAATAATTGTGTAGTCTGCTGATTGACAGTGATTCTTTTTACCTAAAAAATGTGTGTGTGTATATATATATATATATATATATATATATATATATATATATATATATATATATAATACATTCACTTCCTCTCTCGACATAGCACTTGCTTGTTCAATTGCTGTCAAGTTGACATGCAATATATCCTTTATAACTTTTAATGCAATATATCTTTCCTTCCACACACCCACAGGATAAAGCAATGCATCTACTTTAGTAAAAGCATTCTAAAAATATTTTTGATACAGTAATGGCATATAATGTTCTCGCAATGCTTTATAACCTTTCTACAAAGGTATAGGAATACAGTTGTGTTTGTGAGTGTATGCTCATACAGAGAAAACAGATCATCTACCTTCCTAGGATGAAATGGTCTTTTAATATACTTACACTCTATAGAAATGAATGCCAACATAGATATACATTAGTTATGAGGAAAAGCAATCATTAATTTTCTCATAAGAAAGAGTGTTTACTCTCCCTCCATGTTTGTTCTGGAAATGGAACTCAGGTGTCAAACATCCAAGAGTATGTAAAGCAAGTGAGGAAAATTTTATTTAACCTAAATATTACTCACTCATTTATGGCTATCCTTCATTATCAGTTTTACTACATCAGGAATTATTGAAGAACCAAATAAATGGATACACCTGTGAGTGATTTTTTTTCTTAATTAAATCATTTTAAGTGGGAATTAATCTAAATATATCTACACTGAATATTGTTCATGCCTGTTAGTGTACTATATAACAGACATAAAAGAAGAAAGCTTGCTCTCTTTGCCTGCTTGTTCTCTTTCATAGTGGAGAGTCCATTCTTCCCCAGGCATTAGAACCTATTTCTTCAGGATTCTGGGCTATAATGAAGATCAGCTGAGATAGCCTGCTTTGTAGATTGTATAATTACTGGATTCTTAGAACTTCCATTATTGACAGACATTTTTGGAATAGATGGGTCATTTTAATATGCCACTGATAAATCTAATAAAATAATGTATATTTATATTATAGATAGATAGATAGATAGATAGATAGATAGATAGATAGATAGATAGATAGATAGATAGATAACAGGTTTTTTAGAGAGTACTCACTAATACAAATGCTGGGACCAGAAAAGTAGAAGAATAAAAGTATAAAACATGAATATTTTAAGTATATGGAATAGGATTTCCACTTTGACAACACCTACAGTTGTAGAAGCCTCTCAAAGAGGCTCTTTCAGAGAGCACTGAAAGCCCATGGTGTAAACTATTTTACAAACTTAAGGAGACAAATGCGTTTGGTTATCCTGATTAACCAGTTATGAGAGGCAATGGATTTGCTAACTCTATATATAAACCTTTTGACATTTTTTTAAAATAAAGAAAATGATGATGTTTGATTGTTCCAAGAATCTCTAGATAAATGAACTAAAGAAAATAATGCGCCCCCATGATAAAATTAAGCAGTTTCTACTATCTCAGAAATGGTAGAGGATAACAATGAATTCAGTGATAAAAATGACAGGCCCACATGTGACTAAACACACTAAACGGTTCTAAATGCCTTGAGAGAGACACTTCTGTCCAGCAACCAATGAGTCCAAGTTGTACAAAATCAAACTGAAGTCCTCATTATAAGACTGGCTGAATTACAAAGAAAATACAAGTTCCAGAATCTGAGGTCATCTGCTGTTGAATAACATCATTCACTGATAAATAATAGAATCCTACCACTTGCCATGGGAATGTATAAGAGGATTCTACTGATGTTGAGAACCCTCAGATTCTCAAGCTTTATTTATTTTTTAATCTTATCTGAAGAAGGAATTTCTCCATCCTCTGCAGAAGATATACTTTTACCTTTACCCCCAAAATATTGCCATTTCTACATTTACCAGGTAAGGTAATACCTTATTGTCTGGTAAATCAGCAATGATTTTCTTTGAAGGAGATGCCAACCAAGACAATACTGATGCCCTGCAGGGCCCACTAATAGTTGCCTTCAGACCTGTAGCCAGATTACAGGTTTAACAGGCTCCTACTAGGGAGATAGAACATACAGTCCATGCAGAGATATTAAAGAGCTATTAAGGAACTTTATAAGTTTACTAATTCATTCACGCAGAAGCTTGGGAAATACATATGGAAATGGATTTAAAGGGTATGCGATAATGGTGGCAGGAACATAAACCTGGATCTGACTGAGTTTATTGATAGGGGTGCACTAAATGGAGATTCTAGATTTATTACTTTTATTATATATATATATATATGCTGCCTGCCACTCAGTTGGATGAATTATGTTCAGTGGGTCTCACTGGGCCTCAAAATATCACAGGCCAGGCATCAACACTGAATATCCAAGTCAAGATGGTCATAGTTATAGTGATGGGCAGCATAGACAAACCAATTTTCTTAATGCCCACAATGATCAGCACAGGCAAAGTTATTTTTATGGTAGCATGATTCACCTGACCCTTTGGTACTGGATAATTATGGTGTTTCTAGGCATAAAATAGATAAATATCCTACTTCATTTTTTCTTATTTGATCTATACAAGTGGAAAAATTCTCAAACTAATGAAAGGCTACATGAACCAATTTCCAGAGGTAATAAGCAGACCCAGAATTCCTTGAATGGAAGGCAAGCCAGGTTTCCCAGAGGAAGGGCCTTGATAAAATACCTGAGTTTTGTTGTTAGCCTTTCTTTCCATTCCTTCCCCCAAAGAGACCAACAGCTTTTTACAAGGATAATTCAAAAAGACTGCCTACTCCAAATACAGCAGAATCATGGGGCAAAGTTCCCTTCACAGCACAGTCCCAAGCTGTGAACATTAGCCTGCTCATTATGTTGGGGTTACTTTATTCATAAGAAGTTTTTATACCAAATATGGTCCCTCCCTGCTCCCAGACTACTGAGTAGTCTTAATTCTGGAGTGGAGACGTTATGTTCTACAGTGTATGCAAGATGAGAGAATCACAAGCACAATCATGCACAAAATAAAATTCTAATACAACTTAAGAGCAGCAAATTTTGAAATCATCAAAAACAAGCCCTGAATATCAGAATCTAGTATTTCTTCTCATTCTGGCAGGAGAAGATTAAATAATATTATTAAATAATTTAATAATAACAATTAAAGAATTAGCTCCTTTGATGAATGGATAGTGCTTGTTATTCTTCCATCTTGTACTCTCTAAGCAACATAAAAAGGATCTCAAAGATATATAATTCAGAGCAAATAAAAATTAATATATTCAAAATGTGAAGCTGACCACTATATATGTGTATTTTACATTGTTTTCAGCACCTCACTATTTCTATAAATATGAATAGCAAGTATCATGTGATGATCAGCACTTTGCATTTAATAATCCTAAAGATAGTTTCTGGTACAGGATAATTACTCTCTACATTACTACTTAATGAATCAATGAGTGAATTATGGGCATATTAACAAATATGTAATATAAAATTACTAGGACTAACATTAATCCTAAGTTTATTTTAAGGACAACTGATTATATTTGTGGTTTCTGTGACCAAAGAATTCTACATGCCTAAACAATACTCTAGAAATTTCAGTTGTGGCTATGTCTAACAAAACTGATGTATGCATAATTTAAAATATATCTTTGGCATGTTTCAAGTATTTCATATATGACTAGACCATATTGGCATTTGCTGTTCATTGTGCTGATGCACGTGTTTATCTTAAAATACAAACAGATTACATTTCTGTTCTTTCCGCCTGAGTTGCTCTGTTCATTAGTAGAACATTTCATTATGCACGTGAACTATGTCATTTTGTTGACATTTCATCAATATCTAACATCTGCTCAAAATTCAGATAATGATTTCATTCTCTTTGAATATACAATCAGAAGCACCTTTGTGGCATCATATGGTGGACAATATTTGATTTTTCAGGGACAGTCTATGCTATGCTCCTGAATAGTTATGACAATCTACATTCCTGTAGGCAGTGGCTCTTTTCTTCTACCCTTAACACTTCCTGACTCTTGTCTTGTAAATCATAGGAAGCCTATAAGGTAAGAATAAATATGTTTCCTGGTCCTAATTGTCATTTCCCAATTTGGTGATGCTCCCATTGGCTACACGTTTCCTTTGCAAGATGCTATTCAGATCTGTTGTCCTCATGATACGATATAGATACATTTACTCACCTCACCTGATTTATTGATTGAGTATAATTGGATAGAGGCCAGAAAAGAACCTAAGGGTGTATTGATGAAAAGCAGAAATTGTGTTTATGTGTGTGTGTGTCTGTGTGTGTCTCTGTGTGTGTGTGCATGTGCACATGTGTGTACATGAATGTGCATGTAAATATTATTCAGTCATACAACAGAAAGAGCTGACATTTCTTAGCATGCTAACCCTGGAGGACATACACTAATTAAAAAAAAGGCCATAAACAGAAAGATAAATCCTACATACTGGTAGATCTCAGCTATATGTAAAATCTAGAACAGTTGAATGAAAAGTCAAAGAGTAAAATATCAGTTGCTTGATTTTGAGAATTGAAGAGAACTGACCTATGTAGGTGTTAGGAACAGTTATAAGATGAATAAGTTCTTGGCATCTAATATAAAGAATAGTAACTATGGTCAATAACAACACATTGCATAGTTGATATTGGTTAAGAAAATAAATCTTAAACCATGCTATTACACACACAGACACACATACACACAGACACACATACACACATACACACACACACACACACACACACACATACACACACACATCAATGTTTACCATGGAAAATAAAGAATCTTAGTAATAATGCAAAATGCATGCATATATAAATTATTATGTTCGATCCTTTGCAAGAGCAAACTTTCAAAAGTTGCAAACTTTACTTGTAATGCTGAAAAAAAAAATCAACCAATTGAAAAGACCGAAGATGAACTGGGTAACATTTTATTTCTTCTCTTTATAAAGGCTATATGCTTTAACACAGTTGGGGAAATTGTTTGATTCTTGCAATTAAATTAAACACAGATATTTTAAAAATTATACAGTCACACCAACACATATTGGTTGAAAAAAACATCTTCAGGAACACTGGCTCTCATCTGCCTATCTCACTATCTTGCTGTCAGTTAGTGTTTCATCCTATGAATATATCCATCTGGTTTGTATTGCAAGAAATAAAATAATGATTGCAAATAAACAATAGTAACAAAACAGAATGAGATGACCCTTGTGTCCAGAACAAAAGAGAGCTTTCGTAAGAAAGTTTAATCCAACTTAGAGCTATGTACTTGGTTGGCGTGCTCTTGAAAACCTATAATCCCAGCATTTAGGAGCTTGCTGCTAGTGGATCCTGTAAGCTCACAGCTGCTGCTCTAGTGCCAAGCCTGAATGCCTGCCTGTGCCTTCCCATTATGATGACCATGAATTCCTCTGGAACTGAAAGTCCCCAATTAAAGCATTTTTCTTATAAGCTCCCTATGGCATGGTATTCTGTCATAGCAATAGAACCCTAAGACACTGAGGGTTAATGATACCATCTGTGAGAATATTAAAAAATAAAACAAAAACAGAATGATCCTTAGACTCTTTTGGAGGTTATTTCTTTTAGCCAATCAAAAGTATGGCTTTGTTTGTTTGTTTGTTTGTGGGGAACAAATGGATGAAAGAAGCCAATTCTCAGAAAGGCAATGTCAGAACTTACTTCAGTAGGTATCTACTAATTGCCCTTGAATGCTTTTGATAGAAAGTTGTATAGAGATAATCATCTTTTTAAACACTGTTGTGCTTTAACAAGTGTAATCTAATGCTTTACTGTAGTTTCTAATTTTTGTGCCATTTTAACATGATTCAGAAGAAACATAAAGTCCCATTTTGTTGATTTCTCTTCAGGTAAGTGATAAGAAATCTTCCTTTGTTTTATCTATGCTACATTTGTTTGTTTCTCTTAGCTGTTCCTTATCTGGTATGATATTAAGTCTTTAAAGATACTTTTACCCATTTGCCATTTACCATTTACCATTGAAGGTCTGCTATTCTGCCCTAAACTAAAGTCAAGTTGCTGAACCGGCCTAAATGAATTAAGCAACCATTTCTTCCTCCTCTCTTAATTTGCTATGATTGTAATCATTAAGATTATTTGGGTACTACCTCCTTTCCCCTTTTATCTATATTGAAGGAAACTTCTACAGTGTTTTGTGAAGGTTTTTTTAGCTATTAAACTGCTGCCTGTGCCTTATGTTTATACATTGAGGTTTTAGAACTAAAATATAAGTATCTGTTTCATATTATGCTGTCAGTCCATTGCTATGTCCCATTTATATCTCTTTTCCTTATTGTTCCCTCATCAAACCTGTTGGCTCTCTTATTTATATCTTTTACATTATTGACTTACATCAAGCCTATTAGCTTCCATCCTTGACTCTTGGGTGGAGCTTGTTTGCCTACATACTTTCTTTGCATTATTTTTCTGGAAGAACCATTTTTACATGTATAATCTTCCTTATGGAGTCCTATAAAACATCTAGAAAATAGAGACCTTCTGTTTTGGAGCTCTTGAGGGGAAGGACTGAAGTCATTGATTATCTGATATCTAGTGCCTAGTGCTCTTTTCCTAGAAACACACAGACACACAGACACACAGACACACACACACACGCGCGCGCGCACACACACACACACACACATGCACGTGTGTAGCACCTGCACAGAGTGCTACTTGTGTCTTTTTGCAGATATGTCCTGTTATTCAAAGTTATGTGCAACTTTTCTGATCCTCAGCATCAAATTCACCAAAGATAGATAAACCATGTATCAATATTAAAATGTGTAAATCATAAGTGTTAGCATGTAGGTAACTGGAAGACTGAATCATCATAAATATTTGTGGTGTCTCAAAATATTCTTATTTTCATATCCCTTAGCATACTTCTTTTTTCTTCTTTAATGCTCACAATAATCACTTTTTGAAGTTACCTTTGATTCAATTTAACATGAAGAAGGAGATAAAACATGTTTTTACTTGCTTAGAAGACAAAGCTACTCTAATAATGAATGACTCAGTATGTGAATCGAGGTAAGCTGACTTCGTTCTTTCTTCAACTAATTTGTCACCATGCCTCTTGAAGCTACTAAAATAAAATGGTTCCAAAACTACATCGGAGATTGATGAAGCAAGTTTGGTATAATCAACATCAACCTGCATCTCTTGTTCAGGTCTCTGAATATACTGGCATACCTTCCAATTACTTGCGATGGTATCATCAGATTGAACAAAAAGGGTTTTCTTATGCCTGCATTCAAATTCACATGTTATCTATTGCTTGTGAAAATAATGAGCATGATTTTGTAAATGGCTAAATATTCTTAAATAATACTAGAAACCCATTTTCATGAGAAAAATCAATAAATTGAGTGATTTATGCTAGCCCATATTCTCAATGTTCTTTAAGAAAGGATCAGATATCTTGCTTACTAGGGCTAAAGTATCTGAGATTTTTTCCACATTTCTTTATATATTAGATTTGGAACCATTTTAGAAAAGAAATAGAATTACTTTGAGATTATTCCCATTAAAAATTGATCCAAACCATTGTAACCCAATTATAAGCTCATAACATGGTGCTATGGTTAGTATCTACATTCTACTTTGTGAGTCTTTAGTATAATTTAATTTCATTAAGGGAACAGAATGTATCAATATGCTAATAAATTAACCTCAGCATTCTCTTTTCTATAGCTTATATTACGCAGTGGCTGAGAAATGAATATTATTTTTGCCACAATAATATTACACATTACAGCAATAATATTACACATTAAAAATATCCACTAGTACCAAAAAAGTTTCTGAGACATACCAAAATATATTTTTTTAATCTGGCTCTTCTTTTATAATTTTATTTGACATTAGGATTATTTTAGTAGAAAGATCATATTTCTGTAAGCCTACAGTATATAAATTACTATTCTCCAGCCTTTGGTAATCAGAACAATGAAGGTTCTATTGCATTTAGACTTATCAGATAAGAGGCTTCTGGATATCTATACTGTTTGTGTTACCCTCACCTAACTTTGACAATAATTATGTGTGCTCCTGTCAAATGTTACAAATAGCATCTCTAATATTCTAATGATGTTTATGTACTGAAAGGTTATCCTACAGTGTATCTACCATCTTGCAGAAGCAGTTCCTGATAAGCATTATTGATAACTATATGAATAACCATAAACAGTTACCTGCCTCCAAGTTTTGGAGTTACTTATTTCCAGATAATTAAATGCATCAGTAATTACTAAAGAGTATTTTGCAGTCCTTTTCCCTCAAATTTACTTTTGGTATCCATTGTTGATGCATGAGACATTTTTTCTTACTGATGTTTTCAAATAATTATTATTTTATATACATCTCTTTTTGGCCTGCTTATATGTTCATACAATATGTATGTGCCTGGTGCATCCACAGTGCCAAAGAGAGCAGTATCTCTTCTCCTGAAACTGGAATTAAAGTAGTTTTGGGCCATTATGTGGGTACTGAGGATCAAACCAGATCCTCCAAAAGAATAGTTAGTGCTCTTCACCTCTGAGCCATCTCTCCAATCCCCACTACTCATCGTCAAACTATCCAAGGTTTGTTTCTAGTAATATTAAGAATCTTTACTTACATAACTAATTCATTTTTCACTCATGTAAGTTAACAGGACAATAAAAATGCTGTTTTAACTCTTTCTCTCCAATCCTCAAGTCCATGGGCCAGTTCAAGTCTCTTGCATGTTTTTATACAGATTATATACCAAAAATAATTTATAATTTCTTAAACTTCCATGATCTACTTTGGCCATTTACATACATAGTAATAAAAAAAAGTCAATGTGCTTATAAATAAATAAATTGTAATGTTATTTACATACAAAGGTTTTACTGGAACATCACCATGCTCAAACATCACCAGTTGTTGATTCTGACCATGAGTGTTTCCATGGCTAGTGGGAAAGATGAATGAAATAACAGGACCTTGTTGCCAGCAATCACTTAAATGTGTATCTGACCTTTGACATGAGGTCTCTGTTGACTTCTGCTTTTACTCTCTGTGGAGCAGATTCTTGGGGTGTCTTGATGTGTCTCTCTTCCTTCTGCACTGGATCTTTTCCAGTGTTTTACAGTATTCTCCTTTCCAGTCTTCAGAGGTGTGTAAAAACACTGAGATGCTTTAAAAAAGAATGAAAACTATCTCTTTCTTCTCTCTCTCTCTCCCAGATTTCTTATCTTGTGAATATTTTAGTGGAGATACATGTTAATAATTTGATTTTATTGATTGGACATAACTAACCTATTGGAATAGCTCAGAAACATGAGCTTCCTAATAATATTACCCTACCTTAAGGCCTGGATTTCCATGGGCATAAGAATACTTACTTCTTGAGTGCCAGTCAAACATGGAATATGCCAAAAGACTCATTTTAAATATACTAAATTGCAGGATATTCATAGGTAATATATAAAACATTTCACAGGCCATTGTCTATTTCAGAAGATAGACTATACATTGTTCTGGTAGATTAATACTGGTTGTCCCAGAAACTTTAATATGCCCAAGTACAGTGTGGGTTTCCAGGAGGATGTATAATCTTTTTATTTTTCCCCCATGTTGGTTGTATGATTCTACCATCTATTTCCAAGCAACCCAATGACCACCCATAGAAACTGTTCTCTTATTTCAAAGGAAAGTCATGATAACTATAAAGCACTATGAAAGCATAAGCAACCATTTGGGAAGTGGTGTTGTTTGTTTGTTTGTTTAACCTTAGGATCTAGATGTTTGACCAGTGACCGCATTCATTTCTAATTAAATAAATTCGAAAAGTCTTAAAGGTAGACTGTGGCCCAGTCTGAACACTAGCCATTGTGATTTTTCCTTTTAAGCATTTAGTGATTTCCAAACCTGCTTTAGGGAAATAAAGTCTCTCAAATCACCAGTTTACAATGTAATCGGAAGATTTTTATTATAATGTCTCTAGTAACAACCAATTTACTTTTAGGTAAATTTATATCCAAAAATTTATTCCTTGGAAATGTCATTTGCTCATATCTGTTTTGTTTTTATTTCAATTATACCTTTCTAGAAATTGTAGTTATCATGACTGAAGTAATTTGTCACATAACTTAAATGCAGATATTTTGTACTGTCTTAAAATTACTAAATAGCATGCTAAGCAGATTGTATTTAAGGATGTATATGTTTATACGTTAATTATAATCTAAATTTATATGTACATTATATATAATTTATACCTATATTAAATCTCAAAAATGAAATAAATTTTAAAAATTTAAAATAAAATACTTTCATACAGTAAATAGACTATGAATTTGAAAGATTAGCAAGGAGGGGTATATGGGAGGATTTAAAGGCAGGAAATGGAAGGGGGACATGATGTAATTATAATTTCAGTTATCATAAAATAATAGCCAAGAAATTATTTACTTCTGTATGAATGTTGAGGTCAGAAAGACTGCTTGTAGTAATCCATTCTCTCCATTCAACATGTGGATCCTGGGAATCTTATTTCGGTCATCGCTTGGCACCAATCACTTTTACTTCTGGACCATCTCTATGGCTACCATATGTATTTTTGAAGGGCAAGTAGATGAGCTAAAATATGTCATACAACAGTAAGTTTGAAACAACTAGCAAAGACATTTGCTCTCTGCTCTCTGTTCCTTCAGGCAACAGTATAGTGATTGATTTGTTTTTCTCATAATACTATCTAAATGATGATCAAAATGGAGAGCCCTACTACTATCTATGTAGTCAGAAAGTCCAGTTTTCTTGAGGTTTCTTTGCTTCCTTAGCTATTAACATTCATTTCAATTTTATTTGAACTCATAAACTTTTCTTTATGAAACTACATTGGCCACCATTCAGGTATAACAAGAAGATAAGGAAAAGATTGAAAAACTTTAGAGGACTGGGGCAGGAAGTTTTTCAGATGTCCTTCAGTTGACTTGTTTGCATTTCCTCAAAAGAGGCTGCTGCAGAGCCGCATAGAGTTGAGAATGGCTTTGAAAGCAGTTATTGTTCCAAGGCTAATTTTAACCTTGTGATAAAGATTGCTTTTTGTATTCAGTTGAATGTGATCCAGTAATTGTTTGTCAAGGCTAAGTGCTGTAGGACATAATACATTTTTAAAATGGTGTTTTGTAATTATAATACAAGCATCCTTATAGGCTACTGTACAAGAGAATGCTACAGAGGAAGGGTATTGGGTTTAGAAGAAAACAGATTTTAAATTCTCTTATTTTAATTTTTAAATTCCATTGATGCTCAGTTTACATCTGGAAGACTTTGCAGCAATGCCCAAATGAAGGATTTTTTCATATAAACAAAATTTTTATCCCCTCCCATTCTGTACCTTCCCATTTTCATCACTAAGAAACCAATGACAATATTAGGGGTGTGTTGCCTAAGGTGGTTTTAATATGAGTTTCTGATTACCTGTGAACCATCAGCTCATGTCAAGGTTTTCAGGCAATAACATCCTGTTACTGAAATGTCTCCAAGATGCAATCTTTAGTGTTGTATAGATTGATGGTATTTTTTTTTTTTACTATCTTAATTAGTAGCTGTAAAAAGATGTTAGAGTCATGTCAGAGAGCCTCATTATTTCGTTAATGACTAGATTCCCTAGCCTTTCTGAAGCATTCAGAGTCATGTACTGATAGAGGTGATGATGTGCGGGCCGTGTGCTTGAGCCGCACATAAACTGCTGACTCAGGAATATTTCCACTTTGTACTTTATATTCTCTCCTCTAAAAATGAGTACCTGTAAAGAGGATAAATAGCTTTGTTAGATGGAAGAATGGAGATGCAGTTGGACAGGGTGGTGCATGTCTTTACTGACTTCAGGAAGTAGAGTCAATCAGATCTCAGGGACTTTGAGGCCAGCCTGGTCTACAAAGTGATTCCAGGGTAGCCAGGGTACATAATGAGAATCAAAGCAATCAAACAAACAAATGAGAGCTACAGTGGTTGATTTCAGAAAGGACATGGCATATAATTACTCTTCAGAATAAGGCTTATTAGGATAAATGGCATTGAGAGCGTTACTGGGGGAACAATTGAAAGGAATATTGTGGTTATATTAAAGACAGCACAGCAGAGACATAAAGAAGGGCGTGCCTTCCCTTAAAACTCAAAGAAAAGCCTCATTCAGAGGGATATTTTATGAATAAGAGATAACAATCATGGCAAGACAATGTGCAGTAGCCTAGAGAAAAGAACCACCAGAAAAAAAATTCTTGAAAAGAAAAATAATTTGACTTTACATGATTTGGAGGAGTTGCATAAACGTACTATTTTAAGGCTTGCTTTTTTCCTGTTTTTGTACATTATTTTGTGTTTGTATTTGAAGTATGATTTGCTTTTATCTTTCCCATTTGTAAACTTTCATTAGGATAAAGGGCATTGAGACCAGTACTGGGAGAACATGTCAAAATGACAACTTGTCACAATCTAGAATCACTATGAGATGAGACTTTCATTTTAGGAAATGATCTAGAATCAGGTTTGTGCATGTCCCTGCCTGAGGAAGAAGTGTCTTGATTACTGTGTGATAGGAGACACCCAGGCCACTTTGGGTGGAACCATTCCCTAAGCAAGAGTTTCTAAGCAGTGTAAAAGTGGATTGAGTCTAGCTAAGCATAAGGAAGTAGGCAGTATGGATCCTTTCATCTCTCTCAGTTCCTGATGTAACCAGCTGCTTGGATTCCTTTCTTGAGTTCCTGAAATTATGAACTGTAACCTGGAATTATAAACCCCTAAACCCTCGTCCCTTAGGTAGCTTCAAGTCAGGCAGTTTTATCAAGTTGGTATGATTGAAACAAGAACACCTTTAACAAAATTAATGTTGAGTCATCCAACGCCTCTGCTGCGTTCTACTCTGCCGCCATTCTTGTTTTGTTTTGTCCTCATCCTTGAGTTATAATGATCTAAACCATGAAATTTTCAGTTTATCTTTCTCTTTTGTACAAACCTTCTCTGTTGGGCTTCCACTGGAGGCTGGCTACTAAGATGGCTTTGCTTTATGGCTAATCATTGTTAACTCAGATTCTTCTTTCAGCCATTCTCTGTTGATAGAAAAAAAATCACAGCTTTCCTTCAAAAGGAGTAAGAGGTAATTGAAACATGGGTTCAGGTTGCCCAAGTACAATGTTGTCTTCAGTCAAGTGTTGTAAAGATAATGATGTTTTTATAGGGACAGAACAAAAGAGAGTTAGGGACTAGGTAGGTCATTTTAAAAATAAACTCATGGAAACATCAGGTAGGTAAGTTACAGCAAAGCAGTAAAGTGTCAGCTATAGGCACAGGTGCTATTTGAAGACCTTCATAGCTTTTGAGTTGATAGAAGCCTGTCAGAAGTCTCATAGCCACAGGCATTTTAGGTTTCACACAGAAGTATGCAGTGATTGGCTATGAAGGTGATTAAACAGAGCCCAAGCTAATTTTGACTCTGGACCTGTGACATTCCTACCATACACTGCCATGCCAACTAGGATCAGTTGATCAGCCTTGTAGACTTTTAAACAAAAATATAGCATATTCTTGAGTTTTCAGCTTATATCTCTTTCCCTTTGGTGGTTTATTTACTACCACGTGTCTAGAATCCGATTTTTCAAAGCTATTTCTCTCTCTTTATTGGTACCTAGAATCTGAGAATCTGTATCTCTGACTAGCTCTTTGATATGTAATAACTTCTACTCAAATATTGATTCCTCTATTTTTTCTATATGCTCTAGTAAAATTCAATCAAAACTTTCATTTCTTTCTTTACATGTCATGTCTTGAAAGATCTGATAATATTTTTCCCCATTTGTTAGAGCTATTCTCAGGCAACATTCCCAAATTATAAAATCAACATAACTAACACCTTCCATCTAATTAAACTAGGTCTACCCCATTGTTTATTCTAAACAATTAACATCTCTTTTGGTAATGTTACAAGTCCTCACAATTCTGAAGCATCTGACCCTTTGGTGGCATGTTTATTTCTCTTTTATTTCTAAGCATATCAAGCTTTTTTTTTGTTGTTTAATCTGACCAACATACTCTACACATTTTTGTAGAGACCAGATTTTGTGTCTTATTGTTTCCTGCTGTCTGTCACGCAGGTTTCTTTAGTGTTTTCTTCATTCATGAGCTCAAAGTCCTTTGAAATTTTTTTACAGATACTTTCAGAAACCTGGAGTAATGTGCTTTATGGCTGGGGAATGGCATTTCGTTTCTCTTATTAGCAAAAATGCAAGGTGGTTTATTTTTTGAATTTGCAAACTCAGACATCAGCTCTGAAAGGCAGGCATACTGAGTGTAGAGAACAGTCTTTAGTTCTTTTTATTATTATTATGATCATTATTATTATTATTATTCCCCTTCTAGTCTGTCCTCTGACTGTTCATCCCATACCTCTTCCTCCATCTCCAAGAAGATGTCCCCACTCCCCCACTCCCACCCCTCTAGACTTCTCCCATTCCCTGGGGCAAGTCTCTCTAGGGTTAGGTGCATCTTCTCTCACTGAGGCCAGACTAGGCAATCTTCTTCTGTATATGTGTCAGGGGCCTCATATCAGCTGCTGCATGCTGTCTGGTTGGCGGCTCAGTATCTGAGAGATCCCAGGGGTGCATATTAGTTGAGACTGCTGGCCTTCCTATGGGGTCACCCTCCTCCTCAACTTCTTCCAGCTTTTCCCTAATTCAACCACCGGGGTCCCCGGCTTTTGTCCATTGGTTGGACATAATTAATATCTGCATCTGACTCTTACAGCGGCTTGTTGGGCCTCTCAGAGGGCAGTCATGTGAGGATCCTGTCTGTAAGCACACCATAGCAACGATAATAGTGTCAGGCCTTGGAGCCTCCCCTTGAGCTGGATCCCAATTTGGGCCTGTCACTGGACTTCCTTTCCCTCATGTACTTTTCCATTCCATTCTAAAGAACTGCCATCTTTAGTACTATTTCACGAACTTTCCTTGTACTGAATTAGCAAGAGGTACAATCCAGGTCACCTAGGTCCTGCCTTCCCTCACCTCTTCTCTTTCGTCCTTTTTTAAAAACAAACTGCACATTTGCTCATCTCTACAGCTTATATTATCATATTTTTTTCTGTTTGTTTGTCTGTCTGTTTGTTTGTTTGTTTTAAAGTTTATCATATACATGACCTTGCAGGCAACGTTAGTTGTCAGTAATTTTCTACTCTCATTTCTAGTTAGTGGTGAGAACATAGTGTACTTTAAGAGGAGGATGTAGTTACTCTAGCAGATCTTAGTAGGGCAATCTAATGTTTTTTATTTATTTGTAGCAAGATCTATGCAGGTTCCATCCATCCTTGAACAGGAACTATTAAAATTTATTTCTTACCTCTAAAGACATCATGACTAGGAACTGAGGTTTGGAAACACAAACAGGTTTGCATTTGTAAGGCAAATTTTATTGGCTATTATACATGATTAAAGGCTGTTATAGATACCTAACCCACTAAAGGTTCTTTTCTATTAATAAGGTTGACAATTTCACTGATGTGGCTCCTGTCTTAGGAGATTCCTAACTACCACATTAACACCTGCTACCACACATGGGCCAGTCAATCTTGACTTTCTCTGTCAACAATGATTTTGTTTCCTCAGCTCCTGGGAGGAGATGGTAGCCATCCATACCCATGCCATGAGGATACACAGCTAGGGCTGAGCCCTGAGTGGATCTTTCTCTGTGATAACGGCCCTAGGTCTAGGCCTGGAAGTTTTTTACCCTCTAGACAGTCTAGTCTTCCAGGATGACTGATTCAACCCTGCTTCTATCTACTTCTGACTGAACTGCTCTGCTTGACTTCATACTAACACTGGCAATAGTCCTAATCTCATGATTCTTTCTCATCACCACCACTTCTTTCTCTGTCTCTCTGTCTCTGTCTGTCTGTTTCTCTCTGTTTTTCTCTCTGTGTATGTCTCTGCCTCTCTGTCTCTCTCTTGCTCACTCACTAAGTACCCTCTCTTTCCTGTGCCATTCTCATGAGATTTGTACTTTTCCTAATTCTGATACATTCTGTCAAATATTTCTCTGATTTGTCACTTAGCCCCTCAATAAAATGTCACTTTTAAACATGGCTGTTTCCTTACAAATTACCTTACCTTCATTATTCGAGATTAAAGTTGCATACTAAGGACATGTCTGTATTCCAGTGAGATCATACTGTAATCCAGGGCATGTCTGCATTCCAGCAAGAACACACAGACCTAGATCTTAGGATGAGATCCCTTGCCAGAGCAGTCATGCTGTTGAATTAAAATTCCTCTATATTTTCCAGTGTTCATAAGCCATCAGAACTCAGTTTAGAAACCACCAAGGATATATAACATGTACAAGAACACAGCACTTCATAGCTGCTTTCTTTCTAGGAGCTTTGCTTCTTCTTCTTCTTCTTTTTTTTTTTCTTATACCTCAGAACCTAGCATATTCTGACATTTAAATTGTATGCTGAAAAAACCCAAACAAACAAAAACAAAACAAAACAAAAACAGTCCTTACATCTCATGGAAATTCTCTTGCTATCTTCTTAACTATGTTTCAGAAATGGTGTCATCATGTCTGATCCTTTTATACATTTGCTTAACTAGTATTCTTTTCATTTGTAGTGGCTTCTAGAGTACAACCAGAAGATTTATAGATACATTATAAAAATTTATTAGAATACATTTATGATTTTAAATGAAAATTCTGGTCTAATGCTTGAAAGTAATAATTATAAGATCTGCCTCATGCTTATACCTACACAACTGCTCTTCTGGGTCATAAAAGATTTCTTCAAAATATAGCATGTGATCATCTTTTAAGCAGGCCAACAGATATTTCCAACTTAATTATAGTTTGGCTGAGTGTCTCCAAAACCTCTTATCTGAACAGTGAACCCAATAATTTAATCACCCTGTCTGTTGATTAATCACGTTCTGATCCATCTGATATCGGCCCTGAAAAAAAAAAAAAACCTCTTCATCTGTGTCTGGTAAAACTTATCTCTGCAGATGCACAGCTGCACTGAGACATTGGTATTAATAACTTGAATAGAAGACAAAACACAATGGAGTCCCAAAGCCTGCAGAAAAACTTGGAACTCATTAAAATAATCATTAGGTTTCCCCATAACCTTACCCATCTCCATGCAATCTCCCATCCTCATCGCTGATTGTGTCCCCAGTTGTCACCCTTACGTGAGTAAATAACTCACACCTAAACTCTCTCTACTGTTTCTGAAGCTGAAAACTTGACTAATTAATAAAAATTTATCAAACTCTGAATAGCAACTGGAGCTGTATTCCTTCCCTTATTAACCCACAACATCTCTAAAAATGATTACCCAGATCAAAAATTGAGGTCAAAGAGCAAAAGAGGCACTTTTACTATATACTTAGTCATATAAAATTGGTGAAAAGATTATAGACTACATGAGACTCTGACTCTTCGCATTCCTATAATGTAAGATACCTGCTCTTAGCATTCCTATAATGTAAGATAATTAAGAGTACATTTGGCCAGGTAAGCATAAAGATCCAGTTGTTCAAAATGCCAATATCTAATTGATAATCAATGGCATCATTTCTATTCATCACTCTCAATGAAACACTGTCAGCTTGTAAAGTTTTCCTCTTCATTCTGGTTTTCCTTCCTGCTCTATCCACTATCTCTTACATATGGACCTTGTCTGTTCATTCAGCTCAGAAAAGCCTGAGAGTGGGCATTCTGTGTCAACAACCACTGCACACAATATGTTCAAATTTCAAGTTCTCAGTTTAGTATGAAACTTGAAAGTACTTAAAGGGTTCCTAAAATTTTGACGTAGCAAATTGCTTGCCACCAAAAATAGGATATGGATAATCACAGTGAGCTAAATATTAGAAAGATTTTACATTTTCCTAGGTAATACTTTTGTTTCTTTTACAGCTGTTTTCTGAATGACTTATACTCAACCCATGTCTATATGACAGATCTCTGTTGTGAATTTAGAGAGCTCTGATAGAGTAGTTTCCTCTAGAACTGTTGGCTCATTCCTCACTTTTTCCACATTCATTTCTCTGAGCAGCTCCACAAGCACCAGTTGCTCTGCCTGAGAGGGTCAGCAAACAGAAGAATATTGAATTCAAGTTAACTCTTTCAGAGTCTTTCATGTTAATATTTAGCAAAAGGGGATCCATGTTTAGGGAATAGTGATCCCTGGAATCTATAAATTCAGAGCCATGTGATCACACGTGTGATCTGTGTGTAGAGATCACATAGGGGAAGGGAAGAAATAGGAGAGGGAAGAGAAATGGTTAAGGGGAGATGAGAGAGAAGAGAGAACAAATAAGAAAGAGACAGACAGGGAGAAGGGATATGCAAATTAAGCAATTCAGAAAAAGAAAATTTTCTCAAGGTATGATTATTTCCTTAAGTTACTTAACATACTCCTTTCTCTTAAAACAATCAGATCATACTTCATTTTCCAATAGTTAACATGTTCAAATTGATATCTTTTCTCACAAAAGCATAACTTCTAGTCTGTTACATGTATTACGTATTAGTGATCAGTCCTATTGTTATTCTCATTTCGATGTACACCTGAGAGCTCGTCTTAGCTACAGTGCTCGATGGCAGTACAACTGAAGAAAAATGACAATTTTCTGTTTTTCATCCTTATCAACATGATGCTAGAGCTGTGATGTTCAGCTCTGATATATGTGAAAGATCTGTACTATGCATACCTCTTTTATTAATATTTTGAAAATGATAAATGCATTACTGCTTGATAATTTATCTAACATTTCTAAAATAATGCTGCTATTCCACATGTGGTTTTTGTGTAGATAAATTTTCCTGATATACACAGGAAAGGTTGCTACTATTTCAAGTTTTGAAGGCTGTGTTTATGTAAAACACTCAAATGAAAAGGATGATTTATTAAAAAAGGATTCTTATCTTACCTGTCTTGCCACCCAAACCAGTCAGAAATCATTCTGATAATTATGTTTAGAAGTAATCAAACACTAGCATATCCATTCATAAAGAAAACAGTGGAAGTACTTCTACAGACATGGAGTTATGCTTGACAGTGGGCGAGTACCTTTACTCTCTTGAGGGTGGTAACAGGCTCACCAGATTGGTAAAGGTTCATGTAACAATGTATTTGCTATTAGACTAACTTACAAAGTGTTTTTCTTCTGTTATGGAAGACATGTGTTGTGTTATCTAAATAAATACCTAAGATTTACATGTATTAGAAAGTGACTACTCCTGTAGTAGTTTTCATTTTTTAATTTTTCATTTGTGAACTCTAATAGCTAAATTGTTTTAACCAAAAATGAGTAAAAACTTAAACACAGGTAGAGAAATGTGGCTACTCTGGCAAGGGATCACATCCAAAGACTTTCTAGGTTTATGTGATTTGACTGCAGTGCAGAGATACCCTGGATTACAGTGTGATCTGGGTGGAATCTAGACACACCCTTAGTACACAGCTTCAATCTTGAACAATAAAGATAAAATTAGTTTGTTGAAGAACCCATGTTTGACAGTGATGTCTAATTGAGGGGTAGACAAAATGATGAATCAGAGAAATATTTGACAGAATGAGTTGGAGATGGGATACACTGAACTCTCATGAGAATAGCGTAGGGGTGGGGGGGGGAGAGAGAGAGAGAGAGAGAGAGAGAGAGAGAGAGAGAGAGAGACAGACATACACAGACACAGACAGAGAGGGGATGTTTGTGTACATTGCGTGTGCATGTGTGTTTGTGGAAGTTTGATATAGGCAGTTTTATAGAAATAGGCTGTAGAGAGAACAAGCTAGATATGGGTGAAAACAGAAAGAACCAGAGAATGAGTAGGAGCCAGAAGATGAGAACATATTGCCAAAGTTAGTATGAGGCCAAGCAAAGCAGTTCAGTCAGAAGCTGATAGAAACTAGATTGAATCAGTGAACTTAGAGGAGTTTGGGCCAAAGGAGTTGAACCAGCCAGAGTTCAGAATGACCTAGAAAGAGTGAGATTATTCAGCAGTGAGCCTCCAAGAGGACAACAGGTAAATTAAAGTTACTTTTATAAACCCCTCATTAGAATCTTAGAATTGAAAAGGAAAGAACAAGTTAGTGATTCTGTCTTACACCTGTAATTCCAACATTTGGAAGGGAGAGGCAGTTGGATCAGTTCTAGGCCAACCTCGGCTGTATAGCAAATTTAGCGGTAGCCTGGGCTTCATGTGGCCCTTTTTTCAAAAAGAAAAAGATAGCTTATATTTAAGTCACATGTATTCAGGGGACCTCTCAAGATCTACAGACTATTATAGCATCTACTACATAACTGTGTAGCTCAGGGAACAGATTTCTCTTTCTGCTGCTCTGTAAATTGAGTATGATCTCATCTTCAGAAAGCTGTGATAGCTCTTCTATCCCCTATTTAGCTGTTTTCCTCCACTGTGTGCCCAGTGAGGCCATCTTTCTCCTGCATTTTCAGTATACTATTCTTTAGGATATATTTTTGTCACATCAGTGTGCTGAACTGAACAATATATTGAGTGGTTGCTGTCTTTCCCTTCCATGAACTATCTTGTATTATTTTATTTTGTATGTATACCTGTGTGTATGTACGTATGTATATACATATGTATGTATGTTTGTTTGTTTGCAGAATACCCTTTTCATTTATGAAATCCAGTTATGGTGGCAGACCGGACTATAATTCATTTAGTTTTCATTTCTATCTAATGTCATTATACCCCAGTTCTCTGTCTAGTCTGTTATGACTAAGTTTTCTTTTGCTACTCTTGGGGCCATTGTGATTATCTTCATTCAAGAGTAACCATGGAAACAATATAATTATTTTTTAGGGTTAGAGAAGTCAAGTTAATGAACTTAAACAAATATAATCAGGATGTTATGGATCCAAGTCTTTGCTAATGTTTAAAACCCACTCTCATCACCTCAGTGGCTCAGAAGGCAATGACACTTGATTTTATAATGGTGACTCCATTAGCACATAAAACTGGGATGTCTCCTAATATTTCCTCCTCCATAAACATCTATTTTTGATATTCTGAACGTTGTTAATGCAGTGAAGATTGGTGCCACAGTAATTTGTCTTCCTTTTATAGAGAATGATCTTGTATCTTGTCTAACTATTCTTGGCTATGTTTATTCTATTAAGTCCCCTAAGCATTACCAATATAACATAGCTATTAAATATCAAAGTATTCTCTTATGAAAGGATGTTCAAATTGTAGTGTTCCCTGGTCAAAAGCATTAGTAAGTTATTGCCCAATTGTTGAAACTTTAGCTCTAGTCACTTAACCAAGGACAATTTGTTGGATTCCCATTATCATTCATCTGTTACTTAATTTCAAAAATCTAGAATGTCTCAACCTAAGGAGAAAGTTTTTGACAAATTAATTGTAAGGACAATCAATTTGAGGGGTAAAACAAGCTAAAATAAAGTTTCTGCTACTGACCTATTACTCGGTGATTGTTTTAAGTTTGTCACTTTGACAATTTTGTCAACATTTGTTCAATTTTGCAAATAAAAAAATTAATTTTTTTAAGATATCCAGTTATAGACAGTTCACAAATTCTACACAGTACCTATCTATAGTATCTATCTATAGTAAGGAAATGGAAATTTTGAACTATTTGAAGAAATATTCCCAACAGGTTCTGTCTTAGTCACTGTTCTGTTGCTATGAAGAAACACCATGACCAAGGAAATTTATAAAATAAAGCATTTAATTGGGGGACTTGCTTATAGATTCAGAGGGTGAGTCTATGAACAACATGATGGAGAGCATAGCAGCAGGAATAGTTTTGCAGGGAAGGTGGGAAGGAAGAATGAATGGAGGGAAGGATAGATGGAGAGAAAATGGGACAGAGTAAAGGGTAGGGAGAAGGAGGGATGAGAGGAGAGAGAGAGAGAGAGAGAGAGAGAGAGAGAGAGAGAGAGAGAGAGAGAGAGAGAGAGAGAGAGAGAGAAAGGGAGGCAGGGAGGGAGAGAGAGAACCTGTGCCTGCTGTGGACTTTGAAGACCTCAAAGGCCACTCCCAATGACAGGCTCTGTAAAAAGCCACACCTCTCAGTCCTTCCTAAACTGTTCTATGAACCAAGGTCATTCCCATTCAAATTGCCACAGTATGCTTGATTATTTTAACAAAAGTCATATAAATGATTTATGGCAGATTCTGAAATTATATCTTAGAGGTTGGTAAGAAACTTTTCTCTGACTTTGTCTCTATCTCCATTTGTCTGTCAATCTGTCTCTTTCTGTCTCTCTCTCTATCTCTATCTCTCTCACTTCCCTTGTATTATTTTTTCTAATAAATAATAACATGGCATAGGTTGGTTTCTGAGCTTCACTGGAAAGGTTTATAGGTGATAATAGTATGAAATATTAGTACAAGAAGAGGGTTCAGATGTGTTTTTACTTCAAAGGAAGTTGATAGTTTTTTTTTCCCTAAGATTCCCAGAAAAAATGAGGCCTATAGCAAGTAAAAGAGAAAAGCCATATTTGAAATCATATCTATTAGTTTGTATATACTAGATCATAAGGAAAGTTTATTATTGCTTTAATTTTAAATTATCTCTATAAAACACAAATATCATTTCTTTGTTGGCAATCTTCACAGCAACTTTTCAGTAGTGCAGAGGACTTAATTCTTGACTCATAATGAATGAGAGACTCTAACCAGACTCTAAAGTGACCCTTTCCAATCTTTCTTGATTTACTTTGATGAACTGAATATCCTCTGTCCATCTCCTTGGCTAACTTCTCTGTAGGGGAACAAGTTGTTATCTGGGTTGGATTTTTCCAAGGGAAAGCAATTAGAATACTGGGTAGAAGGACCTCAGGGATTAAAGAGTGTGGAATTTGCAAACTGGAACAGCTAAGAAAACTAGGGTCATTGGAAGGCAACATTTTCCAGAAATGCCTCTTCCAACACTGGCAGAACAATAGTGCTTACCTGGAGAGACACAAGAGGCCACCCACAGGGATGCTGCATACATAGAGAAGCATTTGCTAGGATGGAAATCTGACCTGTCTGCTAGAGCCTCCTGGAGTGACTCTATGTGTCATTTTAGCATTTGTGATTGTGTAACAGGGGTTTTCAACAGCAAATCAAAGAGAGACTGGTGATATTGTGCACACACACAATAGACACGGAATGGCTTAATTAGTAAAAATTTAACTGGCATGAATCCTATAAGTTAAAATGTACATATTTAAGGAGGCTTTTTGTAACATTTATACCATTTATTTTATAATATACTAATTCGGATGTAAAAGTGAATGTAAATTAACAGAAATTAACATGCAATGCGAAGAAAAGTCCTTTTATCCTCTGCAACTGTAGCATTTGGCACATTCAGGAATAAATAATCTTTTGTGGCAAGGGTATGCCTTATCAAACATATGCAGATCAGCACTAATTAATGCTAATTAAGGTTTCCTGTCTATCTAGTTGGAAAAACGTCCAAATGTTATGAAATCCAGTTAGTATGCCTATTACACTAATTGTTTTATATGGGGTGGTTCTTAATTAAAATATGTAAATTGACCTTAATTGCTATATACTAATGGGGGTTCATGTTATCTCACTAAAAGTGACAAGATGGTGAGGAGGGGTACTTAAAAGACTAATTCTGATAAATCCTTAACTAAATGACCTTTATTCAAAATTAATTTTAATTGGAAGTTGGCAAAAGAAACATTTTTCCTTCTTTGTTTCATTTTAGTTTTAAGTAATGGAAGAATGTTATTCTTCTTTGCTAATACTCCTTTAGAAGCAGCCTGGGATTGGTAATTACACTTAACAAGCTAGTTAATTTTACTGTTTATATTTATCAGGAAGTTATTGATAACCTCATTTCAGACTTGGAAAGGGGAACTGTCTTCATATTAAATATGAGACCATATACTCACATTCACACAAATATATATACACATAGGAATGTAAATCTATATATCTATGTGCATAGGTATACATATGTATACATATATACAGGTAATTTGACCCAGTTAATTTAATATAATATGTGTTCAAGTTTAATGAGCTAGTAATAGTAATATGTTTTTCTCAGTTGATTTGCATTTAAATAACATTTTAAGAAAATTATACATTTTGTCTTTAAGCATTAATTCTTACTGGAGTTAATGATTAAAGCTACTTAGATTACATAGACCTACATGGAATTCTAATGTTTTATTTCTTTTTTTCTTTTTTAAACTGCAAACAAACTAAAATATGTACAGCCTAAATTAGCATAAAATTATTTAATTAATTTTTTTCTACTATGTACAAGCCAGAACTGCAGTAAGTTAGCAAAAGCTAAGGAATATTTTATTCTGTCATTCCATTTGGAAATAGCATATGCTCAACCGTAATTTAAAGTATGTTAAAACCTCATCTGGAAAAATGTGAGAAGAGACTTGGTAAAATATTGTCACATGGAAATGAGTATATAATCAAGATCTCAGGTTTTCTTTGTAGAACAGAGACTCAAGTGTTTTTTCTTTCATTAGGACATCGTGACAAACGTCTCACCCAGAATCATCCGGGGGACCACTTCTGGCCCCATGTATGGCCCTGGACAAAGCTCCTTCCTCAACATTGAACTCATCAGTGAGAAAACAGCTGCATATTGGTGTCACAGTGTCACCGAACTAAAGGCTGACTTTCCGGACAATGTAAGTGTGATTTAACATCTAAAACAAGAGAACAGGCATGAGTTGCTGAATGTTTATTTAAACATCCAATTCATAGGCTTATAAATATTAATGCATATAATATATTTTATTAAAGAATCTGCCAGTTGCTTGGCTGATGCATAGAAAGATAAAGAAAGAAAGCTGGGGAACTCATAAAATCCCTCCCAAAGTGAGGCTTTGTTATAAATGGGCACTGGGCTCATGGAAGAAGTCTCTACATGCAAAAGCAGGAGGAATGAAATACCCATTTTATTGAGTTGGTTTTCATTGTATGTGGCTGGTATTTATGAAGGTGATGACCTTAGGGAGAAATTGCAGGCTATAAATCATCTTATATAAAGCTAAGGCTGGAACAGAATATCTTATGTGAGTTATTTATATTTTTTTCAGTGGGAGATAATTTAGCAAATAATTTTGACACCCTTAGACTAAATGAACTCACTATGTTTTGTAGAAAGCTTTTTTTTTATTATTTTTATTTTTTTAGGGAACCACAGTAAATCAGAGTTATCCTTGCAGTAAATCAGAGTTACATGTAATTTTTAAAAAAGTGTTTTCTCTTTAGTAGTCTAGTTCAGGTTGTTCTTGGACCTCATTCTTTCTCCTGATCCCCATTCCTATGTCTCCCCTTCTGCCTCTCTATTATTCTTTGAGCAGTGGTGAATGGAGCCTGGAGTATCGAGCAGTGTGTATGTTTGTGTTACGGAAAAGGGTTTTCTACAAGGACAAAAGAGAGCACACGTCAATGCTCCCATGATAGGTATTTTTAAATATTGAAATACTTTTGAATTTAATTGAATTCATGAATGGTTGCTTATAACCTGAAAACTCAGTCTTCCAAAGGAAGCAAGCTGCTGCCTCACAGATCCTGAGGTATTCTTTTAGGTATCTTGAATGCGTCTGTATACTCGCTTACCAGGGTAACCAAATACAGTCCTGCAGAACAGGTATAATTTATCTTCCTCAAAACAGTCCTTCCGATGGGAAGAGAACTATGGAGACACACCAGAAACCTTTAGCATCTGTTCATTAGGAGTTCCTCAGGTTGAGAGCCTGATGTTGCAATTATCTCTCCTGTGATACAGCTATGTCACCCAGATGAGGGTGCCAAGCGTGTGTCTTCTAAAGGAGCCATATCTTTTAGGACATTTCTCCTTAGATTGCTGGGCACAGGAGACCCGACTGTCAAAGGAGAGTATTAGCCAGTATACTAACTTGATGTGTAATAGTGAATACTCTGCTAGGTACTGAACATTTCATTGTTATCACAATGGGAGTGAGGTACTTAATAAATCACTTATTCTGTGCTTGTCATGGTTAGAAAAGCTTTGTATATTTTAAACTCGCCAGATCCTTCAACATCTTTATAAATTAGATACTGTTATGTGCGCAAGTCTATAGTGGAGGAAACCCAGGCACACACAGGTAAGGGATCTTGCTCATGACTGAACATATAATCTATCCTGAGATTGAAGTTGCCATTTCAATTTTGCTATTATTATATATCCCTCTGTGTACTAGTGTCTTCGATGCACCTGCCAAGTTTGCTCTTTAGAATTCCGTATTTCCTTTTAAAGTAACATATGAAACAGTATGAAATAAATATGATTTCCCCCCAAACTGCTTCAGTGTTGAATGAAACCCATGTTTCTGAGAGGCAAACTGACAAAAACCTAAAAAAAAAAAATCATGGCCAGCAATGGCTTGCTTAAACTTGCATGATACTGTCTTTTGTTTTGTTTTGTTTCTGAGTCAGGAGTAAAGTTGTTATTTAATGGGTCCCAAGAAATGACAGTCAGAAGACAGGGACTATGGGTTGAAACTCCTGGCTCTCTGATCCCACAGCCAAGCAGAGAAAGAAGAGGTACTTTAAATGTTAAATCACCCTGGCAACAATGATCTTCTCTTATAATGCTTTTGTGTGTTTGAAAAATAAAATACAGGAGGGTTTTCTCCCCCAATTCTTTCCCCATTTAGATTACATCCATTCATCTTTTCTCTGTATTTTTAGAACACTTTCTAGCGTGCTAACTCCCCACCCCAAAGATAACATTTTAAACACAATTAAAGTGGCATTTTCATTGTAAACCACGGAAAGAGCGCGTGTGCACCCAGACATGGCCATGCTGAGAGGACCATCTCCCCCACTGCTTCGGAATCACTCTGACGCCAAATTCAATGAGCTGAGTGAAGGGAAGTGACCCTTCATTTTCCAACTTTAATTATCGCTCTCACTGGAGTTTTCCCACATCATTCTCAAGTGCATGGCTGCCACCTTTAATGACAGGGATTGGATAATTTAACCCACTGTGGCAGCTTCTAAGCAAGGGCTAAGTTTTCTGAGAAAGAAATTGTGCCCACGGAGGTGCGGGCAGCTAGTATCGGTGGCTAGGGTTTGGTTCCAAATGGGAGCGACTACAGCTGCATATGAGTCAGAGGAGCGGGTTGCGAGCATACAAAGGTAAGAAGGCTTTCGAAGGTGATGTGAGGGATGCTGGAGCTCACGTGGCAACAGAGCCCGCCTTCACGTTAGACTTGCTTGGCTCTCAAATTTTCCTTTATATTTATCTGTGAATTAAATTTGGCACAGGGATCCTTGTAGTGACAAGTTATTACTAACAGAGGTTTTGTTCCTGAGCTGAGATTTTGCAAAGCTTATTATGAAATATGCTGAATAATTAGGGCTTACAGAAATCAGTTTAAAATGACTCTTCATCAGTGTTACAAAAGCCGAGAGCTGGTATATTTTAGACTTGATTTAAAAAAAAAAATGTTTTTTAAGATTAAAAAAAAAATCCCAAAATATATATGCTGTGATTAGCCTGAATATGCTGATTTAGCAAGAAAAGACCTTTTTTTTTTTTTTTTAATTATTTGGTCAACTAGAAGTAGGGGAAGGCTGACACTTAAGCACTGAATGTGCTGGTAAGAGCTTTGTGGAGACATTAACAATGGGGCAGTGCCGAGGTAAAGATTGTCTTCCTAAATTACTATCACCTCCTCATTGGTGATGGAACTTTGTCTCAGCTAGTGGCTCAGGCCGCAGTTAAGTTCCCAGTACTCTAAAGAAGTTGACCTCATCCATGTTCCTGGAGCTCTTCCTGGTCAGTAGCCTCTACATGCAGATTCTTAATCTGTGTACCAGAGACTCCTTCCACCAAGGGTAAAACGGAAGCCCCTCTGCTGTTATGAATAATGAAGCCGCAATTCAAAATTCTTAAGGTTATGAAGGATATGGAAAAGTGAAATATTCAAAGTACATTTTGAAATAGGGGAGAGAGGAGGCTAGTGAGGTGGATTAGTGGGTAAAGGGCTTACTGTGCAAGCACGTGGATCTGAATGATTACAGCATCCACATAAAAAGCCCGGAGTTGTGGCATGCATGCACAACATCTGCATCAGGGCTGTGGTGGCAATGAGAGGGAGACAGGCTGAACCCAGTTGCTCACTGGATGGCTCTTCCAGCTAATTTGAGTTCTAGGTTCAGTGAGAGACTCCTGCATCGAAAAGGTAAGGTAAAGAACAATTGATGAAAACTCTTTAACAGGCCTCTGACCTCCAGAAGAGTCTTCAATGGACTTCTGGCCTCCACACACATCAGCATGAGAGTATGCACACTCTTCACATATGTGTGCACAAACATATAGCACAAATATGTACAAAGTAAAAATAAGATAAATATATACAGTCATAATTTTTAAAGGGCCAGGCATGAGTTCCTGCTACTGATAGGGCTTTCAGCCTTATTAGACAACTGTTGGTTGTCTACTATCACACCATTGGGGACATCTTGCTAGGCAGACCAGTTGTTGTTGTGTCTCACAGGCTTTGACTTAGGAGTGTAGGGACTGTGCAGAAGTACTGAAGAGGGGGTGCCCAAATATTTTCTTGAGAAAGATACCTCCAGAATTCTAAGAGAGGTTTTGGCTACAGCCTAGGTAGAGTATCGAAAATTGGACTTACTCTTCAAACAGAAATAACCAAAAAAAAATGTAATAAGGGGTTTTACGACCCAGGACACTAGACAGTGAAGACAGTAATCACTTAAATAAGGAAAAATAAAGTTCTGCCCTTCCACTGAGAGTTTTTGAAAATGAACTGAGTCAGAGCAGAAGGATCTGAGGGATAGAATTCATAAAATAGAGAACAAGACAGGAGAGACATGGAGAACAGAGAAAATGTCAAGATACCCAGAAGACCCCACACACACCCGACTCCCACAGTACACATGGTACAAAGTAGGATATAAACTGGTTTTTAATGTGGATCAACAAGTCTACAGAGGGGAACTGCCTGATTGGAGTAGCAGACAAGGGCTTGGTGTGTGTGTGTGTGTGTGTGTGTGTGTGTGTGTGTGTGTGTGTGTGTGTGCATTTCTATGTGCTTGTTTTGCTTTGTTTCTGTTCTCCATAGATCAGGAATAGCAACAAACTGGAAAGCCACATCATTGAAAATCATTGTAAAAAACATCCAAGGAAAGTTCCCAATTCAGCTACAGATATTTGCCAAGGCTGAAATTAGCAACTTAAAGCAAAAACATAAAAATATTTTTTGAGGAATACAAAATTAGCGGGGTGTGGCGGCTCTTGATGCCTGTGAGCTCATCACAGTAAAGCCTCCATCAGGGGGATTACTGTGAGTCTGCAGACAGTTCCATAGACATAGAGAGTGCCAGTCTGAACTACAAGGTGATGGTGGGGGATAGTTTTGTTCCCTGTGTATTCAGATGCTAATTTCTATGCTCAAAGATCTGTTTGTTCAACATGGCATTGTCATTATTTTTGAAGTATCTCCTGTCTCAGTGTTGTATAAAAACAGTTCTCCTTCATGTCTGAATAGTTAATAAAAGGCTGATCAACCTGTAGCTTGCCAGAAGAGTTCAGTTGGGTCTTCTCTCCCAGTGAGAAGTTCCCAGGGGGAAAGAGTTACTATGAAGGAGTCAGCATGAGGACACAGATGAAGAAGGAGGTATCAGATTGAGTCCAAGATGGCAACCACATGGCTGGGAAGTACAGGTCAGTATAGTGTAGTTAGAATATATCAGAATCTGCCCAGCTAGGATACCTGAAGCTTACTAAGAATATAAAGGTTTCCAAGTTATTACTCAGAGCAGGGGAGAATGAAGAAAATCTCCATGCTTTTACAATACGAGACTCTATCTAAAAAGTAAACTCAATATAAAATTATTTTAAAAATGTATGAAGAAGAATTGGAGGAGGAAGGGTGATGGTGGAGAAAGAAGATGAACACAAAGTTTAGAGCAAGATGATAGAGTTAAGCCTGATCATTCAGTGTTCCTTTGAAAATACAACACCTAAACACCTCAATTAAAAGGCAGATATTTAATGACTAGATATGAAAGCAAGACTCAGCTATATTTAAGATCCAGTTTAAGTATGAAACTTAAATGTGATTACAGAAAGGCATTGGAATGATATTCCATGTCAATGCTAATAAAATGAAAATTATTTAATTAATAATAGATAAAATATCAAAGCTAGCATTTTACCTTGAACCAACACAACAGAATCACATTGTCACGGCAAAGGATCAATTTATCCACACACCCTAAAAGCACTGTTTATATACATAATAACAGCACTGAAAGCGGCATGAAGCAGAAAACCAATACTGCTTTCAGGAACAATGGGAAAGCCTGAAATTATATTTTGATATCTATTTCCTTGATATCAGTAATTAATAGAATGAAACTGTCAGATCTGAAAAACACTGTCAACCACCTCTCTAATTGACATTTTTGGAACATACCATTCAATGGCAATAAACACAGGTTTGGAGTTTCATTTTTAATGTTTTCAGAGCATTTAGAAAGCTAGGCCATATTCTAATGCACAGAAAAAGTTCTACTGCTTGTAAAATAACTCAAGTCATGCAATGTACACCCTCTGATGACAAAATAATGCAGTTCACAATTAAAACAAGAATGTTTTTTGAAAAATACTCAGTTAAAAATAATATAGTCTTAACTCTTATATTCAAAAATGAAATTAGAAAGTATTTTGAAGTAAAGGAGAATTAAAATATGCCTAAATTTGTTGTGTGCAATGCTATTAGTCATGAGGAAAACTCCACTATCAAATATGGAGAGATAAGTGAAGGAAAGTATCAAATTAATGACTTCAAATTCTACCTTTGAAGCTAGGATGGAAAGTTACTTAAGCTTAAAGTAAATAATTAGACAATGTACTAAAGATATATAGTGTGGGAGGAAATCAGTGAGAAGAAAACAGCAAAAATGGAAGGAAGGCGAAACTGATTTGAGCAGATATAATGGACAAAACTTTAGCAAGACTCATCAGAATTAATAATTGAAAAATAAGTAAAACACACACACACAAAAAAAAACTCAGAAGAGATGCCAGTTTCTAATATAGAGAATCAGACAGATAACTCCAAGATATTTTACTGAAAATAAAATAACACTCTTAATCTTAGTATTTTTTTCTGTTGCTATGATAAAATACCCTGGCAGAAACAGCTCAAAAGAGATGGTTTATATCAGCTCACAACTCAGAAGCACAGTGTATCATTACAGTAACCAAATCAAGGTATCAGGAGCTTGAAAAAGCTGGTCACTGCACCCACAACTAGGAAACAAAATGTTTCCTAATTCCTCAAGTAAGAAACAAAGGAAACCTGTGTTCAGCTCACTTTTTCCATGGTATGCAGTCCAGGAGTGCAGCCCGGAGAATCCTGCTATCCTCTGTGCATAGAAGTATACTTCACTAAATTAGTTTAAAAGTGGTTCTCTGTCAATGATAATAGCACTTTTGATGAGATGTGTCTGTCATAAGATTCATTTCTAACTGGACTGCATTCAAACACCATTCTGCCAGTCTCAGGCCAGCGTCCAGGCTACCCTGGGTACATCAGAGCCATCCAAAAATTTATCTCTCATTGCCAGAATCCTCACCTCGATGGTGAGTCATAGGAACCCACAGGAAGTTAAAACAGGCCTTAGCCGTTATTAAGAAATATAAGGCATGTTGGTTGAATCTCTAAGCTTTGTGAGAGATTAAAATGTTGGTGGTTCGTGTCATTCAGTAAGAGAAAAATCTTAAGAGTGAGCTATCAAACCCTTTAAAGTAGTCATTATACAAGCATTAAATGGTTACAGCACAGGCTTTTGCAAATTCCTTGTCTTTTTGTAATCAGACTGCCTTTGGGTAAGAATAGTGTCTCTCTGATTTGGAGGCATGGCGCCGAGCATGGTGAATAGCTAGAAAGAAGCCCAGGGGAGTGGAGAAATGCAGTGAACTCAGTCTTCCTTTATCTGAATAAATTCATGAGATCAGCCAAGTCTACATGGGCCCAAACGAAGATCAAGGTCAAAACTAGAAAAGCTAAGCGTTCAGTGGGTCCACTTCCTTTAATATCTATCTGGTAATCTTTGTGATCTTTTCTTTAGAGAACTCAATTCTAATACCTTCTTCATAGGAGTAGGGATTTCGGAGAAGGAGAATCAAGAGAAACTGTTAATTAAGAGTTGCCTCCCTACCTCTCTGCTCAAACCTCTAATATTTATCTTCTTCTAGTCTCTAAAGCAATGTAACCTGCTACCTTTTAAAATGTGATTTAGAAAATGCCCCTTTTGCTTTATGGAGTTTAAATTGAGAAGGCAAGCTCAAGGTTCTCAATGAGGGAAGATGCTATACGTACATACTGCTCTCCCACCCCTCTGTCCATCCCTCCCTTCTGTTTTTTTCTTTTCCTATGTGCAGGGTTGTTGATACCATTTTCTTTCCCACTTTTTTTTTTATTCTTTTCCTTTGTACACAAAGGGAATACTCTTAAATTATTTTGGTTTTCATATAAAACTAATATCATATCACTCCCCTTAGGTCTTTTAAGACATTTACTTAAAATAGTATTAATTGATTAAAATTAATTAATTAATCTATTTATTTTTACATCCTGACCACAGTTCTCCTCCCTCCTCTCCTCCCAGTCCCTCCCCCGACTACTTCCTCTCGGCCTCATCTACTCGTACTCCATTTCTCCTTAGAAGACTGGCCTCCAGTGGATAATATCAACCAGGCATGGCAAATCAAGCTAGAGGAGGCAATCCAGTAGGAGGAAAGGGTCCTAAAGGCAGGTGACACAGTCAGAGGCAGTCCCTGATCCCGCTGTTAGAATTCCCACAAGAGGTCAAGCTATGCAACTGTTACATATGTACAGAGGTCCTAGGTCAGTCACACGAAGCCCCCTGGTTGCTGGTTCATTCTCTGTGAAACCCTATAGGCCCAGGTTACTTGATTCTTTGAGTTTTCTTGTGGTGTCCTTGACCCCTCTACAATCCTTCCTATCTCTCTTCTGTAGGATTGCCCAAGCATTGCCTAATGTTTGGCTGTGTGTCTATGCATATGATTCTATAAGCTGCTGCCTGAACCCTCTCTGATGTCAACTGAACTAGACACCGATCAATTCGTATAGCAGAATATTATTCGGAATTATTTCATTGAATATTTTTTCTCCTTTTGGCCGTTTCTGTTTGATCTATCCTACATCTCTGGGCTATGTAGCCTGTGGCTCCTGGCCCTCCAGTCAGTGTCATGGCTGGACTCCCTCTCATGACATGGCTCTCAAGCTGGACTAGTCATGCTTGTCCACTTTCTCAATTTCTGTGCCACCTTTATCACAGCACATCTATAGGCAGGACAAATTGTAAGCCGAAGTTTTGTTGTGGGTTTGTGTCCTATGCTGCTCTATGGAAGTCAATCCTAGTTATAGGAGATGGCCCATTCAGGTTCCATATCCTCCACTGCTAGGAGTCTTTGCTAGGGTAACACTCGTAAGTTCCTGGGAGTTTCCATTGCCCTAGGTTTCCAATTCATCCCAGAGATGTGCCTACTCATTCCAGTGGTCTTTCTTAGAACCCTCTCCCTCCATCCTTTCCTGACCTGATTCCTCCTGTTCCCATCCTCATCCGCATCCCAGTCTAGTCTCCTGTCCCCAATCTCCCTGCACTGTCTCTTTTATTTCCACTTCTCAGTAAGCTTCAGGCATCAGGGTAACTTTTAAAACACTAATAAATTAACATTTTTAAAGTCCCCACAACTCTATTTTAATAATATTTTCCTTTAAACTCATTTGTATAGTCAGGTAATTGATCCCACATAGGTTGAATGCAAGTTTGTACCTGAGACTTACAAGCATGATCCAGATCACTATAAACCATCTAAAAGGATGCTAGACTTGGGAGACATTTAACTACCTATTTACTGTCTGTTCAGGGTGACCAAATTTCCTTCAAATATCACAAACAAGGAATACTTTGATAAAATAGATATAAACATGTATAAAAAGTCATCATTTAACTCAGAATTTTATCTGTAGGCTACATTATCATTTAAAGAAGCAAAATCACAGTCAAAATTCGCATTGATTTTAGAAGCTGGAAAATTTTGAAAGAAATATACACAAGTTCTAGTTACTGGGAAGCTGTCTCACTAATAGCAGTCAGGAAAGAATCCAAATCCAATGAGCCAAACCCAACAGGAAAGACAGCACTAGATCTTCACTTGTCTTTTCAAGCATTCTGTTGTTCATTTTATAACAACATTAGAACAGAGAAGGTTTAATAGAAAAATAAATAAAGAGTGACACCTGGCAATGAGCTTTTCCAGAAAGCAATCCTTGATTGTATAAAAATGGAAAGAAAGATGGGATTAATAATGTATACCAGCATCACAGAGAACAGCTTCCGGTTCATCTACTTCTTTTCATTATTTCATCAATAACTTAGTGAAGAAGGTAAAGTAAGGCTTTCCTCCAAGTTCATGATGAGGATCTGCCATGGAGGTAAAGACAAATACTTTTCTCAGATATTTCTCAAACTCTAAGTGCTCTGACACATTACTGGGTTACTGGTAAATCTGATCCTATATCCCTGTCTTTGTGTTGTGTATTGTGTGCTGTGTGCTGTGTGCTTTGTGTATGCCATGTGCTTTGCTACCTTGAATGGGTTTTTGCAAAGAAAAAGGAAAGTGTGTACATATGCATGCTGCCAATTGGAATTTTTTTTTAAAATCAAGTATCAACGTATTTAAAATTGCCAATATTTGAGCTCTTTTTCTTTTCACCTGGACTCCTCCCCTTTTTGGTAGAGATGCTAATGAGCAGAGAAATGGGAGGTAATCAGCCAGAGGGAAGAGAAGATTCAAGGACCTAGATAATTCACAAACTGGAAAATGAGCTCTTAACTAATCAAGATTAGGTTGTAAATAGGATAGAAAGAATTTATCCCTGGTATTGGCCTGGATAACATTTGTACCCAATCCAAGAAAGTATTTGCAAATTTCACACTTGGCTATTTTTTTTTTTTGTCCCTTTGAGATTTTCTTCCTGAACTAATTTTCCATTATGTACATAAGGCAAAGAAATAACTTATCATTAAAGTCATTTTTCAGGTGGATATTTCACTTTGCATGTTGCTAAAATGCCTAGAGCATTAATAAGGAATGAGTTAACTTTATTAATACAGTTTCTTTGGGGAGTTTCTGATCTATATACTGATCACCCAAAAGGAAATTTTCTGTAATATTTTATTCATGTAAAATTTAGGGGAGTAACTAGATTGACTAATTTTTCCATAATAAATAATTTAGCTTTGTGCTGCTTTTGCATGTTAATTTTTTCATAATGTACCCTTTAAAACCCTCAATATTAAAATGATCACTGACTGTTTTGTGACTTATTTAGTTTAAATTGTAAATTTAGGCATGGCTCTAGGTTTATAAAGTATGAGCAGATATCTTAATATAGAAAATAAACATAATCACAGGCTTCAAAAGCAATGCATGTAACATTTGTGAGTGAATTACTAAAAATAAAATAGAAATTAACCTGAGCAAGGGAATATAACAAGAACTATTATTGTTGTCCAAACTATAACTGTACCTCAAACACTTTACATGTTATATATTTTCATACAGCAATTTAATTCTGGATCTCTGTGATTCAGAATAGCTGCCTAATTCTTGATTAAAATCCTTCAAGGTCCTCCCAGATCAAATTATATTACAAAGCTAGATGCCAAAGTGTTAGATTTTGACCATGAAATTCAGACAAGAGTTTTGAATCCTCAGACAAGAGGATGTGAGGAATAAGTAAGAGTTTCCCCTACCACCTTAACAAACAATATATGTAAGGTATATGGAGAAAAATCGGGTTTTCACAACCCCATCCAAGATGTGAAAACATAAATAAAACTAAATGTACTACACAACAAGAATGCTAAGGAAAGCCATGACATCACTTCTTTGTACCTTAGAGGAATGGTAATTTGTCACCAAATAGAAATCAGATACATTTTTAAATCTTAAAGAATCTGTTGGAAGTGGTATACATTCCACCAAACGAAGAAGCAGCATCAAGTGAGATCTTCCTTAGATATATGGGACATACCTTCTAAAGCATTCTATATTTTTATGTACAACAGAACTACATTCATTTAAAACTATGTTTATACATCAAATTTATTTATAAACAACAAATTTCAACAATGCAAAAATCACAATTTTTCAGACAAACATAGTGTACAATGTATTCATCTAATCAAAAGCTTTGTAAAACAGAAAGAAATATGAGTTCAGGTGAACACATGGAGGCTCTGATGTGAGTAAGGCTGATAATCACTTTTGCTTCTTTTACATTTTTTTATTAATTTTATTTTATTGGATATTTTCTTTATTTACATTTCAAATGTTATCCCCTTTCCTGACCCCGACCCTGGAAACTTATATTCCATCACCCCTCACTCTGCTTATATGAGGACATTCCTCCAACTACCCACCCACTCTCACCTACCCACGATTGAATTCCCCTACACTTGGACATAGACCAAGAGCCTCTCCTCCCATGGATGCCCTAGAAGGCCATCCTCTGCTAAATATGCTGCTGGAGCTGTGGGTCCCTCCATGTGTACTCCTTGGTTGGTGGTTTAGTCCCTGGGAACTCTGGGGTGTCTGGTTGGTTGATATTGTTGTTCTTCCTATGGGATTATAAACAGCTTCAGCTCCATCAGTCCTTTCCCTAACTCCTCCATAGGGGATTCTGCGCTCAGTCCAATGGCTGGTAGCAAGTGTCCTCCTCTGTTTGTAAGACTCTGGCAGAGCCTCTCAGGAGTCAGCTATATCAGGCTCCCGTCAGCATGCTCTTGTTGGCATCCACAATAGTGTCTGGATTTGGTAACTTTATAGGGAATGGATCCCCAGGTGAGGCAGTCTCTCAATGGCCTTTCCTTCAGTCTCTGCTCCACACTTTGTCTTCGTTTTGCTCACATGAGTATTTTGTTCCCATTTCTACGAAGGACCAAAGCATCTACTTCTTTGATCTTCCTTCTTCTTGAGCTTAATGTGGTCTGTTAATTGTATCTTGAGTATTCTGAGCTTTTGGGCTAACATCCGCTTATCAGTGACTGCATACCATGTGTGATTTTTATGATTGTCTTATATGAGTGATATCTTCTAATTCCATCCATTTGCCTAATAATTTCATGAAGTCATTTTTTTGTTTTTTGTTTTTGTTTTTTTTTTATTTTCTATATTCTTTGTTAATATTCCACATCATTTCCCCTTTCCCAGTTCTCCCCTCCCCATAAGTCCCATAAGCTCTCTTCCCTCTGCCCATTCCCCAGTCAACCTCCTCCCACTTCTCTGTCCTCATAATCCCCTACATTGCTGCATCAAGCCTTTCCAGGACCAGGGCCCTCTCCTTCCTTCTTCTTTGGAATCATTTGATGTTAATTGTGTCTTGGGTATTCAGAGCTTCTGAGCTAATATCCACTTATCAGTGACTGCATTCCATGTATGTTCTTTTGTGATTGGATTACCTCACTTAGGATGATATTTTCCAGTTCCAACCATTTGCTTAAGAATTTCTTGAATTCATTGTTTTTAATTGCTGAGTAGTATTCCATTGTGTAAATATACCACATTTTCTGTATCCATTCCTCCACTGAGGAACATCTGGGTTCTTTCCAGCTTCTGGCTATTATAAATAAGGCTGCTATGAACATAGTGGAGCATGTGTCCTCATTGCATAAATGTACCACATTTTCTATATCCATTCCTTTGTGGAAGAACATCTGGATTCTTTTCAGCTTCTGGCTATTATAAATAAGGCTATGAACATAGTGGAGCATATATCCTTATTGGATAATCTTTTGGGTATATGCCTAGGAGTTGTATAGCTGGGCCTCAGGACATAAATAGTATGTCTAATTTTCTGAGGAACCAACCACTGGACTCATTTCCCACTCTCAGTTCATGGAAACAGAAGCTAAACAGAGACACAGTAAAACTAGCAAAAGTTATGAACCAAGCAGATTTAACAGATTTATAGAACATTTCATCATAAAACAAAAGAATATACCTTCTTCTCAGCACCTCATGGTACCTTCTCCAAAATTGACCATATCATCACAAGCAGGCCTCAACAGACATAAGAAGATTAATTAATCCCATGCATCTGATCAGATCACCACAGACAAAGGCTAGTCTTCAATAACAACAACAACAAAAATAATGGAAAGCCCACATATACATGGAAACTGAACAAAGCTCTATTCAATGATAACTTGATTAAGGAAGAAATGAAGAAAGAAATTAAAGACTTTTAGAATTTAATAAAAGTGAAGACACATCATACCAAAACTTATGGAACACAATGAAAGCAGTGCTAAGAGGAAAATTCATAGTTTAGAGTGCCTACAAGAAGAAACTGCAGAGAGCACACCTGAAAGCTGTAGAACAAAAAGAAGCAAATGCACCCAAGAGGAATAGATGACAGGAAATAATCAAACTCAGGACTGAAATAAACAAAATATAAACAAAAAGAACTACACAAAGAATCAACCAAACCAGGAGCTGGTCTTTGAGAAAATCAACAAGATAGATAAACTCTTACCCAGACTAGCCAGAAGGCACAGAGATAGTATCCAAAGTAACAAAATCAGAAATTAAAAGGGAGACATATCAACAGAAACCTAGGAAATCAAAATAATCATCAGATCCTACTACAAAAGCATATACTCAACAAAACTAGAAAATCTGGATGAAATCAGCAATTTTCTCTACAGATACCAGGTGCCAAAGTTTAATCAGGATCAGATAAACCATCTAAACATTCCCATAACCCCTAATGAAATAGTAGTAGTCATTAAAAGTCTTCCAACCAAAAAAAATTAAAATTATAATTAAAATTAAAATTAAAAAAATAAAAAAAAAACAGGACAAGATTTTTTAGTGCAAAATTCTATCAGACCTTCAAAGAAGACCTAAGACCAATACTCTTCAAACTATTCTACAAAATGCAAACAGAAGGAACACTACCCAATTTGTTTTATGATGCCACAATTATGCTAATACCTAAACCACACCAAGACCCAACAAATAAAGAGAACTTCAGACCAATTTCCCTTATGAATATTGATGCAAAAATACTCAATAAAGTTCTTGCAAACCAAATCCAAGAGCACATCAAAATGATCATTCACCATGAACAATTAGGCTTCATTCCAATGATTCAGGGATGGTTCAATGTATGGAAATCCATCAATGTAATCCACTACATAAACAAACTCAAAAGAAGAAAACCACATGATCATTTCATTAGATGTTGAGAAAGCATTTGACAAAATTCAACATCCCTTTGTGTTAAAAGTCTTAGATAGATCAGGAATCTAAGGCCCATACCTAAACATAATAAGAGAAATATACAGTAAACCAGTAGCCAACATCAAATTAAATAGAGAGAAAGTTGAAGCAATCCCACAAAATCAGGGACTAGACAAGGCTGCCCACACTCTCCCTATCCAATATAATACTTGCAGTTCTAACTAGAGCAATTAGACAAAAAAGGAGGACAAACTATACAAGTTGGAAAGGAAGAATTGCAAAGGAAGAAGCCAAATTATCAGTATTTACAGATGATATGATAGTATATTTAAGTGACTCCAAAAATTTCTACCAGTGAACTCATAAACCTGATAAACAATTTCAGCAAAGTGACTGGATATAAAATTAACTGAAATAAATCATTAGCCTTCCTCTACTCAAAGGATAAACAGGCTAAGAAAGAAATTAGGGAAATGACATCCTTTACAATACTCACAAATAATATAAAATACCTTGGTGGGACTCTAATCAAACAAGTGAATGATCTGTATGACAAGAACTTCAAGTCTCTGAAGAAAGAACTCGAAGAAGATATCAGAACATGGAAAGATCTCCCATGCTCATGGATTGGCAGGATTAATATAGTAAAAATGGCCATCTTACTGAAAGCAATCTACAGATTCAATGAAATCCCCATTAAAATTCCAACTTCATAGAGTTAGAAAGCAATTTGCAAATTTATTTTTAAGAACAAAATCTCAAGATAGTGAAAACTATTCTCAACAATAAAATAACTTCAGGGGGAAATCTCCATCCCTGTCTTAAAGCTGTGTTACAGTGCAGTAGTGATAAAAACTGTATGGTACTGGTACAGAGACAGGCAGGAATACCAATGGAATAGAATTGAAGACCCAGAAATGAACCTACATTCTTATGGTCACTTAACCTTTGACAAAGGAGCTAAAACCATACAGTGGGGAAAAAAAACAGCATTTTCAACAAATGGTGCTAGTACAACTGGTAGTCAACATGTAGAAGAATGCAAATCAAACCACTCTTTGATGCACTTGGACTTGAGCATTGTACAAGGATATAAGAACTCTACATAAAACTAGATACACTGAAACTAATAGAGGAGAAAATGGGGAAGAGACTTGAGCACATGGGCATGGCAGAAATTTTCCTGAAAAGAACAACAATGGCTTATGCTCTAAGATCAAGAATTGACAAATGGGACCTCATAAAATTACAAAGCTTCTGTAAGGCAAAGAACACTATCAATAGGAAAATTGTTACTAATCCTACATCTGATAGAGGGATAATATCCAATCAATACAAAGAACTCAAGAAACTAGACTCCAGACAATCAAATAACTTTATTAAAAATGTGGTACAAAGATAATCAAAGCATTTTCAACTGGGACAACCAGACTGGCTGAGAATCACCTAAAAAAATGTTCAACATCCTTAGTCATCAGGAAAATGCAAATCAAAACAACCCTGAGATTCCACCTCATACCAGTCAGAATGGCTAACTTCTGGGGGAATAATCATCGCTGACCTCAAGCTATACTACAGATCAATCATGATAAAAACTTCAGGGTACTGGTACAGAGACAGGCAAGTAAATCAATGGAATAGAATTGAAGACCATGAAATGAACCCTCATGCCTATGGTCACTTGATATTTGACAAAGGAGCTAAAATATCCAGTGGAAAAAAAAGACAGCTTTTTCAACAAATGGAGCTGGTTCAACTGGCAGTCAACACATAAAAGAATGCAAATTGAGCCATTCTTATCTCCCTGTACAAAGCTCAAGTCCAAGTAGATCAAGTACCTCCACATAAACCCATATACACTGAATCTAATAGAAGAGAAAGCTGGAGAAGAACCTCAAACACATGGGCACAGGGAAAAATTTCCTGAACAGAACACCAATAGCTTATGTTCTAACATCAAGAATTGGAAAACGGGACCTCATAAAATTGCCAAGCTTCTGTAAGGCTAAAGACACTGTCAATAGGACAAAGCAGCAACCAACAGATTTGGAAAAGATCTTTATCAATCCTATATCTGATAGAGGGCTAATATCTAATATATACAAAGAACTCAAGAAGTTAGACTCCAGAGAATCAAATAACCCCATTAAAAAACATAGTACAGAGCTAAACAAAGAATTCTAAACTGAAGAATACCAGAAGGCTGAGAAGCACCTAAAGAAAAAATTCAACATCCTTAATAATCAGGGAAATGCAAATCAAAACAACCTTGATATTCTACCTCACACCAGTCAGAATGGCCAAGATCAAAACTCAAGGGACAGCAGATGCTGGAGAGGATGTGGAGAAAGAAGAACTCCTCAATTGCTGGTGATATTACAATCTGGTAAAACCGCTCTGGAAATCAGTTTGGCAGTTCTCAGAAAATTAGACTTTGTACTACCTGAGGACCCAACTATACCACTCCTAGGCATATACCCAGAAGATGCTCCAACATGTAATAAGGACACATGCACCACTATGTTTATAGCAGCCTTATTTATCATAGTCAGAAGCTGGAACTCAGATGTCCCTCAACAAAGGAATGGTTACAGAAAATGTGTATTTTTCAGTACAATAGACTACTATTCAGCTATTAAAAACAATGACTTCATGAAATTTACAGGCAAATGGATGGAACTAGAAAATATCATCCTGAGTCAGGTAACCTAATCACAAAAGAACACACATGGGTACTCACTGATAAGTGGATATTAGCACAAAAGCTCAGAATACCCAAGGTACAATTCACAGACCATATGAAACTCAAGAAGGAAGACCAAAGTATGGATACTTCGGTCCTTATTAGAAGGGGGATCAAAACACCCACGGGAAGACATTCAGAGACAAAGTTTGGGGCAGAGACCGAAGGAAAGGCCATTGAGAGACTGCCTGGGGATGCATGCCATATAGAGTTACCCAACCCAGACAGTGTCGTGGATGCCAACAAGTGCTTGCTGACAGGAGCCTGATATAGATGTCTCCTGAGAGGCTCTGCTAGTGCCTAACAAATACAGAAGTTGATGCTAACAGTCAACCAGTGGACTGAGCACAGGCTTCCCATTGGAGGATCTAGAGAAAGGACCCAAGGAACTGAAAGGGTTTGCAGCCCCATAGATGGCACAACAGTATGAACCAACCAGTACCACAAGATCTCCCAGGGACTAAACCACCAACCAAAGACTACACATGGAGGAACCCATGGCTCCAGCTTTATATGTAGCAGAGGATGTTTTTTTCAGACATCAATGTGAGGAAAGGCCATTGGTCTTGTGAAGGCTCGATGCCCCAGTGTAGTGGCATGCCAGGACACAAAAGTGGGAGTGGATGGGTTGGTGAGCAGGGGGAGGGGCGATGGGATAGTGGCTTTTGGAGGGGAAATGAGGAAAGGGGATAATATTTGAAATGTAAATGAAGGAAATACCTAATTAAAAAAAACCTCAGGTGACAGCAGATGCTGGTGAGGATGTAGAAAGGGATATTCACAGGACCCTTTCCAGAAGGGATATAGGCAGTTAAAGCTGATAGGGGAAAATAGACACATTTTCTTCAGGAATGTAGCACAAGTAAGTTCTTCATTCTTCTGTAAGTAACCCCTAATTCATACTCCTGTAAGCAACACTAACTAGATACACTTGTACCAACATATTCTCACACAAACACACACACACACACACACACACACACACACATTGTTCTAGTAAGAGCTGATTTCAAGTGACAATTAAGGAAATAGGTAAGGCAAGAAGGTTGACTAGCCAGGAAAAGGAACTTGCTGATGAGTCTGAGGACTTCGGTGACCTGAGTTTCCTCTTAGAATTCATGTCAGAGAAGGGCAGAATTGACTATACATTGCCCTTTGACTTTTCCACACCTGAGACATTTCTTCCAATACACACACACACCACACACACACACACCTGTATTTTTAGCAGGGCCTTCTCCAACCCACCAACAATATAAATAATGACAGAAGCTTATTAATATTTTAAAACTTAGACCTTTTTCTGTAAGCCTCTTGACAGCTCTTAACTGACTCCTCCTGGCACTGCATCCCACCACTGGCCAGGTCTACCTCTCTCATCTGCTCTGGTCCATCCGTCTACCTCTGTGTCTGCTGACTCCTCATCTCTCACTTCTTCTGAGTACCTCTCTGCCCAGATCTGTCTTCTACTTATTGCTTAGCCATTGGCCATCAGACCTTTATTATAGTTAATCAGATACAATTCTAGATTGCCTTAGGCAGGTAAGGAGAATGAATATTTACAAAATATGAGAACAAATAGAAATGGGATATAGAAATGGCAATACCAGTGTCCTGCCCACATTCAGCCCTTTTCTAGTACCGAATTAGCAACTGAGAGTACAGAGACACTCAGCATCCCCCACTTTTAGTCCAATAAATTGTTTTTCCTCTAATAATACTAAACTATATACAATATGAACAATTATGAGAACTATCAGATGAGAATTACATTCACAATGTCCAAATCCCTCTGTATTTGGCAAATTGGAGAAAGTACTCTATCTTATCTTAGTCCAAAGTTTTGTCTAAATCAGTTTCTCTCATTTTTCAAGCTTTTACGTTCTTTAACCTTCACAACTTTCATTGACCATCCTCAAAACATCTCCTTAGACCCTAAATTACTTTCTTAGATCCTTCCTAACTTAAGCTTTTATGTCATTTAAACTTTATAAACTTTACACCTCTTTCATAAATTTTCTTTTTTTATATCTGATAATGAGGTATACTGTAAGACTATAACTTTCCAGTTTCTAACCCTGTAAGACACCCGAGAAAGATAATTTTATCTGAGTAAACAGAAAGTACACAACAAGAAGGTTCCAAATCTAAAAAAACGACAGAGCCTGCTGACTACCTGAACTGTCAGCAAACATTATCTGTGAGTTATTCATCTTCAGCCATCAGGGCCAGAAGATCTTATAGAGTTATAAATGAAGCAGGAATTTTAACAGACAGTTCTGTTTTATCCCTGTAAAGTTGGGCAATCAAGTCTCCAGTGTCCACAATTTGGACAACATGCTCTCAGCTGTTGAGGTAAGGGTGGTATTTTGCCCAGTGGCCATCTTCTCTTTGCAACTATGGAAACAAACAACAGGTTGAGGTTCTTCAGTGCCCATCACCTTCAGAGAAGAATGAAGGTGTTGCCAGGAGCTGATGAATTCCTCAGGCAGCAAAGCCTTTTATTATTATGAATCTTAAATGCCATAAGCTATAGATCTCTGAACTGTTTGAGAATCACTTATCTATCTAATGTATATCTAAATAGAGAAAGGTAGCTGGTTTCTTATTATTTACTTTTTGCTTAATTTTGAAAAAAACATATGAAGAGGAGCCTAAATAGAACTTATTTCTGTAATTAATTAAACTAGTACTTAACATTGCACATTTATTTATAGCTGGCTAATTATTAACTTGCATTCCTTAATTATCCTAAGCAGTTTGCAATAGTCACATTCAAAGACTAGAACTTTATATTACATTTTAATTAGTTGCATATGTACACCACCTTACACAAAAGTTGGAAAATATATGTAGTACGTTGTAACAAAAATAACCTTAATTTTGTGTCATCATATAAAAATCTCACGCCAATTAAAATATTTGAAACTTGTTGCTTTCAACTCTAAAAATGATACAATATAGATATGGTAATTTCCTTTTTTCTTTTTCCTATCAAGGAGATTCAATAATCTACCCTTTAATCCTTTAATCATATATTCCCCCTTTTTTCCTTTTATCCCCTTTCCTAACACACACACACACAAACACACACACACAGACACACACACACACACACACACAAGATATAAGTAAAAGGACAGAGGGGAGAAAGGGAAAGAGATGCGTGAAGCTAACCTTTTCTTTTATTCTCTTTGTTCTCTTCCTGACTCTGACCAAAAGCAACTTGCAACCAATACCCATAAACAATGAGAAATATTCATAACCAACAGAGTGACTAAAGACCTGTTGTCTGAGGGCAAAGTCATCTTTGAGGACGCTAAGAAAATTGGGATATTGGCCAAGTCCTGGGAGAATCACTAGCTTCGCTTGCTATCTAGGCTCCATGTGATAGGAAAGTATAGGACTTAAGTAAAGTCCTGTGCGAAGCAATCTGTGAGGCTAGACCATTTTGGCTAGAATCTTTGAAGTTGTCCTAGATGCAATTTTGAGGAAACAGAAACTAAGGCCATCTATGAGGCTGGATTACCTTGTCTACTTGCTTTGCTGTTTGGTCCTTTCATTCTGAAAACACATAACATTTTAAAAGTAATATTGTAGGTACATTTGTGCACTAACTCATGTGTTTATGCATACTGTGTGGTATGCATAAATCAGCTAATGATGATTTTTCAGCTCTGTGTTTGATATGGTGAAAGGCATTTATAAGTCAGCTTTGGCTGCAGAGCCCAATGGTAATAGAGTGTTGTAAATCTCCATCTATGCCATATGAAAGGCATAGAATAAGTCATGATGACCAGGTAGCCAACAAGATTTCTTCATGTCTCAGCTAGTCTCCTGAGCTGTGTACATGTAAGGGAATTAGGATGTGTGTCACCTGTTTGATTTTTTTTATGGGTTTATTCTTCAATGTCTGCATTCAGAGTTTTGAGGAGGTCTTCCCTGGTTAAATCTAATTTATTAACTTTGAAGGAATCCATAGCTTTTCACTTCCACGCTCTGGACTCTCATTCTGAGGTTAACACATCCCTAGGATAATTTAATTTGAGCAAAGAGCTTTTTTTGTAACCTGTCTTATAGCCTAGATGATTACTCTTCATATTTTTAGGACCAATTGGTAATCCTTAACAGGGCAAAATTTTCTTTATCTCATTAAACATTTTTTTCATAAGGTATCCACATCTGGATCAGCAAGTAAGATATATTCCATATAAGGGATGATTAATACTTTGGGAATTTGGACAGCATTGGCTTAGTACTTAGCTTGCTCTAATTTTTTCTCTCTCATCAAGGGACCATTGATGATGAATTAGTCCCACCATTAGGGAAAGATGAAAAAAAACATATCCCAGGAAGGAACTTTTGATAGTCAGTTATTGCTGCTCTTTAGAGGAAAATATTCGAACATAAATCAAGCAAAAGGAGAGAGAGAGAGAGAGAAAGAGAGAGAGAGAGAGAGAGAGAGAGAGAGAGAGAGAAGGAGGAGGAAGAGGAGGAGGAGGAGGAGGAGGGAGGAAGGAAGGAAAGAAGGAAGGTAGGAAGGAAGGAAAGTGAAAGAAAGAAAGAAACAAACAAACAAAGGAAGAAACTTCTACACTCTAAACTCAGGGCCAGCTTTGTCATCTCATGCTGCAGCAACAAAGTTCTGTTAGTCATTGATGGAATTCAGGTGCTGCTGCTCTGCCCAGGCAGTCCCTTAGCAGGGAGGGACAGGTAGCAGGGAGGGACAGGTATCTTGCAGTCAAAGAGCTCTGAGTTCTAGCTGCTATCAAAGTATTTTTTATCTATCGGGAGGAGTCTTTTTTAAATTTATTATTTTTTTAGTCGATATATTTATTTACATTTCAAATGTAAATAAATTCAATTTTTTAATTTTATTCAAATTTCAAATTTCCCCTTTTCTGCCCCCCCCCTCCCTGAAAGTCCCATAAGCCCTCTTCCTTCCCCTGTTTTCCCATCCACCCATTCCCACTTCCCTGGTTTTGCCCTATACTGCTACACTGAGTCTTTCCAGAACCAGGCCACTCCTCTGTTCTTCTTGTATATCATTTGATGTGTGGATTATGTTTTGAGTATTCCAATTTTCTAGGCTAATATCCACTTATTAGTGAGTGCATACCATGATTGATCTTTTGAGACTGGATTACCTAACTTAGTAGGATGTTCTCCAGCTCCATCCATTTGTCTAGGAATTTCATTAATTCATTGTTTCTAATGGCTGAATAGTACTCCATTGTGTATATATACCACATTTTTGCATCCATTTTTTCCATTGAGGTATACCTGGGTTCTTTCCAGGTTCTAGCTATTATAAATAGGGCTGCTATGAACATAGTAGAGCACGTATCCTTATTACCTGCTGGGGAATCCTCTGAGTATATGCCCAGGAGTGGTATAGCAGGATCCTCCGGAAGTGAAGTGCCCAGTTTTCTGAGGAACCGCCAGACTGATTTCCAGAGTGGTTGTACCAATTTGCAACCCCACCAGCAGTGGAGGAGTGTTCCTCTTTCTCTAAGTCCTTGCCAACACCTGCTGTCTCCTGAGTTTTTGATCTTAGCCATTCTGACTGGTGTAAGGTGAAATCTCAGGGTTATTTTGATTTGCATTTCCCTAATGACTAATGAAGTTGAGCATTTTTTAAGATGCTTCTCAGCCATCCGAAGTTCTTCGGGTGAATATTCTTTGTTTAGCTCTGTACCCCATTTTAATAGGTTTATTTGGCTTTCTGGGGTCTAACTTTTTGAGTTCTTTTTTTATGTTGGATATTAGCCCTCTATCTGATGTAGGGTTGGTGAAGATCTTTTCCCAATTTGTTGGCCTATTTGTCCTTTTGATGGGTGCCCTTTGCTTTACGGAAACTTTGTAATTTTATGAGGTCCCATTTGTCTATTCTTCATCTTAGAGCATAAGCTATTGGTGCTCAGTTCAGGAACTTTCCCCCTGTAATGGTGTCCTCAAGGGTCTTCCTCAGTTTCTTGTCTATTAGCTTCAGAATATCTGACTTTATATGGAGGTCCTTGATCCATTTGGAGTTGAGCTTAGTACAAGGAGATAGATCAATTCTCATTCTTCTGCATGCTGACCACCAGTTGAACTAGCACCATTTGTTGAAAAGGCTATCTTTTTTCCACTGGATGTTTTCAACTCCTTTGTCAAGGATCAAGTGGCCATAGGTGTGTGGGTTCATTTATGGATCTTCAGTCCTATTCCATTGATCCACTTGCCTGTCACTGTACCAATACCATGCAGTTTTTAACACTATTGCTCTGTAGCATTGCTTGAAGTCAGTAATACTGATTCCCCCAGAATTTCTTTTGTTATTGAGAATAGTTTTAGCAATCCTGGGTTTTTGTTATTCCAGATGAATTTGAGAATTTCTCTTTCTAACTCTATGAAGATCTGAGTTGGTATTTTGATGGGTATTGTGTTGAATCTTTATATTGCTTTTGGCAAAATGGCCCTTTTACCTATATTAATCCTGCCAATCCGTGAGCATGGGAGATTTTTTTCCATTTTCTGAGGTCTTCTTCCATTTCCCTCTTTAGAGTCTTGAAGTTCTTGTCATACAAATCTTTCACTTGTTTGGTCAGTCACCTCAAGGTACTTTATACTGTTTGTGGCTATTGTGAAGGGTGTCATTTCCCTAATTTCTTTCTCAGCTTGCTTATCCTTTGTTTATAGGAAGGCTACTGATTTGCTTGAGTTGTTTTTATAACCTGCCACTTTGCTGAAGTTGTTTATCAGCTTTAGGATTTCTCTAGTGGAGTTTTTTGGGTCACTTAGGTAGACTATCATATCATCTGCAAATAGTGATAGTTTGACTTCTTTCTTTCCAATTTGTATCCTTTTGACAGCCTTATGTTGTCTAATTGCCTGAGCTACTACCTTTTATTTTCTCTATTTCTATCGCTTGTAATTTAACATTCCATCTCTTGATCCTAGCTTTATGTAAGTCTGCTTTATTTTGGTCTTTCTTAGAGAGGAGGCAGAAAACTGTGTCATTGCTGAACATGTTGTAATTAATTGCGTAATGACAGTTAGTAAAATGAAACTATACAGTTCAAAAATTCCTCTTCCATAGTATTTTTCATCTATTAACATGGAAAATATTTTCTTTTTAATTGTGTAAACTCTCTTCTTTCTTCAGAAAATTTATTTCTATTCATATTTACAAAACATCTTTCTTTTTCTTTTTCTCTCCTTCAGATATTTCTTTTTATTATTTTCCAACTTAAAATTTCTTATCTAAATCTTTCTGTATTCACTTTTCTTCCTCTCTTCCTCCCTCACTATATATATACGTACACACACACTCACACGCACATGCACATGCATATGTGTGTGCGCAGGTGAGTGTGTGTGTGTGTGTGTGTATGTGTGTGTGTGTGTGTGTGTGTGTGTGTGTGTGTGTGTAGCTGTCCCTCCCAACAGAGTTTTATTTTGCTGCTACAGTCTGAAGCCTTTGAGAGCTAGGAAGCAGATGTTTTTCCACTATTTCCATAGCTTCTATACTTGGCTACCCTTGTCTGGTTTCCATTTCTACACCGTTTGGCCTGATCCCTAAACCTGGTGTCCCAAGTTTATATTTCTGCTCTGTGTTGGACACCAAATACAGTAGGGTTTGCTCAGGCTGATCAGTGATGGAAATAATGATACAAAGTCATATTAATATATAATTTATTTGTAATATGTGAAGTGAGGAATGGACCATAGAAATGGCTGTCAGAATTCTACTAGCATTTAGCTTATTGTTGGAGCAGAAATAAATATTGAATATACAGATACATACATACATACATACATACATACTAGTGCTACTACTACTACTACTAATAATAACAACAACAATACAAATTGACAGTACAAGAGAAAATATGAATTTTATTTTCTCAACAATGGCAGCAATTACCAATAAAGATTTGTCTCAGCACAACCTTAAAGTACATATAGAAGTCTAATATGGAAATACTTTTCAGGAATGGAAGTAAGTATGTGAAGACAGTAGAGCCTCCTGAGGAAACTTGGGACATTGGCATTCTCCCAGAAAATGTAGTCAAGACTGCTACAGTTTACAGTAGAGAATGAAAGGAGGCATGGATGCCTAACTCATTTCAATTTTATTTTAATGAAACAAAACCAGAAATTCTTTATCTCTCTTCAAAACTGTTTAAATACATAATACCTTCATATAACCTCAAAAGAAATCATGACATATCTGATGGAAACAAAACTTTAGTCCCGGTATATTTTTTGGAGTTTGTTGTTTTGTTTTGTTTTGTTTTGTTTTTAATCTTAACTCTGTCACTACGCCATGAATATATATTAAGAACTGAGTACTTATTTTATACCAATATTAATGGAGATAGTATCTCTTTATTTTATTCTTTTGAATATAAGAGTCATGAGTGAATGATCTTACAATTTTTGTTGTTGTTTTCATCTAACTCTGACATTTATAGAAAAAATATCTGTAATATAGTAGGGATCAAAACACTTTTTTTGGAAAATACAAACTAAGTTATTTTTTAGGCAGATGAACTTCAAGACTGTAATTTATGATGTATCCTCCATGAGTATGGGATAAAATCTTTTAAAGCTACTGTGTGATTATTTCTCTTCCTTTTTATCTTTCCAATACTCAGACTCTGATTTTTTCCCAAATTATGCAATGGTGAGGTTCACATATAGGCAATTTCACAAAAACGTAACAGTATATTGATGCAAGGAAGTCTTCTGATAAAATGAACGGAATATTGATAAAAGGAATGAGATTGGGAGAAAGATAATCATACTGTATCAATGCATGAATCACTCTTTCTTATAAATATGTGTGTACATGCCTCTGATTTCTCTTGGACAGAGTTATTTCAGTGTTCCTAGAACAAAGCTTCATTTCACCATAGGTCACCTATATCAAATTTTGTTCAATTTTGCATGATAGAAAAACACTTCTAAAATATCCCAATGATATATGTAAATCAGTCAGGTAGATTAATGTTATACTAATGCTATATTCCCTGCAAGCTCTAATACTAGCAGGAAAATTAACCTCAAGAAGGAAGAAGGAAAACTTGGTTCAGCACTATTCTGCCAGTGCTGGTTCAAACTTTTGGAAGCTGGGGGAGATAGCATACAGGTCAGCAGGCTATAAGTACATGTGACATGTCCCGTGAGTATGGGTTTTGTTGCCAAAGAAACAAAGTTAGCAATAAAGATGTAGGGGAAAGAGTCTGGGATAAACAATCTAGGAATTTGAGTGAAGTCTGGCTCCACAGATAGGAAAGGTCACCAGGAGATTAACAAACGTGGACTTTCAACCTTCAGGGTGGAAAAATGGAGGAATACATTTCCTCCTTTGAGGGCCAATCCTGGGTAACTAATATTCTTGTTTGCTCAGTTGCTTATCTGTGAGTACTTAAAGTAGGCCTGCTTTTAAACACAGCTCTTTAAATACTTCTAAAAAGTTTATTCTCACCTGAAACCCATAGCCAGTAAACTATTTTGAAAAGTGTGAGGAACAGATTACAAAGTCTAGCAGTTGTTCCATAATGGCTGCCTCTGAATATGTCAAATTGCAGATGAGAATTGTCTAACAATGCCATTGTTTTCTCCCTGTTCTAATGGGAGTTGATGGTACAACTACTGCAGTATTCTGACTTTTATCAAGATTTACTTCCCACTGCATCTGCTTCTTAACCTTAGTGGAAAATCTGTGACTGTAGAAAAATCACAGTTGTCATTGCTGATTGTTCTCCATAAACACTAGTAATTGTTAATTACTGAATGCCAGAGAATCTTTGAATCCTGAGTTATCAGTCTACCTTTTTATTTAAATACCACCTATGTCTACTAGGGCAATAAATGAAGGGCTGTAGAGTCAGCTTTCTAAGCTGTGTGAGCCACTGTTACTAACTACACTGTGTCCTTTTTACTAAATATATGTCTTTGATTATTGCTAATTTCCTCTTACCACTACATCAAAAATGCCAAGAGAACATGATTAAGCATCAGATACTGGTCCTTCAGAATATGTTGCTAATGCCAGTTAGTCAGGGACAGCTAATGATGGTGGGACTGGAGAGATGACACAGCGGTTCATAGTTCTTGCTTACCTTCCAAAAAACCTGAGATTTGAGTCTTGGCACTTATGTTGGGTAGATTGCAAACATCAACTCCACATCCAGAGGATGTGGTTTTGACTAACACCAAACGATACACACACATATACATAAACATAAATAAATAGTACATTCTCAATAACTGATGACTTACAAACTAGCTGCTATGCTAAGTAAAGAAATCCTTTATCACTAACCCTTCACATGGCTTAATGATATTATTTAATGGCCAATAATGGTTTAAAGGCATTATTGCCCTCACTCTGAATGTGGAACAACCCTAAAACTTAAAAAGTAACTTTTCTAGGCCAAAAGTAAACAAACAAACAAAACAAGACAACAGCAAAAGCAAAAACAAAAACAAAAAAGAACAACAAAACAAGGAAATACAGTCTGACATTTCAGACTATACAGTGTAGTCATCTGTATTCTCTACCTCTCCATATCTACCGACCCAAAGAAAAGAAAGCATCTTTGTAGTCATGACACCTTTCTACACCTGTGTGTTGGAGGTGGCCAGTTGGTGTACATGCAGTGATACCATATGGAGGACAGCTGTGTGGAATCAGTTCTCTCTTTCCATCTTTACATGGATTGCCAAGGAATGAATTCCAGGTACTTTTTGCTCTGACCAATCATCCTGAATCTGTTTTAATATCTCTAATGCTTTATTTGTCCTGAAGTCTAATAAAGCAACCTCAAAAGGACATTTCTCAATCTAAATTAATACAGCAGTCTAACCATAACAGTACAAACATGCTGACTTGAAACTTACAACTACCCATAGCAGTAAACATAAAAATTCAGTAATTGTCTATTTTTAATGATGTTCATTATCAATCTCCAAAGCATGCCTTTTGTAAAAGGTATAACTTAGCAATTTTCTTAAATCTGCAAAGAGATCCTGTGGTTCTTCATTTGTGTTTGTTGTTTCCTGAGTCTGAATGGGTTTCCTAGTAGCAGCTGCATGCTTTCTTAGTCTAAGCAATGTGCTCCAAGGCAACATCTGCCCCAAACAAAACTTTCTCCTCCAAAACCTACACTTCCAGTGTTACTGTCATATGGTGCCTAGTATATCATAATTGTGTAAGGTAGGACTTATTGATAATAACAGTCATAAAGATTATCTTTCTATTTGGTCACCATTTCTTGTTCAGAATTTGAAGATTTCACCTACATTTCTTTCCACAATAGATTTTTTTGAGCCATAACCTGGTGTTTATACAACTGCAGGGCAACATCATAAGCTAAGAGAAAAATCAATGGTTAAATTTATACATTCACCTATAAAGAATTTGGATGAGATTCCTGCCCTAGATTATCACTGGTTTTTGAGACAATGAATTGATTACATGAATGTACTGTCAAGGTGATGCCAGTGTTTCCCTGTGTAATGTTACTTATGTGGTGTTGTCATGGTTCATGCTGTGTAGTGCAAGGAAAAGCATCTTAATTGAATCATGGACACATAGCCAGGTTTCTGATACCCCTGAGCTGTATATGAGAGAAGCCAGTGGGATCACATGCTTAGAATATATGAGATCATTCCAGAGGTGAACAAATACTATCTTCTATTTTCTACTTCATTTTAGTTGGCCATAATGAAATAGTGTGATGTGAGCAACATAGAAAATTACTGAACATTTTTATATTCTGAGGTTCTTTGACTATGGAGAGAGTTGGCAAGGGGGCCGGGATTAATATCTATTTCTGTCGGAAAATTGAGACAGAGGTACATTTTCAAGGAGAGACTTTTTTTTTTACAGGTTGCTTCATTGGACAAGAAAGCTTTATCTTGTTCTGTGAGGTTAACTATAGGAACAAAGCAGGGCTGGGAGCAGGGAACACAAAGCAGAAAGGGAATGGGAGAGAATGCTCAGATGGCTTCCTGCCTAGACAGCCCAGACAGTGGGTCACATCCCACTTGGGGCATGAAGATGAGGGTAAGAGTTTTAAATCAGCTGTGAAATTATTTTGGTACCTAGTGTAGAATAGAGGATTGGGGTTATGTTTTCTTAGTCATTTCCTAGAATAGACAAACAGGAGCTTGTATGATTGCCTGCATGTGATGAAGGGATGGATCTCTGGCTGCACACAAATCCTAATCATTTGGTCAAGAAAATAGAAGTACATTTATGTTGGCTCTTGAGATAATGTCCAGAAAACACACCAAGCAGGCTATTTTTGTCTGAGAACTAGGACTTCCAATATACAAATATTACTATTTCATATGTGCACCAACAAATATATCATTAACCTCCAGAACAAATGGAATAAACTATTTCTTGGTTAGCCTTGCTGATCACAAGACCTCAGCTATTATTAATAAGAAGTTTCTTATCACAGGAAAGTAAACATTTTCACAGAACCAGACACAACTACTTAAATAAGAGAGAAAGTATACCGAATAGAACAAAATCCTTGCTAACATAGACTTAGTATCTTGAGCATATGCACTAATCAAAAAGTATATATCGATAAGGTCCCCAAATAACCCAGTTAATAGTTGAACTAATGAAATGAGGAGCTGGTTGGCAAAAGGTGAAATGGAAATAATCACTAGACAGATATAAATAAAAGAGTTCAGCATTGTTAACCATCAGGGAAATGAGAATGAGAACTATATTGAGATTTCAATTCACCCCTGGAAAAATGACCATGAAGAAAACAAATAGCCGCCAATGCTAGTGAGGATGTGAAGAAAAGGGAAGACTTACACTCTGCTGGTGGGAATGTAAAGTAGCTTCGTAGCTACAGAAATCAGTAAGGAGTTTCCGCATGGAACTACATGATGACCCTGGTTATTTACCAGAAGAACGTGAAATCACTGTGCCTGTTCTGTAGGTAAATGAATGCAGCTGAAGATTATCATATTTAGGAGAATAAGCCAGATGCAGAGAAGTCAATATAGTGTGTTGACTTCATTATATTTCTGGATTGTAGTCTTTTTCCATAAGCATATAAAACCATCTATGTATCTATGTATCTATGTATCTATGTATCTATGTATCTATGTATCTATGTATCTATCTATCTATCTATCTATCTATCTATCTATCTATCTTACTATACTACCTGTTGGTGTCTGTCTATTGTTATTTATATCTGTCTGTCAATTTATCTATCAATGTTGGTTTTTTCCACGCAGGTCCTCTGCCTACGCTGCAGCACAGGTCAGCGGGCCGCAGGGGTGCGGTGGAGATGTGGGCCGCAATGAGATACACCAGGCCAAACAGTTCCACGTGGGGCTTTATTTAAGATGGGGAAATGTGTAGCGGGCAGGAAAAAGGAAGGAAAAGAAAAGGGGGGGGGGGGAAATGCTACCCAATTATATACAGGTGATGACATAAATTACAAGTAAAGGTGGGCCATTGAATTCTGGGTATATGGCGGCTGTTGCCTTGGCAACAGGCCTATAGTTACACTGCCCTAATTGTCGCCTATATGAAGTCACAGGTCTTGCAGGTCTCAGTACCAACAATCAGTATTCTATCTAATTAACTATTCAGAGAAATACAAAAGCAGAAGAGAGTGGGCAGAAGGAGAAAGAAGGAGAGAGAAAGGAAAGGGGATGAGGTATGTAAATGGCATGAAAATACCTGACATACTTAAAGAAATTTTTATATAACCTGATTTTATATATTTATATATATATTTATATATATATATAAAACATATATATGGGATAAATTTTCTCAAAAAGTCTTAACTAACAAATTAGGCAGGTGCCATGAAAGTGAATGTATGTATTATCTGCTGCAGAAATGGTGATGTACTTCTACAAATCACAATTTAAAACTTCCCACACCCTGGGAATGTGCAAGAACGTTGCACAGGGCACAGTCGCTGCAGGCTCATGGGCCATCATCCTTCATTGTGGTCTCTTCTCTAGAACAGGAATCCATAGGCATTTCCTGAGAACTTTCTATTTTCTTAGTTCCTGCCTCCTTGCTTTCTAGAAAAATATTTATTCCCTCTGACAAATAAGCACTTTCCTTAGAACTTACAAGTATGAAGACTGATTTTCCCTCCCTGCCATCCCTGACATCCTAACTTTCAGATATGCCATTGTTGATGAGCCAAGAGTCCAGTTGCCTTGCACCTCCTCTACCACGCACAGGTGCAAAGGTAAATGTTCTCGTTCCTGAACCCTGCTCCTCCTTTTTTTTAATTCGATATATTCTTTATTTACATTTCAAATGATTGTCCCTTTCCTGGATCCCCCCTCCCTGAAAGTCCCATAAGCCCTCTTCCCTTCCCTGTTCCCCATTCTACCCCTTCCCACTTCCCTGTCCTGGTATTCCCCTACACTGCCGCACTGAGCCTTTCCAGGAACAGAGGCCACTCCTTACTTCTTCTTGGGCATCATTTGATATGTGAATTGTGTCTTGGGTATTCCAAGCTTCTAGGCTAATCAGTGAGTGCATACCATGAGTGTTCTTTTGAAACTGGGTTACCTCACTTAGGATGATATTCTTTAGTTCCATCCATTTGTCTAAGAATTTCATGAATTCATTGTTTCTAATGGCTGAATAGTACTCCATTGTGTATATATACCACATATTCTGTATCCATTCCCCCACTGAGGGACATCTGGGTTCTTTCCAGCTTCTGGCTATTATAAATAGGGCTGCTATGAACATAGTGGAACATGTATCCTTATTACCTGCTGGGGAATCCTCTGGGCATATGCCAGTAGTGGTGTAGTGGGGTCCTTTGGAAGTATCATTCCTAGTTTTCTGAGGAACCTCCAGACTGATTTCCAGAGTGGTAGTACCAGCTTGCAACCCCACCAGTAGTGGAGGAGTGTTCCTCTTTCTCTACATCCTCACCAGCACCTATTTTCTCCTAAGTTTTTGATTTTAGTCATTCTGACTTGTGTGAGGTGAAATCTCAGGGTTGTTTTGATTTGCATTTCCCTGATGACTAAGGATGTTGAACATTTCTTTAGGTGCATCTCAGCCATTTGATATTCCTCAGGTGAAAATTCTTAGTTTAGCGCTGTATCTCCTGTATGCTGTCAGGAGTAGGATGAGAGCTTTTTTTATTTACCTGTGCAGAAGTAATTGGCTGTAGCTGGGGAACTTATGGGGCCTTAGAGTGCAACTGGATGAATGCTGTTGTGAAAAGAAATGTCTAATTTACTTTTTCTCTCTAGAGGAGTTTAAGTTGTAAGACACCCACTATCTATAATCCTTATTAACTACAAGCCTCTGATTATCAAATACCAGGTCTAAGTATTTCCCTGGGGTAATACTTTTAGTAAAAACTTGTTTAATATTTAGTTAATTGGTAGTATTATAACTCTTATCATTTATTTTGACAATTGGCATTGTGATTAACCTAACAATATTTTTGTAAGACATAAGGTAGATATTTTACATTTGTTTGTTTGGGTAGAACTGTTTTAGTCATGTCTCACTATATTACCTGATTTTCATCTACGATCAAAACTTTAATTATCTATGCAAAGTGTGTACACATGTATCATGACCTTCAAATGATGTAAGATATTCCAAAAATGCTTAGCAATTTATTTATAGCACAAAACCCTGATCATAGTATTCATAAGTCCTAAGATATCAAGGGAGGGATAATTCATTTGTTTTAATAAAATGAATATAATTTAATGGTCATAACAATGTATTTTAATAAAGCATTTTAAATATTGTAAACTGAGTTGTTTCACCATGTGCATTTGGAACATATTAAAATACACATAGCTGAGAAGCTGCTGTAGAGGAACTCTGTTCACTTAGATTAGAAGTGTTCAGAAAAGTTCTGAAGGGGGAAAATGACCTTTGATAAAACAGCATTCCAAAACATAAATTTTTGTTAGCAGGACGCGGCAGCTCATACCTATAATCTCAACAACCAGGTGGTAATAGCAGGAAGATTGCCATGAGTCAGGGCCAGCCTAGGCTGTGTAGTGAGACCTTGTGTCAACCTATGTAAGGAAAGCACTGGGTGTGGTGAAACAGCCGTTAATTCTGGCATTTGGGAGGCAGAGGCAGGTTGATGTTTGAACTTAAGGTAAGTTTAGTTTACAAAAGGTGTCGCAAGCTGGCCAGGGCTGCAGAAAGACACTTTGTCATATGTTAAAGAAAAATAAAAAGAAAGGCAGGGAGAGAAAGAGAGAAAAGGGGGAGGAAAGGATGAAGAGAGATAGGAAAGGAAACCAAAAAGGAATTTTGTTCATGACAGGAAAAAGAATCCAAAATATCACATTCAAAGCCTACCCATTTTTAAAGCTAATACTAGAATCTGAAGAGGAGGAAGTCTCTCCCAACTGTATGCTAAAGCTTTTATCTAGAGATGAGCTCTTTACCAACAGGCCTATAAAAGTGACCAGGACCTGTAAGAATCACTGATTCCAAACTCTATAATAAGTGCTATATAGAATTGTTAGTGGTATATGTATTGTAAATAATAAAAACACAAAGGTTTTTCAGTCAGTTTGCATTTTTTTAATGAAATAAAGTTCCCATAATTTAACCTAGGAGACAAAGGTGCCTTTTTTCAAGAGATCTAATTTCCATATTTTTCTTTCTTACCTGAAGAGGAATAAAGTTCTGTCACGATCAATAGTGTTCAGAACACACTCTCACTCACCATTTCTACTTTGCTTCTTCATTCTCTCAGCAGTATCATGGCCCTGGGTATCAAACACTTTAGGGGAGGTTTTGAAATACAGCCATGTAGCACTCTGAAACCCATTACTTTACATTTTATCACACAACTTTAGATCAGAATAATAGTAAGAATTTCCTAGGTATTATTCAAAAAGTTTTATGAATAGCTCTGAAAATGTTTAAAATATATTTTGGTCTTTGTATTTTGCCGAAATGATCTCATGACAAGGAAGTAGAAATAAATGTAATTATTACATACCTAAGAAAGGTCTACGTAAAATAATGAATAGAAATGATATAAGGTTGGTTTATCAAAGAGCAAATGGGGGAAATCAGAAGTAGCTGTCTCTGTTGCATGTCTTCTTTTACTGCAGGTTTACCACCTATAAGCACACATAAAAGAAAGATAAGTGACAATATTAATCTCTTATTTTAAAATCAGTACCAGAAAAAAAAAAAGCTTTGGAGTGTAACTGTCTTGAGAATAGGAGCAGAAAGGAAAGGATGCCCCCAGCTGCAGCCTGAAGGGATGGTGCTGTTACACTGCAGAGATTCTGCAGTGTGTCAAAGGGCTGGTGATTCAATTGTCTGAGTGCATGATTTGGTGAGTCAGTTTAGACCAGAGCAAACTGGACCTGTCATTGAAATCACAATGGGCAAAAATGGACCTATTCAATCTGCCTCTCAATGGCCAAATTCCTCCCAGTTGTAAATGAGAGATTCTGGACAATGCCTTAACTCATTCCGGTCACCAGGGTACTATGTCAGCTCGGGTGCTCACAATTGCCCATGACCAATTCTGCCCTCTCCATAGCAGGGGGCTCACAGTGTCATTTTGTGCTCTCTTCTTTTTGGATAATATCAGGTCTGAAAGGGAATGAACAAAAGAAGTTGCTGCTTTCCTTCCCCCCCACTCCTCATAGCCATAATCACACCCTCCCCCCATTCACTTGGCTAGTCTATGAACCTGACAGAGAATGAACTGAGAGTGTGTGTGGCTACTCAGAGACCTGAACAAAAGCCGAGTGTTCGCCGCTGTTCTATTCCATCTTCAAGCTGAAAAAAAAAAAAAAGAGGGGAAGGCTACAGGAGGTCCAGGAGAGCCCGAGATTTACATAGCATTTCTAGTAAAACCAACGCTATGTGGTTTCTCTTACTAGCATCAGGGTGATACCTGTCTTCTTCCTTGACAGCCTTCATTCATTCCCATTCTCAGGTATTACTAGGATCCTTTTAAAAGTGTCCTTTAAGCATGCTTGGTTCTCTTCAGATCTGAGCCTGGATCTGAGCTCAAGCCTTGTTCTTGAGCTGAGTCAATTTTTTGCACAAAACATTTTAAGGCCTCTGTCAACCTCCCACATTTGTACCACCCAGCATAGAGAAAGTCCCTGAAAGTGAGCTTTAGAGGTTCCTGTTAATGCCCACCTTCATCTGCATAGACTCTGCCCATACCAATCACACCATGAGTATCTGCAACATTTGTCTTCTCTACTTGACCCTGAGCGTGAAGCATGCTGGGATGACACCGCCAATGTCAATGTTGGTCAAATCCCTAGTGTTTACTAGGTGACCAGTGAAGCACCAGATGCCTGCCACCATTTGCTGCTAGAGTCTCTATTATAACTTTCAGGGCCTGGGGCAATAGAAAAATCTCTATAGCGCCATAGATCAGAAGTAGGATTTCTCAAACTCACATGACAAAAAAAAAAAAAAAAAAAAAAAAAAAAAAAAGTTCATGAGAGTAGCCTCTTCTTTAGTTTGCTGTGTTCTTGGTTTTCATCCAACTCAGCCTACCGCCATCTTCAGTTATGCACAGGATGCACATATCACTTTCCACTCTAACTCAAAGCGCTTTCACCTCTGAACCCATCTTCAGTTATTTCTATAGGCCAGTGAAGAGAAAGACATTTGAAGTGTTAAAGCCTTCTCCCCTTTTATTGTAAATACCCTACTTTGTTCGCCCACATTCAAATATTGATTCTTATAGTAACACTGATAAAGAGATATCAACCGTTAAGAAACTGTTACACTTTTACTTTTTCTTAAAGTTTATTCAAAATATCCCTTATAATTATTGGAAAAGATGATTCCACACCTTTCCCCAGAGGAAACAAAGTTTAGGAATGTCAGGATGTTAATGTCAAACCAACATTTTAATATGCAACTGCTATTCTTGGTCTAGAGACATGTCTCAGTGGTTAAGGGCACTTGCTTTTCTTGCAGAGAAACAGATTTTGTTCTCCACATTCACAAGTGACTCATAACCATTTGTGACTCCAGCTCCAGAGAATTTAATGATTCTGGAGCTTCCACAGCACCAGGCATAAATTTAGTGCACATGCACACATAAAGACAAAATACTCATATTCATACATACACACACACACACACACACACACACACACACACACACACACACAAATTAGAATTTCTATTGTCTGTTGCTGCTCCTCTCCTCAGTGGCTGGACCAAAGTCAGGGCCCTCTTCCTGATTGTCATCTGAGTCACAGTTTCTTTTCTTCATTCAAAAATCTTAAATTATCTTTCTGAAGAAACATAGCACAATGGCCTCACATTTGTCTAGGGAATCCTAGGAGAGTTTCTCACAAATTATTAGTCTCTAGTGCTTGGAAATAGAATACTGGCCAACTTAATATTAGATAGATATAAGGATTCTGGAGGTGACAAAATCAATGGCTAATAAATTCTGAGTATTTGGTTTTGAATTTGGCTTTTTTTTGTTTTGTTTTAAGTGTGATGCTTTGGGTGAGTTTACAAAAGTATTTTCTGAGTGTTTATCATTATTGCCAAGCTCACTTCATAGCTAAGTACTTGGAAAAAAATAGGAAAATTGAGGGGCTTTGTCAAGTCTACCTGAAAAGTTAAAACAGATGTCATCAAATATCCCATGGGCTGTTAAACATCAATGTCTTTGCTGGACAGATAATACAGAAATTTTTAAAAATAAAAGAGCAAAAGAAAAGAAAAGGAAAGGAAAGGAAAGAAAAGGAAAGAAAAAGAAATATCAGTGTTGCTTTGTTGGTCCCCAAAACAAGGCTCTAAAGCAAATGAATAGGTCCAAAAATCTCTCAGGTAAGGACTATATAAGATGGCATAAAAGTGGATAGTACTGATATAATGGCAGCATCTTGAAAACTAGGATTTCCGAGTGGAGGAGTAGGCACTGTATAAGAACAGCACAGCCTTTGCAAACACAAGAGTCCACCTATGAAGGGATCATGTGTCTTGGGGATTCTTGACTATAAAACACAAGTGGGAGGGTTGTAAGCACAGTGGTCATGGTAATTCCCCTAGACACATGAGCTCAATTATGAAGAATCACTTATGTCTGGCTCACGGTGTCAACATTGGTCTGTAGAGATGGAGATCTACTGAAAGGTTTTATTCGTGGATATACGTATGACTCCACTTGCATGCTGCAAAGACTTCAAGGGATGGATGCTACAGAACCTGGTAGAAGGGAAAGCAAGTGCAGACGCACCTAAACATACTGGTAAAGGAAATATAACAAAAAGCAGTGTGGCAGGGTCCACTGTGCATAGCTTCTACGTACTCCCATACGTTTGATGTCTACTCTGAAAAGTTACAATATGTCCTGGATGCCTTCAACTTGTTGTTCTGGTCCACTCTCTTCTCATACATGCAAGGTCTGTGACTGATCTAGGCCTTAGTATGGAACAATATTAATGAAAAGATGGGCTTCCCTTCATGTAGAGTGATATGGTTGTAGATGTATCTACATCTCCCTTCTGTCTGTCCCTCCTTCACCAGCCCTCTGATCTTGAAACTCTTCACTATTACTTGTTGATTCACTATATAAGCCTACATTTTTGTAAATATTACTTGCATCAACTATTATTCTAATAAGTCCAAAACCAAAGGTACTATTTTCTTCCAGGAATCAACCCTAGATAAAAACAATAGGCTTCTAAGGAAAGTGGAGAGCAGGAGATAGATAAGTCTTACCCATGGAAGAGCATACCACTTGGTTATTCAATACCAGATGGTCCAGCCTTGAGTCATTTACACAAGTAATATTACACAGACTATCGAGATTATACTTATTTGTTCAGAAACATACACACACCATTTAAAAAACTATTTTTAATTTCAAACCTGTTTTAATATGAGAATGTGAAGATGTTTCTCAAGGATTTTTGTGCCATCTCAGTCATAGCAATCCTAAGTATCTACTAACTTGTCAGGTTTGCAATAAGACCTGATCGTAACAGAACAACTTGAATCATTTCAAGGGTAATAGAGCATAAGGAGGAGATAGAGTTTGGGGTGGAGAAGATCTGGATTTTTTCAGAGGTGGAGGTTATTCAAGTTGAAGGAACAGGAATTACTGTGGAAAGAAATGCATGTACCATAGAACGATTCTCAGCCGGTCAAATAACAGTGTGCTAACACAAACTAATGTTAAAATTGGCTGGAGGTAAGAACATTTGGGGAAAAGATGATGAATTTGGCTTGGAACACTGGGTTTTCTTGGAATCTGTAGGATAGTCAAATGGTTGTCCAGGAGTCCTTTGGACCAGAGAAAATCAAATGATATCACAGCCAAAAGATTCTCTCTTGATTCTGAAACATCCTTGTCTGAGACAAGTAGAACAGTAATAGCTCAGAATCAATTTCCAGAGCCTTTCCCCTAACTGGGCTACCTTGTCTGGCTTCAAGGTGAGAGGATGCACCTAGTACTGCAGTGACTTGATGTGCCAGGTAGGGGCTGAAGAGAATGTATAGAGTGTGAGGGAATGATGAGGGAGGAATGGGAGAAGGATCTGCATGAGAGGATAATGAGAGAGGAGGTAGGGCTGATATTGGGATATAAAGTGAATAAATTCAAACACTACAATCTAAAAATAAAAATAAATGTCTTACTGGCTTAAGACATTAAAAGCAGCAAACAAGTAACAATAACAATAACAAAAACTTATCCATCTTCATGTTTTCTTCCCACCGTATTTGCTCTCCTTTTTTCAGTCCTTGGGGTGAAAACCATTGCTTCTTGAATTTTGCTAAATTCCATGTCCACTAATGCATTTTATTGTGCAACAGAAATCTAAGACTCCAACACATCATTATTCACTAACCCTAACAGCAAAGTTATTTCTTGCTCTTGTTGTTTTGTTTTGTTTTGTTTTGGTTTGGTTTCTGCCAGGTAGGTTTATACTGAGAAGGCTTTCACTATTTTTTTTTTATCATTACAGGTTTTGTTTATGTTTATAATTTTTACTTTTCTTATTGTATTTTCTAATGGGAAAATGTATGATATTTTAATGTAAAATCATTTTGTATCTGTCTGAATTAGAACTAGGGGCAGTTTTAATGCAAAACAATAAAGATACTAGCTAATTTTCCCAGAAAACTTCCCAAAGGAAGTACTAGAAAGAAATGTATTATATCTACTTACCCTTACATAGTTATCAATACTTCATTCATTAAAAGCTCAGAGGCAGATGTAGTTGTGCATTATGCGGAAGGCAAAAAGATCAAGAAAAATAATTATAAAACTATTTACCAAGAATTCTATATTTAAAAACAAAAAAAAAATAAAGGGACTATAGATGATCAATGTCAAGATATTCTGCATGGCTTGTCTTTATCAAAATAAGCAATCTTTTTATTAAGGCAACCGAGAAAGAGTACACTTATAGATTGAAGGGAGTGTGTTTAATATGTCCATATCCATTTGATTGACAGTTCTCACAGACATGAATTTCCCCAGGGAGTCAGTGTTACTAGTGTCAGTGGATGGCATCATTTACTTCAATGTTCCATTATTAAATTGATAACAAGATAATTCCTCTGCTTCTCAGAGACATGACAGGGTTTACAATGGTTAACACTATTATTGAATGGGATTTACTGTTCTAGGTAGTTTTTAATAAGAAGCATATTTATGTATCAATATCAAAAAATGAAGTGAAAATAACATAATAAGATAAAATAAAAACCAAACTTACCCAGCAAAAGAATTGTGAATTCTGGAATATTTTAAAAATATCCTGTTTATTGTGTGTATCTTGACTCTGTGTGTGTGCGTGTGCATGTGTGTGTGTGTGTGTGTGTGTGTGTGTGTATCTTCAGTCTTACATCTAGTGTAATTCTGTTATTCAGAACATATGTTGTATATGCTATATGGTGATACTGAAATTTATGTATTTAGTTTGCCATTAGAATATAAAAATATGTGATAATTTTAGCTAATGACAGAGAAGAGGAACTAGATCGTATTTATACTACTTATTACAATAGAGTTTTCTCAAAAGCTCTTGCTGCCCTCTCCTCCTTCTCTGTCCCTTCTTATCCATTCCCTCCCCCTCTCTCCACATGCTCATGGCCAGTCTCTATTCCTCTACACATTCTCTTCCTCTCTCTCTCTCTCTCTCTCTCTCTCTCTCTGTGTGTGTGTGTGTGTGTGTGTGTGTCTTTCTCTGTCTCTCTCTCTCTTTCTCTCTCTCTTTCTCTCTCTCCCTCTCTGCCTTTCTCTGTCTCTAATCCTTCAACACCCCTCCCCTTGCTCTAAATAAACTCTATTCTGTGCTAAAAAAATTAGAAATAAAATTACTATACAACTCTAGTATACCACTTGTGGGAATGTACTGAAAGGACTATCTATAATCTACCCCAAAGATAAGTGCACATCTATGTTTATATTTATTGTTGTGTTGTTTACAATAGCAAAGAAATGGACCTAGCCTAGTTGTATATCAGTTGAATATATGAAATGTATATCAGTTGAATAATGAAAATGTGGAATAAAAATGGAACTTTATTCAGTTGTAAAGGAAAATGAAATCAAGGATTTTATAGGAAAATGGATAGAACTAGGAGTACTTTACTCAGCCAGATAACAAACTTGGTAAGGCAAAAATTGCATGTTCTCTCTCAAAAATTCTCTTTCAAATCAGCCAATTCTATTTCTGCTTTGAAATACATTTTCTTTGAAAATGATAAAAACCCTAATACTATGTACATCTGTTTGATAATTTGGGGGAGTGGTGAGATTGTTCAATGGGTAAATCATTTGTTTCACAAACCTGGAGTCCAAAGGGTAAAGAAAGGGGAGCAGCCAGCTCCACACAGCTGTCTCTCACTTCTCCATGTACACTCTGATCTGTGCAGACCTACACGCACCTACTCGTAATAACAGTAAACCTTCAAAGTTGCAAAACTTTAAATAAATGTGGTGAAATCAAAAATAAGATGTTACATATATGAAAAAGAAAATACATAGAAGTAACTATAGAGACTGGTCTGAAGGGGCAAATGGAGAAAAGGGCATACAACACAAATGCTTTGAGGGCCAACTGAGCATGTTACAAGGACAGCTAACATGAAGATGGTGCGCGGCCAAGGGGCTGACGTTCAGTTGTCAGAAACTTGTCCTAGAGATTGTGAAAATTGCTCATGGTCTACAGCTAACATATGAGGAGACTTGTTCTCTCACACGCATCGAAACAAATTCCTCAGAGTGACGTGGAGCATATACTCCTCAGAGAGTGAGGCAAGAGAAGAGGTCAGACTTCACTACACCTGGCTTCAATCTCTCTTTGATTCCTTCTGGAAATTCAAATTCACTACTTAATATTTTTGTCTATATTATTGGAAAAGGATGTTTAGGAAAATAGTTAAACAAAAGCAAACAAATAAAGGTCAAAAACAAAGCTTTCAGACTAGAGATGAATCCTGATCCTAAATAAAAAGAGGAGGTGCAGATTTGGAGTTAATGGTGTCCCAAAAGAAGTGGGATATTCCCGTCATTCCAGTTAATGAGTGAAACCATATCTTCACATTTATTTGCCTTATTTGCAAATAGTTTTATAGGTTAGGGATCCCTAAGGATTTCCAGATAGTTTTTTTTTTTTCTTTTTTGACTCATGAAGAACTTGTGTAAAGCTTCTTACCACAGGCTACACTGGCTGCTGACAAACAGAGAAGTACTCAGGAGAAGTAATGTGTCAGCGACTTCAGGTCCTCTAGCATCTACATTCCCTGGAAAGTTGCTGCTGTTTTCCTTGGAGCTAAAACAGGGCAGCATTTTCAAAGTTAAAAATGAAAGCAGTTCACACATCTGCTGTGTAAGTTATCAGGAAATTCAGACAGTCAAGCATTTTCTCAGTCATTGATTCTGGAAGGCTCCAGCATCCTGTGCAGTCAGTGGGTACATTTTGACTGATCCTAAAATACAAGTTGCCACACACTGTTGACCAATTTCGTATGACCTGAGAATTGAATTTATATGAGTTTAGTCACTGTAAGTAAACAAAGCAAGACAATCTGAACAGCCTCCAGAATCTTCCTTCTAAGAGATATAAATTACAATTATACAATCTAGGTATATATACTGATTGTTACATTAACTAGTATGTGTGTGTGTATGTTTGTGTGCACATGTGTGTGTATGTGTGAGTCTGTGTATATGTATGTGTATGTTTGTGTGTGTAGGAGTCTGTATATATGTATGTGTGTGTATGTTTGTATGTGTGTTAATCCATAGCATTACTGCTCCTACAAATAAGGCAAACCCAATTACTTTGTTTTCTATGCTTGTTTTAAGCAGCCAACTTTATCCTTCTTGTAGTGTACACCGAGACAAGATTTTCAGATTATCAGTATAACAATAAGTATAGCAATCTAATAGTTGCAAAAGTCAATAGTTCTGAGGTATCAATATTATTGCCCTGCTCTTGATAGTCTCATCACTTCCTTCATCATTTAGACAGCAAGAGAAATGTGATTGAATAGTTGTTATTCCTTACCAGCACAACTATCTCATATAAGTTACCACACATGGTGAAAGCACATAAAAATTCCCTAAAGATATATATAATGTTGTTTGGTTGGTTCTGTCATGAGATAGATAGATAGATAGATAGATAGATAGATAGATAGATAGATAGATAGATAGATAGATGTATAGATGTTTATCTGTCTATCTCTATCTCTCCTTTTTCACAACTTAATAGATCATGAAAAGATGGCTACATATGAATATGTACATGAAATAAAATAGCCATGCTACTGGCTTTCATGACTATAAATTGATAAAAGAAAATGTAGTCTAAATGTAAAGAAAGCAGGAGCTAAGCAAATGGTCTAGTGCATAAGATTGCTTATGTACAATCCTTAGGACTTGAATTTGAATCCACAGCCACAAACACAAAAGGCAGCCCTTAGCTGCAAGTACCTGTAATCCTAGCATTGGAAAGCAGACTGGCTAGCCAGATTAGGTGAAAACTCAAACTTCTTGTTCAGAGACCCTCTCTTAAAAGAATACAATGGAGAAAAATAGAGGAAGATACATACATACACATACACATACATGAAGTAAGAAAAGATGTTAATAATTTGTTTCTCTTTAAGGATAAGTTATTTTAATAAAGATTTTAGTGAAAATAATTAAAAATAATTTATTTTAATAAAGATTTAGTAAATCCTTTGGAGTATTCTAAAAATAATGTACTGATTCTATTATTCAGGTAAGTAGGTCATAGAAGCTGACCTTTTAAGGGTCACCCAAAACTCTTAAAAGGGTTTTAAGCCAAACTGAATGCCAGTCACAGAAAGTGCTGCCTTACTGCACCTGCTGGCAAGCTTTGTAAGCTGCAGATAGAGAACTCTACTGCTCACCTGAAGACTGGACTCTAGGACATTTTGTGATAGCAGCATCGTCAATGGATGATGTTACCTCTCCAATAAATAAATAGATAAATAAGGAGACAGAAAGAAATGGAGGGAGATGAGGAGTTCTATAGGAACAGGAAGACCACGGTGACGGTTAGAACATTTTCAGCAATGAACAGTTGGAAATTCTGATCTGTGGATCATTTCTAATGCTCACATATGAAATCAACCTCAAGCCAAAGCTGTTCAAGCCTAGAAATAATAGCCAGTGATTGGATTTGAATGAATGTCTTTCTAGTGTTTACTTCATAACATGCAGGCCAATTAGGTATAAAATCCCATCTAAGTGTCTTCACAATGCCTACAGTTTACTTGTTAATGGTAACAGGAGTTGTCTTATTTTCTGGTCTTGGGAACTGAACCCAGGAACTACTGATAGACCAGAGATAGAGATAGATACATATATACACACAACACACACACACACACACACACACACACACACACATATCCTGCCCAGTGATGGTACTTTGATACATTGATGCCTTGCTGGAAATCACATATGTATTCAATTAAGGTTGGTAACTAATTCACAAAGAGACCAATGATAATTAATTGCAATAAAAAGGCACTCACCTAAACTTGACAAAAATTTGATGTTAAATTTATATACGAACAGTTTTCTTTCCAACTTAAAATTTTTCTAAATTGTTATTTTTTGCTTTGTTTCTTTCTTTTTGCAGTATAACCGGAGAGTGTCTACCTCACAGTATATTTACTACAACAGTTGGTTGAGGAGAAAAGACACATATAGAAAAGACAACATATATGTGTTGTAGATTATATATATAGGTATCATATGTGTACATGTGCATGTGCTTGTGCATGTGCGTGTGCGTGTGTGTGTGTGTCTGTGTGTGTGTGTGTGAATTATCTACATATCATTTGAAAAGATTGTGTTATATGTTTAGAAGTTGCAGAAATTGGTCTGGCTTAGATGACCAGATCTAAAGAAAAGTAAGTCTTCAAGTCATTAATTATATTGAAAGAAAAATAGAGAAGAAATTCCTTAGCCTAATTCAGGAGATTTATATGCAAGGGATTTATTATGATAACGCTATCAAAATCTTTGGGGTAAAAGGAACCCAAAAATCTCTTGACAGCAACTACTTACTGTAGAGAAAATTCTTCTTAAACATTGAAAATCCTTGTCACTTTTGAAGTGCACAAGGGGAGTATTCAACACTTGCCCACGAGGGAGGGAGGGCATGGATTGACTGACACCTGGGCTCTGCCCTATTGTTATCTCTCTATTTTCTTCCTATCTGTCCCTCATCCAACAATTGTCTCAAGAAAGACCAGCATGGTGCCTAAAGGAGCTTCCACTCAGCCTTTGCTGTCTGTATTCATTCTTTTATTTAGTAAAAATGTAAGAGGTTTTTGTTTTGCTTTTATTTTTTTGTTCCATGGCCAAGGCCAGGGCCCATTTGCCTTTTGTTCTTGGGAGTTGAAAAATGTCACATGTGGTAAAAGCTTGTCTCTGAATAGACATTCATGGTCATGATTGTGAAAATGTGTTGGGGGGATTTATGAGACATTCCGGGATGTGAGCTACATCTGAGACTAAAATCCTTATCTAAGCTCTAAGGCTATTCTTCTAGGATGACTTCCAGGGTGGGGTGGGTGGAAGGACACCTCTCTGCTCTTTTGTTAAATGCTAAGCCAATTGTAAATACTTCTAAAGATTCTGAACCAGAATTTTAGCTATTAAATAAAATGATAGTTGTTCCCTGACTAATTCTAATTAATTAAAAATAATCAGGCATGTGGGTTTTATAATGCTCTTTGAAAATATATAGCAGTTAGCTACACAGTAAGCATTTAATGACCCCCACATTTCTGTCTTTTATTTGTCCAACTCTTAATTATATATACCTTTATACAATAATTTTCCAGATAAATGTATGCTTACAAATTTGTTTTTACACAAACTTCAAATAGGCAAAGTGTACATGGTAAGAAAAATATATAATCTATTCTTAATTGACAATCCTTAGCCATGCAATTACTTCATTTTGAAAGGTTACTTTTTTTGTTACTTGTTGTGAAAGTTTCAAAGATCATGTAATTATGTGTGGGAGAAGCAAGAGAAAGGATTGCAAAATAAACACTTCATTGTTCTGTAAAAATAGAATTGCCATCAACATCTGGACACTCGTGAGCAAGCTTCCAAGCATAAATAACAAGAAAAGGGCACATTTAAGGGACAAAGAGTTTTTCCCAATGTTCTAGTATTAAATATATTACTGTGTAAATCAGCCAGGTTTACAGCCTGAGAAGGTCCTTCAGAGCCTGTTTTTGATAAGAACTGAAATATACATTAAAAGGACTCAAGTAGTTGAAACAATCTAGTCAAATTTTAAAAATCATATGAATTGATAAATTAAAGCAAGGAAATATGGGGCTCATTTCTTCCTTGGGTGCTTGCTGGGGTGTGTATGCTTTCTGTGCACAGTGAACCTAAGAGGGTAGGTAATATCTTGGAGGCATGCAAGTATA